>NC_089267.1:28705177-29012765 GCF_963930625.1 Muntiacus reevesi
ATATTCAGGCAATCAATGCATAAAAGATGTGACTAACAAATACATCTAATAAGCAAGGTGTTATAGGAAACCAAGTTAGAAGGATAAATAAAAGTTATGAAAGGCTTTAAATGCCATGCATTCCCTTTACATTGAAGACAACCTGAAATTTTCAGAGGCAGAGATTAATGATGTGATCACATATCTCTTTTAGAATACTAATATTGCTATAGTTGGTCAAAGGAATTGTAGAGGGGAGAAACCCTAGATGAGAAGACGACGCTATGGTTTATAAGATATATTCTAAAACTCTGTTACAGCAGTAGAAATATGGGGCTGTATATAAATAAGGAGAGTTTGATGATATAGGTGGAAGAATTTGGTGTCTAAGAGAATCTAGCAGTGAAAGAAAGAGGGACGAAAACAAAACAAGGATTATTTTTGAGCCGATGTACCTGTAAGGAAGGACATATTTACTGAGGTGAGAAATGGAAGTTGGGTGTTATTCCTGAGAGCAGGGCCAGGGAAAAATGCATCCTTGCCCGGAGTGACCTGTTGTTTTTTTTTTTTTAAAGATGACCTTTGAAAAATATACACCATACAACATGAACACAGACAACTCCAAATATAGGTTTTCTGAGTCCTGATTTGAGGTTTATATATGAATCTTGCTCATTGGGTTCTTTATATATTCTAGATACAAATTCTATAAGATATAGTTTTCAATTTTCTTCCCTCAGTCTGTGTTTTTATCTTTCACTCTGTAATTTTTTTTTAATGTCATTAACTATGTCTTTTGAGAAGCATAAGTTTTAATTCTGAGGAAGTTTCATTGGTCTTTTTGTGTTTTTCTTTTATGAATTGTGTTTTGGTGTTGTCTCTATGAAACCTTTCCCTAACCTAAAATTATAAAGCTTTTCTTCTATGTTTGTTCTATTATAGTTTCAGGTTTTACATTTACAACTACAGTCCATTAACAGTTACAAACAGTGTGAGGTATGGATCTATGTATTTTTGCATATGAATATCCAATAATTCCATTGTCATTTATTGAAAAGACAATGCTTTCTCTAGAGAATTCCTTCTGCATCCTTTAAGAAATTTACTTGTCCATATATGTGCAATTCTCCTTCTGGACCCTCTATCCTGTTTGAATGATCTATTTGTCAATCTTTACAGATACTGCATTCCTTCAAATAAGTAGCCTTATAAATAGCCTTGAAATCAGCCACTGTGAGCCATTCAACCTTTTCTTTTTTTAAGATGGTTTTTTGGCTGTTCTAGGACTTTTGAATGTCCAGATAAATTTTAGAAGCAGCTTGGCAATTTCTACAAAAAGCTTGCTGAGTTTTTGTTATTGTTTTTGTTGTTAACTAGGAGGATGTGCTTATGGGGTACCGCAACAGATTATACAGTTTTGACAAGAATGCTTCTTTCTTTGTGACAGTGTGATCAGTAGGATCTCATAAAGTCTGGTTGTCTGATGCCTAATGATCCATTGAGACAGAGCTCAGAGTTCAGTGGTTATCAGCCCTGTTCCTCCAATGTAAAGTTATATTTTCCTCTTTTAAACATTAAGTAGTAAAGAGATAAGACCTCAGCACTAAGGAAAAATGTCAGTTCCCATCAGTGCTTCCTTTATTGGTTTAACCTTTAAGAATGTTATTTTGAGTCAACAAAGAAGGCTAAAATTAACAGGTTAGTCTCATTTTGCTTTTTGTTTACTTTTGACCTTCATCTTTCCCTCGTCAGGACTACAATTTCCATGTTAAAGTCAAAAATAATAGGAGATTTAAAGTTATACTTATGAGGGTTGCACGCTGACTTTGTCACTCTCCCAGTAGTCCTATATTGAACAAGTTACTTGGCATATCTAATCTTTAGTGTCTATATCAGGAGAATATATGAAAATATCATCTGATTAGGAGAATATCATTTGACTCCTTTTGTTGTTAGAGGACTAATTAAATGATCACTTTAAATTTATAATAATAGCAGTCTCATTCAAAACAAATATACAAAAATAAGTATGCCTTCTCAAATCCTTACCAAAATCCTGTGAAGGCAGGCCTTAATAAGCCTATTTTGCCAAACAGAGGCTCAGAGAGATTAAACAACTTGTTGAACAATATATAGCTGCTAAAGGGCTGTGCTGGAGTTCAAGGCAAATTCAGTGCCAGGGAGAATGCTATTTCCATTTTTTAATGTTGTCTATAATGGCCACTTATGAGGCTGAGCTTCCCTCATGGGGTCTAGAGTTTGGACCTTAAATATGGTCACATAGTCTATTGCCTTAGTTGTTTCTGGGAAATTCGGGCTGGAGGAGAGGAAAGGTCATGGTACCTGGACAGTGGAACCCTGGGTGTTTGTCACTGATTTATATTTTATTTATTATAAAATCACTTGAAGTTGTGAGATTTCTTTCTATTGAAGGAGTAAAAATTTTGCCCTTTCTATTTCAGGGACCTGTAATTGTTCAGTAGGTAATACACTATAATGTAGGGCTTCCCTGGTAGCTCTTTGCAAATTTATGAGCATGTCATTTTAATTCATATACCTCCTTTGAAACTTACGTCCTTACAAAATTCAGGTGATATCTCTAATAATGGGAGATTGCAGCTATACTCATGTAATATGTTCCATATGACACTTGCAGTAATAGCATCATCAAATATCATGGGACCTTGATATCATGATTTGTCCATTAATGGGAAATTGTAATTAATGTTGTTTCTTTAGTACAGGTCATCCTGACTCCTTTACATTTTCATGTGACCTCAGAATATGCAGGATATACTTGTTCACTAGGCCATTTTTGTTTTGATATTTCCTTTTAGGTATCTTTTCTTGGAGAGATTTCTTTATTTGTAATTCTCAAGTTTTGTTTGTGAAGTTTTCATTCAGAGTTACTAAACAACATAAGGTAAATAGAAAATGACTAGATATCTAAAGTTTAAATGTAAGTCACCATTGATAATTTGGCCTCTTGAATAGATAGCCACATCTTCTTGACAGGTATATGTGGCCTGACTGCCCTTCCTGAGTAGTACAGAAGAAAGAATGAGGAGAAAGAAGAAGAAAGAAAGGCTGCTGGTGTGCCTAAGCTATTTAATTTGTGACTTATAAGAGGGTTCATGTTATGTTAGAATGTACTTAATATTTTGCAGGTGAATAATAAAATGTTACCATAAATCTTACCACCTACCCAGACCTCCTCTTAAAATAGAATTGCAGCCCCCATCTTTTTCCATTTGTAATTTACTATGTTTTCTAAAAAAATCTGAATTTGTGATTCAGTTCTTTCTTACTCACAGTGTGGAATATAGACCAGTCAACCTAATCATACACATTAAATTAAACTTTTAATTTTGGGTTAAGTTCAAAATAGAGAGAGCTAATCTGAAGATGACGTGCCTTTCAAATAGATCAATTATATAGTAGTTTTAGTCACTCAGTTGTCACTCACTCAGTCACTCAGTTTAGTCACTCACTCTGCAACTCCATGGACTGTAACCTCTCAGGCTCCTCTGTCCATGGGATTCTCCGGGCAAGAATACAGGGGTGGCTTGCCATTTCCTTCTCCAGGGGATCTTCCCAACCCAGGGATTGAATGCGAGTCTCTCACATTGCAATCATAGGGTAGAATATACATTTGAAAACCAAATAACATGTAAATTTGGCTAAGTAGAGATAATAGAAAATATGAGAAATAGTAAAATGAAAAAGTGCTATTTAATCATTTAATTCAAAAATTTGAGAAAACCACTGTGAAAGTGAAAGGTAGCTTCAAGGAGAAAAAAGGAAACATTTTGTAAATGGCAATATGTTAATCCCAGGACAAATGCTGAGACTTGCTTCATTTCAGAAGTACTTATCAACTATATGAATTGAAAAGGTAATTTTTTTTTATTATTAGAACTCTGCTAAACATGAATACTGTAGGGAAAAAAAAAACACAAGAATAGATAAGAGAAAAAGAATTTTTTTTTGAGACATAAATAGTTCTAGATATAGAGATCAATAGCTTGTGAAAGAAAATCTTGGGTCCTCAATGAGTGTTTGCTTCAAACACTTTCCTTTTATGCATATATGGCTCATCTTCTAACATTTATATAGTCCATACAAATAGAAAGTAAACAGTCTCCTTTCCTCCAAGAACATTTTATAAGAAAGAGTTAAACACAGAAAATGCTATCTCAAAGAAATCCATGAACAAACTCTTCTAATATTACACAGTTTGATTGACTGACTCTGTAAATGGTTTGAGCAAATATCCTAAAATTTCTTCTGTATTTCTGCACTTCAGTAATTCTATAATTATGGGAAATTGATAAGAATAATACAATAGCTTATTGAAGTTATGGTTTATCCAAATAATAAAAATAGTGAAGGAAGCATACTTCATATGTCCATGTTCTGTGAGGTAGCATATTACCTTCACTATTTTATTACTTGGATAAAAGTGAAGTCTCTCAGTCGTGTCCAACTCTGCGACCCTGTGGACTGTTTCCATGGGATTTTCCAGACAAGAGTACTGGAGTGGGTTGCCATTTCCTTCTCCAGGGGATCTTCCCCACCCGGGATTGAACCCAGGTCTCCTGCACTGTAGGCAGATGCTTTACCATCTGAGCCACCAGGGAAGTCTTGCTTGGATAAACCTTACTTTAATAAGTCAGTATATGAACATATTACAGTATCTTTTTTTTTCAAGGGAAAAATATTGGGATGTCCAGAAAGTGTATCTGAGTTTTTCTTTAACATCTTAAGGAAAAACCAGAACGAACTTTTTGGCCAACCCAATGTTACTCTACCAGCACTCTATTTAGATTAACCACTGCAATAAGTAAAACATCTGACTGCTTATAAGAAAGGTTCAACAGTCACTGTCATGAAATTCAAAGTCCCACACAGTCTAACCTTAGACTTCTATCCCAAATTATGTTCTACAGCCACATATTCCATCTATTATCCCTTGTTCCCTTCTTCCCATATACATTTCTAGTCCTCTAGAATACACTCTGGGCTTCCCTGGTGGCTCAGAGGTTAAAGCATCTGCTTGCAATGTGGGAGATCTGGGTTCAATCCCTGGGTCGGGAAGATCCTCTGGAGAAGGAAATGGCAACCCACTCCAGTATTCTTGCCTGGAGAATCCCATGGACAGAGGAGCCTGGCAGGCTACATTCCATGGTGTCGCAGAGAGTCAGAAACAACTGAGTGACTTCACTTGACTTGACTTGAGAATAGACGATAGTTTTCTCACTGTACCTTTCACAGAAATGTACTTCTCCCTGCAGTCTCCTATAGAAATCCTTATCCTTCAGAACCTCACTCAAATTTAACTGCCTTTGTGCTACTACCTCAGTGTAATTTGGGCTCCATAATCACTGTGGATGGTGATTGCAGCCATGAAGTTAAAAGACGCTTACTCCTTGGAAGGAAAGTTACGACCAACCTAGATAGCATATTAAAAAGCAGAGACATTACTTTGCCAACAAAGGTCCATCTAGTTAAGGCTAGTTTTTCCAGTGATCACGTATGGATGTGAGAGTTGGACTGTGAAGAAAGCTGAAAGCTGAAAAATAGATGTTTTTAACTGTGGTGTTGGAGAAGACTCTTGAGAGTCCCTTGGACTGCAAGGAAATCCAACCAGTCCATCCTAAAGATCAGCCCTGGGTGTTCATTGGAAGGACTGATGCTGAAGCTGAAACCAATACTTTGGCCACCTCATGCGAAGAGTTGACTCATTGGAAAAGACCCTGATGCTGGGAGGGATTGGGGGCAGGAGGAGAAAGGGACGACAGAGGATGAGATGGCTGGATGGCATCACCGACTTGATGGACATGAGTTTGAGTAATCTCTGGGAGTTGGTGATGGACAGGAGGCCTGGCGTGCTGCAGTTTATGGGGTCACAAAGAGTTGGACATGACTGAGCGACTGAACTGAACTGAATCCTTTCTTCCATATTTTGGTCTCAGAGTCCTTAGCACTTGTACCAGAGTCCTTTAATGTGCTCTTTCTATATCATGGTTATTATGCTTGTTTCCATTAGTATAATAGAATGGGCACCATTTGAGGGTAGAGAATGCCATTTGTGTGAATCTCTCTCCAGTATTTAGCTCAATGCCTTGACCATAGGAGATAGTCAATAACTGAATTTATTGTTACATGTAATTATTCAGATGTTGAATATTTAGTCTTCAGGAAATCCTCTTCCTCCATATGACAGTTCTGTTTTTGCACCTTTCTCTATTTGGAAATATCTTCGATTGAAAATATGTTGAAAGAAATGAGAAGAATCCCATTGTTGAGCAAGAAAACATGTTGTTCAGTCATTAAGTTGTGTCTGACTCTTTGCGACCCCGTGGACTATAGCACAGCAGGCTCCTCTCTCCTCCACTGTCTCCTGGAGTTTGCTCAAGTTCATGTCCATTGAGTCAGTGAAAATATAGAAGACTGCAAAGACAAGTTTATTTGGAGTCTTAGGAATTGCAATTCAGGAGACAGATTCAGGTAAAACCAAAAGAATATTTCAGGGAAGAGAAGAAGTAAGGGACTTAAAAAGGCAAAAGTCATAAGCTTGTTAAAGCTGTCTGACAAGAATTATGATTGACTCTGACACAAGAAAGGAAATATTTGTCTTTAAGGGATGATTTGTCAGAAATTATTTAGGTTAAAGGTCCAATAAATATCTGGAGTTTCTGAAACACTGGGCAGACAGATGTTCTGGATGCCTGCATTAAGACAAAAAATGGTCAAAGGTCAGATTCCGTCCAGGCTGATGTGGAGTCACACTACCTCAGCAGACTCCTGGCTCCATTTTAGAGGACTCTCTTAGCAATATAAACTCTATTTTGATTTTCTTTCACACCATGAAAATAATTTTAGTTACATGCACAAATAAAATGTTTAGTTAGAGATTAGATTTGACAGGTTATAGAATTAAAAATCAGATTATCTATAAATTACATACAATCCTGGGTTATAATTTAGTCTTGCTGAAAGACAGACTTGCCTTTGTTTACAGCTCCTAGAAGGTAACCTCTTTTTAGCTCATGGGAAGTAACCCAAATGACAGGAGTATCTTTGTTATTCCTGTTGTTCATCATGGGACCACACTTGCCCAAAAGATGACTCAGAGTCGGGCCATACACAATCAGTAATCTTAGGGAGCTGGCTATTCCAAAATCACCCATCATGTGATTAGAGGTGTGGGGATTTGTTCCTTGTGAAGTTAGCCTAGATCTTCTGGAGGAGTTGAAGGTGTGGTTCTAGAGAGTGAGTCCAGCCTCATGAATCAATCACTCAGTACAGGTTCCAGACATGAGCATGGACATCTAGAACTTCTTGAGTTGGTAATAATTCATATGTATTATCACGTACACATGTGGTTTCTTGACAGAAGATTCGTGCTTGGAATCCTCCCAGATTCTAGCCTATGAATCTCTTCCAATGTCTGATTCTAATTTATATCTTTTTCCTGCGATCAATGTTTCCTTAACTCTCAATCTGGCAAACTACAGGTAACTTCTGTAACAACAGAGCATCTCTAAATTTTAAAGATACAAGATTTTAGTTTGTTCCCCCTATTCTAATTTATATCTTTTTCCTGCGATCAGTGTTTCCTTAATCTCAATCTGGCAAACTACAGGTAATTTCTGTAACAACAGAGCATCTCTAAATTTTAAAGACACAAGATTTTATCGTTTGTTCCCCCTATTCTGCTCATTTCTTAGGACCTTGTTCTATGATTTACCTGTTGATACACTCACATGTCCATCTCACTAATGTTCATTTCCTTATCAAATGCCTAACTCAAAGTAGGGCAATGAATGTTTACTAAAATGAATTATCAAATATCTGAAATGGCACAATTTTAAATCAACTTATTCAAGATGGCTGCACGTAGGCTCTATCATTAGCATAGAATGTTGAGATCTTGTGAATTTCACTCCCAAAATGCTCTCTCTTAAATAAATAAAATTATATTTTGTAATACTACTATAGGGATAATTATCATCTTTTAATTAAGAGGACATTGATTTGGGATTTAGAATAATAGGGAATATACTGAGCTCTGCTTAACTGTGCAACTCTGAGGAAATCACTCTTCTCATTTAAATTCTTGTTTCCTTATCTGGAGAAAGAGGAATTAAGCTTTAGTTTCTTGTTATAATATATAATCTTTTTCAAGTTTGAGAGATATTAATATTCCATTTCATTTCTCCTAACTACTAAGATAGTAATTATAATATATGCATTAATGAATATGTATCTTTAATGTACATATGTATGTACAAAGATTTACTGCATATGCATTTATACAAAAATAATTTATTTCTCGTGTGTGTTCAGTTGCTCAATCGTGTCCTACTCTTTGGGGCCCCATGGACAGTAGCCAGCCAGGCTCCTCTGTCTTTGGGATTTCCCAGGTAAGAATAGAGTGAGTTGCCATTTCCTCCTCCAGGGATCTTCCCAACCTAGGGATTGAACCCTTGTCTTCTGTGTCTCCTGCTTTGGCAGGCAGGTTCTTTACCACTGAGCTAAGAAGCCCCAGTTTATTTCTTGGTGTTGTTTAAACGTTGTAGTGAGGGTAGGTAACCAGTAGAATATTTATCAGATCTGATCAAGGGTGATTGAACATAATGTTTTCTGATGACCTCTTTAAAAAGTGTATGAAACTTGAGGGAAAATTTCTCCATCCAAAAAAAAATATGACTAAGGCCTTTTATTAAAGACAAATTAAATTCAGCTATAGATGAATTATAATTCTTAGTAATGTAAACTGTGAATATATTTGAGAGCACAATGCCTAGTTTCTATTCCCATGGATTATAATACCTATTCATTTATTCACTTACTCATTCATACATTTATTTATTCGTACATTCAACAAAAATATATCAAGCATCTGTTGTACCTCAGGTGTTACGCTAGGTAGTGAGGTTACAGAGATAAATTAGATGGTCTCTAGCTTCAGGAAGTAACCAAGTTGCAGCTCACTTTGTTGACTTTTATTATGTTTAGATACATAAAGGATAGCCTGTACAAATGCAAATAAACCCCACTTTAGAATCTGCAGCCTCTGTGAGCAGTTTTTGGGAGGAAAGACTGAGAGGAAATGTGCAGAATAACAAAGTTGACTTCCCACTGCAAGACCCAGAAATAGAGTTTCTTTAAGGTTGCTGAAATCTTTAGTCATCAATAAATATTACATATGTGGACAGTATCTGTAGGAGACCAAGTTAAAATGCAAGTATATTGCTTATGTATGTATAATTCATGAGAGTAGTTCTCCAAATAACCTTTAGTAAAATCTAATGAATTAAGCTAATTTACCAGTTGACCTCTTAAGACCCTGAATGTGTGCTGTAGGATGTATAAGCTCCGGCACAAGGAGCAAATAAAAGCAGAGAGAGGCTAGCTGAAGTAGATGTAGGGCGTGTGGGAGGGGAATGACCCCCAAAACAGCTACTTCTCTTTGCCTAAGGCCTCCCCTCGCAACTGATATCAATCTGTATAGTTAGGGAAGTGAATGACACATAGCAGAAACAAGTGTTGGATTTTAATAGCATTAGATTTTTCCACCTTCTCTCTTAGAGATACTTAGATTCCAGTTTCTAAGTTAGATATGTATGACACTTTTTTTTAAAAAAACAAACAGCATTTGGTCAGTAGTGATGCTCACGTTGTGTGAGTCACGCTGTCTCTTCAGTCATGTCCGACTCTTTGTAACCCTGTGGCCTGAGCCTGCCAGGCTCCGCTGTCCATGGGATTCTCCAGGCAAGAATACTGGAGTGAGCTGCCATGCTTTTCCACAAACTGAAAGCCTGTATATGACTAAATGTTTTTTAGAATTTTATATCTATTATAGCACTCCAAGCCCAAAACACATGTAGCTAAAGAGTTTGAAAAATATTTGAGTTACATGAAAAGATTTGGCTAGCTGGTATTTGAATGGCCACGAAGTCAAATATTAGCAAATTATAAAACATATATGGAAAAATTTTTTTAAAGAAGGAAAGAAAAGTATAGGGTGTAAAGGGTAACCAGATACATAAGACTTTTAAAAAACTTTGTGAAAGTTTTAAAGTTGTTATCAAATGCTCCACAAATATAATTATATTTGTATAATTATAGATACATATATATAATTAATACACATATACATATATAATTATAATTATATTTGAGACTATATTAACAATATTTACTAAACTATAAATGTTTTTATAAGATGACACAAGAAGATAAGCCCTCTTTTATCTCATTTAATATGTATTACTGGAGCATAAATACACTGACTTGCTTTGGATTAGGAAATGCCGAAGGGAAAAAAGTCAGTTTCTTCCCTAGCACAGAAACGATTTTTGTTTGTCTCAACAAGAATCAGCCATCTGTAACTGCTTGGGTGTTAAAGACAGGTTTACCCAAATCCAGAAATATTCACTCGTTGATGAGAGGAAATGATCATGTTTTGTTTGCCTTTATTGAACCAAATATTTAGAAGCAGCTCCATGATCACAGAACATAATTCCTTTTATTTACCACACATAAATATATATGGTATCGTGAAGAAGGGAATGGCTACCCACTCCAGTATTCTTACCTGGAGAATTCTATGGACAGAGGAGCCTGGGAGGCTATAGTCGGACATGGCTGAGCAGCTAACACTCACTTTCATACAAAATAATATGCAAGTCATCAGTCCCTTTTGTTTATAACACAATAAAATTTAAAGTTTGTTGCTTTTGAAATTTTTGTAAAAAGTATTTATTTTATTATTTATTTTTGGCTGTACTGGGTCTTCATTGCTGCTCAGGCTTTTCTCTAGTTGTGGAAACTAGTTAGAGCTACGCTCTAGTTAATGGTGCATGGGCTTCTCTTTGCAGTGGCTTCTTTGGTTGCAGAACATGGCTCCAGGGTTCTTGAGCTTCTGTAGTTGCAGGACATGGGTTCAGTAGTTGTGGCTCCTGGGCTCTAGAGCACAGGCTTAATAGTTGTGGTATGAGGGTATAGTTGCCCTGCAGCACATGGGATCTTCCCAGACCAGAGATCCAACCCATGTTTTCTGCATTGGCAGGCAGATTCTTTAACACTGAGCCACCAGCGAAAGCCTAAAGTGTGTTGCTTTCTAAAACCATGGGTTTTAGAAATTTGACAAAATGGAAAGTACTTGATAATTATTTTCATCATCTAGATTCAAGATACACATGATGTATTTTAATAATTTTATTTCTCTAGTTGAACTAATTAAATAAGAAGTAAAAACGTTATATAGTCATTGAGTTGGATTCCATTAGGCTACAAAATAAAAACTTGCCGAAAAAAAACTGAGAGAACCTGACCTCTCAGATAATTTTGTTGACATGTGTAACATGGTAAATTTTATTCTAAAACTGTGTCTTCTGTTTTTTATTTTAATATTGATATCATTATGTGAAACCTAGAGAAACAGGATGTTAAGAGATTTCATTACCTGCTATTACTGAGTGAGCTAAGACAAGTCATTTAAACTCTCTGAATTTGAGTTTCTTTATCTATGAAAATGTCTACCTGATAGGTTTATTATGAGTAGCATAAGAAATAAATAAATGGAAAATAAAAATATAACAAAACAGAAACAGACTTACATATATAGAGAATAAACTAATGGTTGCTGGAGAGTAGTGGAGATGGACAAAGTGGGTAAAGGAGGTTCAGAGGTAAAAACTACAAGTTACATATTAATAATAAGTAAGTCACAGGAATGTGACAGGGAATATAGTCAGGAAAGTATAATAACCTTGGTGCATAATCTGTAAATTATTGAACCAGTGTGTTGTACTCACTGAAAATAATATAATATTGTATTATACTGAAACTTCAATAAAAACAAACAAAAAAAAACACACCCACTTGAAGAGTTTCTGTAGAAATTAAGCTGATAAGCTCCAGGCAGGCCATGTTCCTGTTCTAATTTGATGGAAGAATGTTACGTATATACCTGTCTATGCCTGTTGAACAAACGTTAACTATTTATTCTGTCAGTCAAGATGTGACAAGAATTCTGTCTTAGAAAATTCAAATTTAATCTCTGCTGAGCTCCTGTTCACTGACATATCTCCATAATTTACAGTGCTTTTAATGTTGCTTGCTTCCTGCCTGCCTTTTTACTGGAAATGAAATAAATAGAAATGCAATAAATATCTAAAAGGATACGATAAGGAAAAAAGGATAAAATGGTAACATACTATCAGGCAAATGCAGTCTGAGTTAGCAACGTCTTTTAAGTTGAAGTAACTATGTACGTGGCTATGAGATTTCCTCTGAAATCGAGGGAGAGGCTGTGGTTGAAGTGCATAGTAAAGATCCCAGGCATCGAGGCTGCCAGCTCTTACCCTTCCACTCACAAATAGCCTGAGACTCTCCAGTGTGTGTTTAATACCCACAGGGGAGTGGAGTCTAAGCAGTTTAGGCAGGTCCCATTGAGTTTTCCTTAGCAGTTCTAACAATTCAAAGGCATATCCGAAAGTACCTTTTGCATGGAACAGGACACTGCCAAGGACACAGTGGAAAGACGTAAGACAGATACACACACACACACACACACACACACACACACACATACATTTTTTTCTTTTTTTTTTTTTGGTGGAAAATTTTAGAGCAGGCTGAGATAAGTTATTAGAATAAAAAATAAAATATTCATTAATTTGCAAGGAAAAAAGACTATGGGAAATCAGAATGTAGGAAAAGTACAACAGTTGGATAAACTGCAGAATCTGCCTGAATCTGCCTGTAGAATACAGAGTATGAAATCCATGTACAGAGTAAAAGTACACAGTCTCTGACCACTGATTCAGATGCCTATATGTTTGAGTGTTTACATCGATTTATATCCATGCCCCTACATTCATGTTCTCACCCAGGAGTCCCAGTCTGCTGTCTAGTGATGGTCCTTATAACCGGGAGCTGGAAGGAGCCCTTTCCTGCCCTAAGTGAACTGGATCTGCTGGAACAGGAAAAGCAAAGCTCTCCTCATTCCCAGATCTGAGCCCACCTGCAAGACAGAGCAGACAAACGTCCTAAGAAGCCCAGGTCAGTGTGTTTACATCCACTCACTTCACTTCTCTTTTTCTAGCTCAGGATTTCTAGGTTGTCCTCCCTAAACTAGACCATCAAAGATGAAGGGGAAGGGGAGTACCACAATTGTCTGATTGTAGGCAGAACCCAGTCTGAGATCCATCATTTGATGATTTTGAGAAGCAACTTTATATATGTTTTCCAGTTTTCCAGGGTAGAAAGTTGTGGTTTTTCTCCCCACACACCCCACCCTAGCCTCTAGGCCACTCGCACTTGCATTCTCTGGCCTTGGGGCTCACTCTTGGAGTAATCCTCTCAATCTTTTAGCCAATTACTTAACCAGACACACCATCCCGAAAAAAACAAACAAAACAAAAATCCACTTGTGAGATTGAATAAAAGTGTCTCTAGGTGACTTGTCTTTGTGATTTGCAGGTATTCTGAAGTGAAAGGCATAGACGGAGCCCTTCTTGTCCAGATCTAAGGTCAGTGGTGTTGCAGCAAAGCATTCATCTTAGTTTCATTTTGTTTTTTGGCTTGTCTTATAATGCTGATTTATTTTCAAGAAGCCTTGTCATGAAAATGAAGAATGTATTTGGTCTCTTGAAAAAAGTGGCTTTATTCTAAACATTCTCTTACAAGGCAAGCCTGCAGATTTAATGCCCTTGCTTTTTGTTATTTGAGGTCAACAAGAAATTGCTATAAGAAAGTGGGACTAAGCAATGTCAAACTGTTATCAAATCCTAATTCCATGTTTGAGTTTGGAGATCTTAGACAACCAATGGTAATAGAAAGGAAACTATCCTGTCCATTTATAATAGTGAGTATTCTAAATACAGAATTTTAATATCACTGCTCATCTTTTCCCCTTGTATCTACTGGTACTGAACAAAGACTTATAAAGAGGGAAATATTTGTGGAAACCTACCATAATTTTTATAATAAATTATAATTAGAGTTTTTACCACTAATTAGTTCACAACAGAATTTCTTTCCATAAAATTTATAGTGTTTCACATAAATATAAGGGAAAAGGTAAGTAGAATGCTCTTTCTTGAGCTTTTTGTTCCTAAATTCTATTACTTCATGGTGGATTTCACTGTATTTTAGCTTTTACAATTTAATTTTTTTTATTGTGAAAAGGACATTTAACATGAGATCTACTCTCACCAAATTTTTAAATGCACGATACAAAATCGTTAACTATAGGTACAATGTGATACAGCAGATTTCTAGAGTTTGTTCATGTTGCATAAGTGAAACTTTATACCCTTAAAACAACTCCCCGTTTCCTCTTCCCCCTTGCCCCTATAGAGTAGTATTATACTCTGTTTCTATGAGTTTGACTATTTAAGATACCTCACCTAAATAGAGCAATGATGTATTTGTTCTGTGATTGGCTTACTTCATTTAGTATACCGTCTTCCAGGTTCATCCATGTCATTGCAAATGGCAGGATCTCCTTTTTTAAAGGCTGAGTAATATTCCAGTCTGTGTATATATATGTTTATATATATATATATACACACACACATATATATATATTTTCTTAATCCATTCATCCATCAAAGGACATTTAGGTAACTTCCAAGTCTTGGCTTTTGTGAATAATTCTGTAATGAATATGGGAGTGCAGATATCTCTTTGAGATCCTGATTTTGACTCCTTTGTATATATACCCAGAAGTAAGATTTCAGGATGATATGGTAGTCTGTTTCTCATCTTTGAGTAACTTCTATACTGTTTTCTATAGCAGCTTGATTATTTTATATTTCCACCAAAAATGTACAAGGGTTTCCTTTTCTCTACATCCTTTTCAGTATTCACTATGCTTAGATTTTTCAATAACAGACATCCTGTCAGGTATGAGATGATATATCATTATAGCTTTGATGTCCATTTCCTTGATGAGTAGTGATATTTAGCATGTTTCATATACCTTTTGGCTATTTGTGTGTCTTTGGAGAAATATCTGCTTAACTCTTTTGCCCATTATTAAATTAGTTTTTAAATTTCTTTTTATTATTGAGTTTTTGGAGTTCCTTATATGTTCTGCATGGTGGTGGTGGTTTAGTCACTAAGTCATATCTAACTCTTGCACCCCATGGACTGTAGCTGCCAGGTTCCTCTGTTCATGGGATTTCCCAGGCAAGAATACTGGATCGGGTTGCCTTTTCCTTCTCTGGGGATCTTTCTGGCCGAGGGATCAAACCCACATCTCCTGCATTGCGGGCAGTCTCCTGCATTACAGGCAGATTCTTTACCTCTGAGCTACCTGGGAAGCCCATGTTTTGCATAGGAAACCCTGATTAGATATATGGTGCACAAATATTTTCTCCCATTCTTTTAATTATGTTGATTATTTCCTTTGTTGTGCAGAAAAGTTTTGGTTTGATGTAGTCCTACCTGTCCATATTTGCTTTTATTGCCAGTGCTTTTGTTGTCATAGCCGGAACATCATTGCCAAGATCAATGTCATGAAGTTTTCCTCTCATGTTTTCTTTTGTGAGTCTTACAGTTTCAAGTCTTGAGTTTTATCTTTAACCCATTTTGAATTAATTTTTTATGTATGGTGTACAACATGGATTGAATTTCATTCTTTCTCATGTGAATATCCAGTTTTTCCAGCACCTTTTGTTGTAGAGACTGTCCTTTCCCTATTATATATTTTTTGGCACCTTGTGGAAAATCAGTTAGCGACATATGCATGGGTTTGTTTCTGGGTTCTCTATTCTCTTCCATTGGTCTACATGTCTATTTTTAGGCAAATGATATGCTGTTTTAATTATATAATTAGCTTTGTATAAAATTTGAGATCAGGAATAAAAAAGGTGGAGGCACCATACTTCCTGATTTCAAAATATGCTTTGTAATTTATGTAGGCAAATATACAAATTCTCTGGGATTTGCTAACACTGAGAAGGTCTACAGAGTTTTGAACTAAATAATGGAAAGAGTAGAGTAGAATAGCAGTTGTTTTCAACAAAGTCATTCTAAGTTCAACCTTTTTTCTTGTCACCAATTTCTCAAGATTTCCCTAATGTATAATAAAACAAATGGTGGGCTTTACAAATTTACTCTTTAAAGTATATGCTCTTTTCATAGTAAGCTGTGTTTATTCTAAGACGGAGGTGCTAGGGACTTCCTTTGTAGTCCCATGGTTAAGATTCTGCTTCCAAGGCAGGAGGCATGGGTTCAATCCCTGGCGGAGGGGCTGGGGGTGGGGGGGGTGGGGTGGGGGAGGGGGGCTAAGATCCCAGGTACTCTGTGGATTGGCCAAAATTTTAAAAAAAATCATAAGCATGTTTGAAACATCTTTTAAAAAAGACTGAGGTGTTCCTTTGGGGCAATGCATAAATGAGAAGGCTCCATCCCATATATTGGGTTATGTTAATAGGTTATAGCCACATTAATCTTTTGAGTTCTGAATTTAGTCATTTGGAAGTAAATGCTCTCTAGAGAGATTCTCATCAAGAAATAACTAAGCAATTGTTAGAACTGAAGGCTGTTTTCTGAAACAATGAAGCACCTTTCGTTATGAACAATCTAAAAATTTCAGACTATTTCATATTTACCTGTTGATACATTTTAATGAGTGTAATTTGAGCAACAGGAGGCCTTTAAACTTATACATTTACCTGAAATCTTGATCACAATATGCAATGTCAATATGAATATAGTGTTTTAAATAAATATTTCTACAACTTAAACCTGTCATTTTCTCAGGTTTATATTTGCTGTTATATAAGTTCCTCCTATTTTGCTAAAATAAGTCAGTTCCTCTGCCTGCTAATTGCCAGTATTAGAACTTGAGTGTTCGGGCCTTTTTGTTTGTTTGTTTGTTTGTTTGTTTAAGGCACCAGTTTATGTCATTGTAAAACTAAGTATACATATGTACTATAGTAATGAGTATTTCTTTCTATAAATGTGCGCTGTATCTAGGAGATCCTTCCATTTACCCCAAAGTATTCACTTATCTCAGTCAATTACCTTTCTTCCTTTATAGATCTACCCTATCATCTTCTGCTTTCAAATTCAGATTATATCTTTTTCAGTTTTCCTAATTAGAGACATAAAAATAACTTTAGTTTTCTGTTGCAATTCCACTTTTTCATTTTATTTTTCTGGCAATGACTAATATTCTTTATAATGTTTATCTGCAGTTCTTTCACTTTCTACTGATAAGAATATATATGTATGAAAACACAGTTATGGAAAAACCACAAAATTTCCCCCAAGTTTGAAATTTAATGTATTGATATGAAGATTCCATTTCAGTGTTCCTGACATTGTTTTGCTCCCACCTTTGGCCACATCATTCTACTAAAATTCATCAGTGTATCTTTCCTTGTTTCTAAATTTGGTCCAAGCTTTTCACTGAAATCCTCAGATTTCTTTATCAAAACTACATATTAATGCTCTGAATTGTTTTCATAATTTTTGTGGAAAACTTTTTACACTTATTGTAGGGAATCAAAAGTGACCACTGACCAGCATGTTCCTATGTAACTGTTTATATGAGCAACAGTGCCGTCCCATGAGGATGCTCTGCTGCTGCTGCTGCTGCTGCTGCTAAGGAGCTTCAGTCGTGCCCGACTCTGTGCGACCCCGTAGATGGCAGCCCACCACGCTCCACCGTCCCTGGGATTCTCTAGGCAAGAACACTGGAGTGGGTTGCCATTTCCTTCTCTATGAGGATGCTCTAGGTTCCAACAAATACATTTAAAGATGCACTATTTATGGCTAATTCCTCCTATTACCCTCATCTTTATCCCACTGATATTATGGATCATCTTTCTTTGCAGAACCACCCATAGATTTATAGTTTCTATGTAGATGTGGCATATAGAATTTGTCATAGTCATTTTGCCCGACTCTGAATTCCATTTTGCAGTTATAAACTGATCAGCAATATGCATCTTAGGATTCTGTTGTTTTTGATTAAACAGATAAACACATCTAGTGTGACAGAAATTAGATTATGAGAAACATATTTTTTTTTCTTTTCTAGGTTCATCATAAGAAGTGTAGTAGTTCATAAAATAGAAAAAGCAAGAAAAAGTTCAGCACTTTGAGCTTAATGTAGTGATTGAAATGGAAAGCCATGTAAAACCTCCAAGGATGTGTTCTTCCAAGAAAGGCAGAGACTTGTGGAGACACTTTACATGATGGGATGTATAAGTAGGGCCCTGGAGGTCCAGATGTGAAAGCAAACTACTGGAGTTAAGCACTTAGCTGAAAATTGCTTTCTGCCATCTGAGCTGGAAGCAATCAGAAGCCAGGCATGAAGGATTAAGTGAAATACTTTAGGTGTATACTTGGCTTCTAAAAGTTGTAATTTTATTTTTCTTCTTTTAATGCCCAGGCTAACACCTGACTCTCTTCACAATATGCAGAATTAAAGTGTTCCCATGATAACTTACTTTTAAAAATTAGGAAAAAGGAATATATTAACACTAAAAAGCAACTCTCCAGAACTTTTTGGGCTGCTGTAGAATATATAGTGTAATGTTGGAAAGTTTTTATTGAAGGATCATACCCCTAAAAGATTTCTGGGAATATTTGGTCCCAAATGGTCATGTGATAGATAAGAAAAAATGAGACATGGAAAAGGGAATTAACATGCCTCACATCAGAGGCTCTTTCATTAATCTTCTGTCATTGCCTTTAATTCTGTGGCCATACCTATTCAGATAATATTATTAGGGGAGAAAAACAATCACTGGATCAGATGTCCCGGTTATCATTAAGGTTGTGATTTATAGTTTGAAAACAAGTCATTTTACTCTTAAGTAGCTGTGACCAGATGATATTGATTTAAATAATTTAAATAATAATTTAAAATCAACGATCTGTTGTTGTTCAGTCACTCAGTTGTGTCTGACCCTTTGTGACCCCATGGACTGCAGCATGGCAGGCTTCCCTGTCCTTCACCAACTCCTAGAGTTTGCTCAAACTCATGTTCATTGAATTGGTGATGCCCTCCAACCATTTCAACCTCTGTTGTCCCTTTTTCCTCCCACCTTCAATCTTTCCCGGCATCAGGGTCTTTTCTAATGTGTTGGCTCTTCACATCAGGTGGCCAAGGTATTGGAGCTTCAGCTTCAGCATCAGTCCTTCCAATGAATATTCAGGACTGATTTCCTTTAGGATGGGCTGGTTGGATCTCCTTGCATTCCAAGGGCCTCTCAACAATCTTCTCCAACACTGCAGTTCAAAAGCATCAATTCTTTGGCACTCATCCTTCTTTATGGTACAGCTCTCATATCCATACATGACTACTGGAAAAACCATAGCTTTAACTAGATAGACCTCTGTTGGCAAAGTAATGTCTCTGCTTTTAAACATGCTGTCTAGGGTGGTCATAGCTTTTCTTCCAAGGAGCAAGTATGTTTTAATTTCATGGCTGCAGTCACCATCTGCAGTGATTTTGGAGCCCAAGAAAATAGTCTGTCACTATTTCCATTGTTTCCCCATCTATTTGCCATGAAGTGATGGGACTGGATGCCGTGATCTTCATTTTTTGAATGGTGAGTTTTAAGCTGGTTATCTTTTGGTCCTTTATTGGACCAGAACCTGGTGGTCCAGAGTCGATGATGAGAAAGTGAAAGAAGGAAAGGGGCTAATATTCACTGGGTTATGCAGCCGGCTTTCCCACTCCAGGGAGTCAGCCAGAAATAGACAGAGAGAGAGAGAGAGAGAGAGAGAGAGAGAGAGAGAGAGAAAGAGAGAAAGAGAAAGACATGGGGACCCAAGCTCTGATGGAGCAAAGGTGTTTTAATCAACATGGTGTGGGCATACATACTGTCTTACAAGGTAGCTATTCTCAGCAAAGATAAAGATTAAAATTCCAGACTTACAAAATACATGACGACCCCTATCAAAGAGAAAGAGTTGTAAACAATCACTTTTACCATATGGTTCATAAGAAGGAAGAGGGTACTTATCACCGTAATGAGAAGCTAATGAAGGAAATGCCTGGATTCCTCAGCCCTGGGAAAAGCGTGCCTCTCCTCTTAATTCCTGAATATTTAGGAATTAATAAGGACCAGAGGATTCCTGACAGATCCAAAACAGCACACAGAAAGCCTCCTGTTAAATGCTTCCTGACAGTTACCATTCTTTTTTATCACTTTTTAATCATTTTTTCACTGTACTCTTTCACTTTCAACAAGAGGCCCTTTAGTTGCTCTTTACATTCTGCCTTAAGGGTGGTGTCATCTGAATATCTGAGCTTGTTGATATTTCTCCTGGCAATCTTGATTCTAGCTTCTGCTTCATCTACTCTTGCATTTCTCATGATGTACTCTGCATATAAGTTAAGTAAGCAGGGTGACAATATACAGCCTTGACATACTCCTTTCCCAGTTTTGAACCTATCAAGAATAGATTCTTTCTTTCTCCTGAAGCTTTCAATTTTTCAGATCCCATTTTCTCTTATCAATATACAGTAAAAAATCTACAATATAATTGGACAGTTGAAATTCTCTTATTAATGCTTTGTTGAATGTACTAGACTTTCCAAAGACATCTGTCACTAATTTATAATAGGAATGGGTATCGTTTAGTGGACATTAATGGAAAGCACTTTGCTAACATTTTCTAATTTGTTTTGATAATCAAATAAAGCGGGCATGATATTTTCCAGTTTCCTGGTGAGGACGCTGAGGCTTGGAGATATGATGTACTATAACTTATTTATGGCCACACAGTATTGGTAGGCCTCTATCTTTTGGAAACCCTGTACTCCTTTCTTTCAAGGGGTACTATCCTAGTGTTTCATGTGATTTGGATGAAACTGTCACTGAAATGATCCAAGTCTCCCACTGTGGAGCCGTGCACAAGACCCTACCTGGACCATTGGAGCCTTCTGAGGAGAACATGCATGCATACATACTAGGAGAGGAAAGTCTTTTTCCTTCCAAAGTTGCTCATGCTAAGAAATATATGAGCTCTGGGGTTACTGGGATCTCTCATATATATGACTTGAGGAGAGAAATAGCCAACTGATAAACTAGAGCCAAGAACAGGAGAAAGAGAAAATCCTGATAATAGCATTTTAATCCTTGGCATACAGCCCATTTCCAACCTGAGGCAGCAGAGTCAAATGTGAATAAAAGCCGAAGTCCTAACAATATCTTCTTATAGCTCAGCCAAAGCATTATTTTATAGTCACATGAGAGTAAACGCCTAGGTGTGGCAGTGGTTTACTTCACCTCATCCGGTGTGGTTGACTAGACACTTGGCTCTGACCCTCCTCACTTACCCTGTCATACTGATTCCACTGTGCCTCCACCATACCAGGCCTACTCTTGACACTGGGACTGTGCAAAGTCCTGCCTATTCACTCTGCATGAGATAGCCTTTTGCAGGAAATCTCATGGCTCACTCTTGCCATCATCATGTTCAGATATCGTCTTCTCTGTTGGCCTTCCCCAACAACCATCCTTAATTCTCTCTAGCCTCTACTGCTAACCCCTTTTCTGTTTTATTTTTCCTCACAACACTTATCATCATGTCTTAACATACCTGTTGATCCCTTCCTACCACCATCTAGTGTAATGCAAGCTTTAAGAGGGCACAGATTTTTTTCTCTGATAAACCCTCAGCATCTGGCACATTGTCTGAAACATAGTGAGTGCTCAGTAAAAAATTGTGGAATGAATAAATGGTAGTCAGTAAATTCTGTTTTGACTGAGAGTAGGGTAGGTTGGTTAAGATGGCTTGAAAAGGGTTCCTGTCATTTGCAGCTTAAAGATTCCTGACTACAAACAGGCATTAGCAGTGGATCCAGGATTCAAACAGATGTTTGATTATAAGATTATATTTTTCTCTACCACTGCTAATAATTTTTGAAGATGTATTTGTTAAATGAACTGAGCAAATTGGGGTTACTAGGAAGCCTTAAAAAGCTAGAGAGCCTTTAAATATAATTACATATTTATTATTGCTGATAACATGAGTGCTGTTATGCCATAGAGATTACATAAAATCTGTACTTATTTATTGACTAAAATGCTGCTGAAAAATGAAATAATTGCTTAAAAATACATTAATGTCTTCCTAAAGCAAGTTCTCCTTGAGAGTTCTAAGCTTATGATAAATATACAATATTTGTAGGCATGAGGATATTGGCTCAAGTAAGAGCAAACTGTGAGTTGTTCCTCTTGAAATTATTTAGAGAACTTGTGTGTTGAGAACCGAAAAGGAAAATATTGTGAATGTTAAGTAATATTTTTTTTTCCATTGGAGTTTTGAGGAAGAAGTGATGAAGAAAATAAAGAGTGCAGGGTTGGAAGTATCTCCTAGGGGTCTAAAGGAGCTATTTGGGAATGGGGCTCCCAGAAGGCATTCTAGGATGAAATTATCACCAGGGATCATCTAAAGTCTCCATATTTTGAGTGCTGACAAGGAAGACTGTCTTGGTCTGCTTGGGCTGCGATAAAACAACAGATTTTTATTTCTCAAAAAAAAAAAAAAAAGAAATCTGGAGCCTGGAAGTCTAAGATCATGGTTCCAGCATAGTCAGGTAAGGACTCTCAGGGTGCAGACTTTTCATTTTATCTTCACATGGTAGGAGGAAGATCTCTTTAGCACCCCTTTTGTAAGGTGCTAATTCCATTCATGAGGATTCCACCTCTGAAAATCCCACTTACTGTGTTTCAATATAGAAACCTTAGGGAGACATAAACATTCAGGCCACAGCAAAGATGGAAAGATGTGATACCCTATGCTCCTAACATCTAAGCTACTTTAATATCTGAAGATGTGGTAGAAGCTATAATGGAGAGGCTATCCTTTAAGAAGGCCCCAGAAAATACAGAGAAGTGGGAGTCAATAATTCAAGCAAAATGAAGTTGATATTAACTTCAGCTTGTTAATTTTCTTTTTAAAAAAATTTAGTGGGTATTAAAATATTATAAAAATGCATATGAAAAATTTCACTTCATTTCCCATTTGTTCTGAAAAGTCTTAATTATTAAACCTCAGTCTTATTTAACTCTCAGTAGGTTTAAATAAGCAAATCAAGGTGGCTCAAGGGGACAGAGAAGAGGGCTATTACTATAAGGCTACCTGATTATGCCTTGCAATCCCAGAATCCAGAGGAGGAACATTCCCAGGGCCCAGGATGGAATGGTGACAGGATCCGGGAAATGATTAGGAACAAGGGGTAGCCAAAATGTTTCTACTTCTTTTCCATATTTTCTCTTTCAACACACTGGCTTTCTCCTCTGCTTTTTATCTTCATAGTACAATATAGCTGTCTTACAGCTCCCCAAGTTACATGTTAAAGTTCTAGCCACAAGCAAAGAATAACCATCTGTTTGAATCATTTTCCCACATTTAATGGAAATTAATCACCTGTAGCTGAGAAAATAGCATTGCAAAGTACATGAGTGGCTGTCAGAAATTCAGAGCAAAGAATGCTTGGGTAGTCACCATGACAAAAGATTTCAGTTCTTCTTCAATAGGGCGTTTCAGACACCTGATCCTTCCTGATTGGTCAGGTGTACTTACTGTAGCAATGCTCCTTGGAACAGAAGACACTTACAGTGACATCTTTTCAACTGAAGCAATAGAAATTTTGATTCGTAGAGTGAGTTGAGAAAAGAACAATCAAAATTGGAGTTTTCATTGAGTAATTTATCTTGAAACTATAAGATAAAGTTTTTTTTTCAAAACAATTGCATGTGTTAAATATAGATAATATTACTTTCACTTGATGAGGTAATATTTTTATGTGTAACATTTTAGGCACTCAGTTAAAGAATGTGCATGTGTTTTAACTCAAGTATTTTAAGTACTTATTAGTAATATTGCCTATTTATGTGTAGTATATGGAATTGAAAGTGAGTAGAAGTGCTTAATCCACATTCCAGAATGTGAATTTTGAGAGCTGTCTGTCTCTAGCTATGGGAAAAACAACTTACCAGAAGCTAAGGGTCTTTTTAAGTTGCACTAATATACATTACCTATACGTGTCATTTATTGAGACACAATTCCCTTACTCACCTACTGGTCCTGACTGTGTATTACCATACAGAGCTTAGTGCTCTATTCCTCTCTGATTTTGCGTGTTAAAGACCTCTGTTTTTTTTTTTTTTTTTTTTTTTTTAATTAATTAGTTTTGTTAAGGTAAATCTTAACTTTAGAACTACTACATAATTAATGAAAATGTATGTGTGAGAGGCTTCCTGTTTTCTAAAGAAAAATTATGAGTCAATTAAATATTGCATATGCTTCATTAGATCTTGAAATGATCTTATTTAAATATTGAACATCTTTTAAGAATATTGAGATGATAATTTTTCCATGATTAAAAAATGCTCTCTCCGTTCTTAAAACTTTAATTTCAATCATCATCATGCTGTTAGCTCGTCTCTCTTCAGGGAACAGCAGAAACTTTATGAACAACTTGTCAGATGAAGCCGTGAATACATCAGGTCATTGTGTGGAACAGTGCTGTTTCAGTGAGTGTTCATCATTTTCAGTATTTTCTCTCAGGAGAAAATGTTCTGTGAGCAAGAGCTTGAGTACACTGGCAGTGTGTACTCAATTCCATCACTGGCAGTGTGCATAAAGAGGGGACTCAGATCTGAGTTTATTTGTAAATCAAATGGATAATTTCATTTTGACCCCAGGGCAATACGGCCTGATAACGCTGATGATGAGCGATGTGTTCTCCGCCTGAGGTTACTTTGAGGTAAGCATGAGATACAAATAAATATATATTTTTCATTTTTGCATCTCCTTTGCTTAAGCTATTTAGAGGAAGCAAGTTTAACTTTAGGGCTTCCCTGGTGGCTCAGTTGGTAAATCATCTGCCTGCAATGTGGGAGGCTTGGGTTCAATCCCTGGGTTGGGAAGATCCCCTGGAGAAGGAAATGGCAACCCACTCCAGCATTCTTGCCTGGACAAACCCCATGGACAGAGGAGCCTGGTGGGCTACAGTCCATGGGGTCACATCGAGTCAGACACGACTGAATGACTTAACACTTTTGCTTTCACAAGGTTAGTTTATTTTTATTTCTTTTTCTAAAAAGACAGTTCCTTCTATCAGTTTATTCCTCAAGTACCTTCCCTAGGCTTTTCCTGAGGGCTCCCACATTGGTGCAACGCCATGCCCTGATGCACCTGGGCAGACCAGTGATGATGGAATCTATCCGACAATGGAGCCTTTGAGTCCCGATGCCAAAGATTTCCATTCCAACCTTCTTTCTACCCCTTGCAAATCCCTTAATAATCAAAGCAGCCTTTTCTTATGCAGTTAGATGCAGTGTTTTAAATCACGCTATCATAAGGGAGTCAACTTTTGAGCCAAGGGATGCATGATTGGTAACAACTTTTTCCTTGGGACTCAGGAACACTGTGTTTAATTGATCAAGGTGCCCTGGCTCTGTTTGAAGGCTAATGAAACTCAGATGCTCTGAAACCATATTATATATACATGGTTTCATGTATATATATATATACATTTTCCCCTCCATTATAGGCAAATAAATGGTTTCTTTGCTTGAAGTCTCTCCAGAAAAATCAGCAACTTCTCATGGGCCACTTGACTGCTTTTAAACTATTGAAATCGCCAAACATAGACCACAAGGCCTTGTTTGGAGAGCAGATGCACAGGTCACCAATTGAAGTAATCACCACGAGACAGAGCAATTGGCTTATAGTTGACTGCGAGAAGGGCTTTAAGAGAGAAACCAAAAAGCACTGCTAGGTCTGGCAATTAGATATGCTCAGCTCCAATCTCTTTGAATCTCAGTATCTTTATTTTAAAACAGAGATAATAACATTCACTCTCTTACCTTATAGATCTGATTGCAGTCATTCTATAACATGTGAAGGCAATCTAAAAAATAAAGTTTACTTCAGGAGGGAAACAGTTAAAGCAGTTGGACAGAAATGAATTCACTCACTTTACTATGGGGATGCCCAGGAGAAAAGGAAAGAAGGCAGGTAACCTGGTCTAATTTTCTTATCTACAAGACCTCTGGGTAAATAGACTAATGATCTTTGCTAGACAGAAGTGGCCTCATCTTTGAAATGCCCATGGCAGAAGTCTCTGGATAAGATTACCCATAGTAAATAGAACACAAATACGATGAGGCACAGCTCCCTGGAGAATGCCATGTAGACTACACAACTCTCTGGGGAGGATAAAACAGATGTTACAGAAGTTAAATGCTCTCTACAGTGTGAGGAGCCTTACAAACCTCACTGAGAGACTTCATCTGTTCTGGGTCAGAGGTGCCAGCTCCTGCAGAAAGGGTCAAGGAGAAGATTGCAATATCCCAGATAACTCCCTACTTCTGAGCCACTTGAATACTTGTGTCCATAAAATTAGGCTTCCCAGCTGGCACTAGTGGTAAAGAACCCACCTGCTAATGCATTAGCTCAGAAGGTAAAGAACCCACCTGCAATGCAGATGTAAGGGATGTGAGTTCAATCCCTTGGTCAGGAAGAATCTCCTGGAAGAGGGTATGGCAACCCACTCCAGTATTCTTGCCTAGAGAATCCCCATGGACAGAGGAGCCTGAAATGCTATGATCTACAGGGTCACAAAGAGTTGGACACAGCTGAAGTGACTTAGTATGCACATCCTTAAAATCATTTAGTAAAGCTTAATGAGTAAAATCTCTGATTTTTGTGTGAATTCACACAGTACTATTCTGAGTTTGCCAGATATATATCTGTGGTGGTAATAATAAAATAATATAAACTATGTATATAGGATTTTTACTTTTGTAAATACAATAATTTAAAATTTTATGCAGGTGAAGTATTTGAAATAAGTTGAATTTTGACCTAGAGCTCCAAACTTAGGGTTATTAGTGGGGTTTCTCTTAGGAGAACAGTTTATGGCATCTTCAATCTGTCTTATATCTAATATATTTTACAGAGATTTCTTGGAATTCCTGTATGTAATATTTGTCTTCTCCTCTAACTCTGTTTTGATTCATATTATTTCTACTTTTATAATCTATTGTAATTTTAGTGGACGTTTTTGTGAGTGGGAATCTCAAAGTGAAATATATCTAATTAAACATGTAATCTCAGCTCACTGTTTTGAATTAAATATTTAAATTCTTTTGAATTAAATATTTAAATTCCATTATATTGACCAGAAAAATAAAGCTCAAAAAAACCCGGATATAAGTAGTGGAATAAGGAATCAAACCCCTACATTGGCTTCAAAATCCATGTTCTTTCCATTATATTACATGATTTATTTCTAGCTTTAAAAAATCTAGGGAATTGTGTGTGTGTGTGTGTGTTAGTCACTCAGTCATGTCCAACTCTTTGCAACCCCATGGAATGTAATCCGCCAGGCTCCTCCATCCATAGGATTTTTCAGGCAAGAACAGTGGAGTGGGTTGCCATTTCCTTCTTAATCTTAAAAGAGTAATAATAGTTAATAAGTTAAAAGGGAGGAGGGCCATGTGAGAATATTTTAGCATATAATACAAATAAAATAATAAACATGATTATTTGATATTTTCAGAGAAAATATATCAATATCTATATTGACAGATGTAGATACTGACTAAAAACAATGATTTTTGACTGAATTTTCAATAACATCACACCCCTCATCTTGGCATTTGAAAATCTGATGTCACAAAGAACAAATGAACCACAATGAGATTTAGTTTGTGTTTCAGACTCTGTATTCAAGATTTTGCCATTGTAGAACTGTAGGTTAAACTTTTAATACATTGATAAATTGAGTAATTAGGAAAATACTATACCCTAAAGAGATCTTTGACCGTTTGTCAGTTACTTTGGGTGTTTTTAGCATGGGAGAAGCAATGTTATCAGAGACATATAGCAGAATGCTCAAATTTAGTCAATATTTGGAGCAATATCTCTCTGTATACTATCCTTCGGCAAGTACCAATTACTCTTGGTCTATCCTGAATAACCTGAGGGGTCTGCAGTGTCTGCAGGTAGTGTGTTCCCAGCTTAACTCCTAGGAGAACAGAATGTAGTTGAATATTTTAAAGCTTGTGGCTTGATTGAGGACAGTAGCTGAAAAGTGCTATTTAAAATGCCTGCTCCAGTTAGTCTTCTCCTTCTCCTATGCCTCACTTTTCTGTCTTTTTTTCTTTACCTTCCCTTCCCCTCATAGATCCTTTTATGTAAATCTGACCATTTATCTGCTAACAAGATGCAGAGGACATTTTCCCCCACCTCCAGAGTTATTTCTTCTGGGTCTTTATAAATGACCTAAATTCAAAGACTTGAACTGTAATACCATGTAAACCAGACTCTGTCTTCTATCTCCCCTCATTTCTTAGCATAGTAACTTACATGAAGAAAGCACAAAATAATTTTCATATATATTTTGGTTAACTCTAGTAGGATTTTTATGATTCAAATCAATACTTTCTATTTATTTAGTGGTACAACTCTCATTAAGACAAAAGTCTATGGTTTTTGTATAGAACATATAGATGCATTAAAATTCAGCCATTTCTAGGCCTTTACAAATGAATTACTTTAAAAAAGGAAAAGTTTCCTTCCTAATGCATCCAGAAGCCAGAAGACAGGAAAACCATAGACTGTCATAAGAAAGGAAGCAATAATTATATTCCTACACTGGGGTTCATTCATTCTAAAATCTGCCATTAAGATGGCACATCATTGTATAATCATAGATTTCCTTTGTATTTTTATTTCCTTCACATGAAATAAGTTATCCCATCTGGTAAACTTTTATTCATCCTCTAAAAACAAGAGCAAACACTGTCTAACACTTTGAAGTTTGGAAGAATGAGGAGTATCCTTTTCAATTCCCCCACAGCATTTTCAAGCCAATTAAACCAGTTGAAGAATAGCTATTATTATACATCATTCACTTATAATTCAGTCTTCCCTGGAGAGTAGTAGATAGTCCATAAATGAAGTAATAGTGAATAACAGGAAAGTATTACAAAGTATAGATTGCCATTATTTGGTAAATCTCTTACACTTGCGAACAACACATCTTTGTTAAAATCTGTGCTTGATCTATATACATCCTGATACGTCCTGGGTCTAAATAGCCTGAAAACTAAGAATCCTGGGTTTTCATGGATTTTCTTTAAAAAGGCTTTGAGATATAATTTATACACTATAAAGTTCACCCTTTCAAATGACAATTCAGTGGTTTTTAGTGTATTCCAAAAGTTGGACACTCTTTACCACTACGTTATTCCAGAATATTTAATCATCAAAAAAGAAACCCTGTACTCATTAACAACTACCCTGAACTTTCCTTGTTACTAAGACTCTCAGTTCAGTTCAGTTCAGCCGCTCAGTCATGTCCAACTCTTTACGACCCCATGAGTCGCAGCATGCCAAGCCTCCCTGTCCATCACCAACTCCTGGAGTTTACTCAAACTCATGTCCATGGAGTTGGTGATGCCATCCAGCCATGTTATCCTCTGTCGCCCCCTTCTCCTGCTGCCCCCAATTCCTCCCAGCATCAGGGTCTTTTCCAATGAGTCAACTCTTTGCATGAGGTGGCCAAAGTATTGGAGTTTCAGCTTCAGCATCAGTCCTTCCGAACACCCAGGGCTGATCCTCTTTAGGATGGACTGGTTGGATCTCCTTGCAGTCCAAGGGACTCTCAAGAGTCTTCTCCAACACCACAGTTCAAAAGCATCAATTTTTTGGCACTCAGCTTTCTTCACAGTCCAACTCTCACACCCATACATGACCACTGGAAAAACCATAGCCTTGACTCGATGGACCTTTGTTGGCAAAGTAATATCTCTGCTTTTTAATATGCTATCTAGGTTGGTCATAACTTTCCTTCCACTAATTTCTATCTCTGTGGATTTTTTTGTTCTGTTGTTGTTGCCATTCCCTTCTCTACCAGACCATGTTTTGTCAGAACTGTCCACTATGACCCATCCATCTGGGTGGCCCTGCACTGAATGGCTCATGTCTGCATTAAATTATGCAAGACCCTTCACCATGGCAAGCTGTGACCCATGAAAGAGATATTTATAAACACACATACTTTATTTATTTATATATCATTGTTCAGTCAGTAAGTCATGTCCGACTCTTTGTAACCTGATGGACTATAGCCCGTCAGGCTCCTCTGTCCTCTGCCATCTCCAGGAGTTTGCTCATACTCATGTCCATTGAGTTGGTGATGCTATCTAACCATCCCAGACTCTGTCACCCCCTTATCCTTTTGCTTTCAGTCTTTCCCAGCATCAGAGGCTTTTCCAGTGAGTCAGCTCTTCACATCAGGTAGCCAAAGTATTAGAGCTTCAGCTTTAGCAACAGTCCTTCCAATGAATATTCAGGGTTGATTTCCTTCAGGATGATTGGTTTTATTCCCTTACAGTCCAAAGGACTCTGAAGAGTCTTCTCCAGAACTTCTTATGGCTCAACTCTCACATCCATACATGACTGCTGGAAAAAACACAACTTTGACTAAACAGACCTCTGTCAGCAAAGTGATGTCTGTCTCTGCTTTTTAACATGCTGTTTGTCATAGCTTTCCTTTCAAGGAGCAAGCATCTTTCAATTTCATGGCTGCAGTTAATGTCTGCAGTGATTTTGGAGACAAGAAAATAAAATTTATCATTTGTTCCCACTTTTTCCTCTTCTATTTCCAATGAAATGATGGGCCCAGATGCCATGATCTTCATTCTTTTAATGTTGAGTTTCAAGACAGCTTTTTCACTTTCCTCTTTCACCCTCATCAAGAGGCTCTTCAGTTCCTCTTCACTTTCTGCCATTAGAGTGGTTCATCTGCATATCTATGTTTGCTGATATTTCTCCTGGCTATCTTGATTCCAGTTTGTGATTCATCCAGCCCAGCATCTCACATGATATACTCTGCATAGAAGTTAAATAAGTAGAGTGGCAATATACAGCCTTGAAATACTCCTTTCCCAATTTTGAACCAGTCAGTTCTTCCATGTAATGTCCTAACTGGTGCTTCTTGACCTTGCATACAAGTTTCTCAGAAGACAGGTAAGTGCTCTGGTATTCTAATCTCTTAAAAAATTTTTCAGTTTGTTTTGATCCATACAAAGGCTTCAGTGTAGTCAATGAAGCAGATATTTCTCTTGAATTCCCTTGCTTTCTTTAAGATCCAGTGAATGTTTTTGCCTCTTCAAAACCCAGTGTATGTATCTATAAATTCTCACTTCACATACCATTGGAGGATTTTGAGTGTATCCTTGCTAGCATGTGAAATGAGTGCAACTGAACAGTAGATTTGAACATTCTTTGGCATTGGCTTCTTTGGGGTTAGAACGGAGTCATGCCATACATTGTTTTTGTATGTGGCTTCTTTCAAGTAGCACAGTGATTTCAAGGTTCATTTGTGCTATGGCATGTGTCAGTAATTAATTCCTTTTGTGGCTAAATGATATTCCATTTGTGTGTGTGTGTATGTGTACCATATTTGGTTTATCCATTCATAAGTTTTTGGAACTTTGAGTTGTTTCTGTTTTTTGGAAACTATAGAAAGTGAAAGTGAAGTTGCTCAGTCGTGTCCGACTCATAGTGACCCCATGGACGACAGCCTGCAAGGCTCCTCCGTCCATGGGATTTTCCAGGTAAGAGTACTGGAGTGGGTTGCCATTGCCTTCTCCAGGGGACCTCCCGACCCAGGGATCGAACCCAGGTCTCCGGCATTGTAGACAGACGCTTTACTGTCTGAGCCACCTGGACTACTACAAGCATTCATACACACGTTTTTGTGCAGACATGTGTTTTTCTCTTAGAATAGATTGATGGAATGTTTACCTTTGGAATAAAAAGTTATAATAATATGATACCTGAGTTTTTGACATGTTTAAGAAAATACATAATCTTAATAAAATATAATTATTTGCAGAAAAAATGCTAAAACCACAAGTTGATCTTAACTGAACTACATTAATATGGAAGTTTGAAAACATAATCAGAATTTCTACATACTAAGGATATCAGTGAAAATATATCTTCTTTACATATATATTTATATAAAATACCAAATTATCCTGAAATATATATAAAGACAAAAAGAGAAAGTATAACTAATTTTTCAACATGACAGGCTTCCATGTTGGAATAAAGTGGCCATATATCCATTCAGACACTTATTGATTTCACATTATATATAAGACTTATATAGGTGGAGAGTAATTAAAGAGAAACAAGACAACAGTCCTTGATCTCAAGGAGTTTAAGCAGGGATAAATCATCAGTGCAAGCAGTAGCTGTAGATTGTGGTTTAACTATAGAAATTCAGAGGAAGGAGAGAATACTTCAACTTTCAGTGACTGAAGGCAGAATCAAATTTCAGTTGTGTATTCGGTGAGAAGAAGCAAGTGGCAACTCACACCAGTATTCTTGCATGGAAAATGCCATGGACAGAGGAGCCGGCAGGCTACAGTCCATGTGGTTGGAAAAAGTGGGACATGAATGAGTGACTGATCACCAGATGCAAAGTAGTTGGGTATGTCTGATAGACATGCAGGGTAGAAATCAGACTGGGAGTCACAATATAGTGGTCATTTTTGCATAAGTAAATGAGTCATAGTGGATATGATCTTCAGGGACGAGAACAGAGTAGCAAAGGCACATAAAACCAAAGATAAAGCTTTCTGAATGCCTACAAAGAGGCCATAGAAAGAGAAGGAGCAGGAAGTAATACAGAAGAATTAGTCTAAGGAAGAATGTGCTCAGTCGCTCAGTCCTGTCCAACTCTTTGCAACCCCAAGGACTTCAGCCCGCCAGGCTCCTCTGTCTGTGGAATTTTTCAGGCAAGAATACTGGAGTGGGTTGCCATTTCCTTCTCCACTAAGGAAAAATAAAACACAGCAAAGGACCATGTTATAGAAGAATTGTGATAGAGTTTTGAGTGTAAGGCAAGAAAAAGCAACATAAAGCCACATGCCCACACAATTTGTTTTGTTTTTTTCCCTCATATAATGAGCTTCCCCTGAGCCAGCATTGTACAAGGCGTAGGGGAAAGAAGAGGGAGGGTAAAACAGTGCTTCCACGTTCAAACAGATGGCAGTTTGGTCCAAGAGATGTATAAAAACTAATGCCAGGCAATACAAGTTGCCATATAATGTAATACTAAATTATGTACAGTTACTCCAAATGCTTTGGAAGTACGAAGGAGAAGATTAATGAAGGTTGGTGTACTCGGGTAATGTCTATTACTTAAAATTGTTTTCTTCAGTGTCTCGTAGAAAACTGACAATACTGGAGAGCTTGAATAATAAAAACATTCATCATAAGGAAAAGTCTATTTAGACAAGCAAGGGGTTGTTAAACAGTGTGACTTTTTATAAAAATCTTAAAAGTTATGTTTCTCTTCTGGTGGCAAAATGACTGGAAAATGCATTCATAATGTCCTGGACCCTAACCCCTCTATGAGAAAAAGGAAAGTCATGAGTGACTTATTTCTTGAATAAAGACAGAGGAATGAATCTTTCCAGAAGATTATCAGAGAAGTTCTTTGGCCATGCACATGACATCCTAGGATCAAAGGCGCTTGTGACAGTGAATACCTGGTAAAGAGGATGTCATGCTTTGCTTTCACAAATTATAACCTTCCCCTGAGCAGGAGGACCATTTTCCCAAACATTAGGCAACATCTGCAGGGTTATCTAAATGTAAAATGAGGCGTCTATCAGTAATGAAGGAAAGGTGATCTTTGGAAAAGATGTGCATATTATTTCTATTTTAAAAGCAGCCATTTTTTGGATCACGTTCTATAAAAAAGTAATTGAATTTTAATAAGAATCTTTTAGTAATATTCACAACAAAAATATCTATAATTTTAATCAATATTTACAAAACAGTATTCATGTTTTATAGTAATTATAAACTTTATAAAAGGGAAACTGGCCTATTTTAAGAGAAGATGAACAACTGCTTAGGGAAAAAACCCAAAAGGTCCAGCAAAATAGAACAGCCATTACAAATTTGATTTTTGTCAACTAAACAAAGTTAAAAATAGATTTTATTTTTGAAAAAGACTAAAACTATCAATGGTATAGTTTCCCCAATAGAAAAAAATTAGGTGGATAGGTTGCTAGTCCAAAATGGCAAGATTTCAACTGAGTAAAAATATGGCGCACAATGAAAATCTTCAGCAATTCACAGTAAAAGTGAATCAGTCAAAAAGAATAAAAATTTTAAAACTTTTGACTCTTATGGCTTTTATAATAGAAGAGTAAGCATAATAATTTTGTAGACTTTTTAAAAACCTGCTTCCCGTTGAGCCATCCTGGTATTTACTGAAAGACTAGCACTGCATTTATTATTCATTTGTCTCCATGGCTCGGGGGGTAAGCCTGCAGAGACTGGAACCAAGTCTAGAGAGAGAACAATAAATAATAAATAACAACAATAATAATTTGCATTTCTTCAACATCCTCCAGCTGTGGAAGTCAAAGGGGTTCACAGACATTAATTAAGCTTCACAAGATTCCGGTAAGGGAAGCAAATAATGTTGTCCAGACGGGAGAAATAAAGAACTGGAAGGTTAAGAAACGAGGTGAAGGTCACACGTAAGTTAATAACGGGTTGAGAGGTATTCCCCATGGTTTCTCACATTCAAAATCCACTTTGCAAGCTCCCAAAGTTTTGATTGTATCTTTTTTCCCCTCCAATATTGAAGGAAAAAAAATTCTCTACACTTATTTGGCTGTTGCAATCACTGAGCTACAAATTTGGGGATTTATTCTTAAAACTGTATTTGTTTATAATGTCCTATGCACCTGTTTCCGTGGCTACTGAAATGTGTAATACCATTATTCTCTACTCTGTAGGTGGTTAAACTTAGAAGGAAACTAATTTTAGGAAAGGATTGGTCATGTTTGCTGTGTTATTGTCACCAATAAACTCAGCATTTGTAAAGATGCTGAAACTGACAGAAATACAACTAAGTTAACCTTAAATGATCTAAGGGAATATTGAATAATCTGAATATTCACTTATCTGCTGACTCTGCCAGTGTATCAAGCAACAACATAGATTTTCTGCTTTTTGTACATTTCATATTCAAGCATTAGTCTTCTGAATTGACTAAATGTCAATCCATTTATTTATTTCGGAATGCCACTTATTTGGAATGGAAGAAGTTCTTATTTGTCAGATTTTAAAAAAAAATTCTTTTATCTTAAATATTGGGATTCATCTTTAAATAAGAAATTAGATGTTTATGTACACTTGTGTATGCTTAAATGCAAGAAACTGTGATTCAGGAAGTGAGAAATGTGGATATCTTTCATTATGTGATCTATGCTTGCAGATACATTAAATGTTAAATAACAACAAATTAAACAAGAAAATCTAAGAACTTCAGATAGTATCTTTTATGTTTTAGTGTTTTATAGATAATCTAGCCAGTGAGCTAACTTAAGTGGAACTGATTACTAAGTTTACACTTAGTAAGTGGCCCATGATTACTATATGGGTCAATTCTCTTCTATAACCACGATCTCCATAAGCACCTCCATTGATGTGAGACATTTATTGCTGAGAGAGGCTAAGCACATGAGGGGCTTTCATCAGGCATTTCCCACAATTGTGTTGAGTCAGCCTGTACACCTCCTTGTGTCTGAAATGTCTCTATATTCTTCAAAGTAGAAAGGCTCACAGATAAAGAAAATGTACACTTTTTAAAGATGTATTCCTCCAAGGACAAAGGTTTCAGAATTGAGTGAGCTTTGGCAAAACTGATAATGTTTGTTATCAAGAGCAGAGGTCAAGAGAATGCAAAATCAAGGACAGTGAAATGGATGAGTATAGCAGATAAAGAAGGAAAAATAAAAAGTCAGCAAAAGAAGTTAGACAGAGTTCCATAGAGCTCCCATAAGCCATTTTTGTTGTTTTCAGCTCTTGTGATAACTCTGGAATCTCAAAGTAAATTTCAGAGGAAAAATACCTCCTGAGACTTAAATAACTTTTTTCCTTCAAATATATGCTAGACAAATAAAAATAATAATTTGAATTTGAAAAAGAAGATACATAGGTAAATTACAGATTTTTTTTTTTTTTTTTTTTTTTTTTTTGCTCAAAAAGTTTGACTGGGGCCAGCAGGCCTGGAATTGTGTTTTACTCATTCTTGGCAGTGGAGGCAAATGCCGGATGGAATTCTCTAGATACTTTCCTGAGACTAAACAAGGAAACAGAACAGTATTCTATTATGCCTACATGTACACACAGAAATATCCTCACAGCTTTAGCAATTAATGCATATCTAATTAAGACTGGAATACAAAAATAAACACCTGTCAAATGAGATTGTGAGATATTTATAAAAACATTTTGTGTTATTCTAAAAGATGTCATAATATTTTCTAAATGGGTTTTAGCACTAATGTGTCTAATAGTTCCCAGAAAATTTGACTGTCTAATCTCTGTAGATATCATTGCATGCAAGTTATCAAGGAATATTTCATATACCTGGGATGTTTCCTACTAGTGACAACATATAGTATCACTGATATAACTTAGGCTCCAGTCTGAAAGTTATCATCATTTTCACTCCAGGGCAAACCCTTGCATTCCTATTTCAAAGGTGAAAATCTGTGACTTACTTAGAATGTTTTTAGTCATGCATTGTCACACATGTAACTTAAAGTGATAAACTAATCAAATGTTGAAATTCAGGAAATGCTGCACAATGAAGCACACTATTCTTAATGTACTTACAACATTTGATGATGGAGAATATATAGATAGATAGGCAGACATATAAACTATAAATAACAAAATATAAATTAATATAATCAAGATGTAAAATTTTGAAAAGTAAAAGAGAGATATAGCCTGAAGAAGTCAGCAGCTCTACAATTCAGCTTTTGGAAAGTATTTCTCTAATTTTAATGTTCAGAAAAGGTTAAGTGCAACACTATATTTTATCTAAAATTTTCATAGTACTCGTCAGATATCTTTGCACACCTGTTAACTGGACCCATTCAGTGGATTTCACTTCTTTTTCTGTGTTTATGCCTCAAATTCTAAGTGTAAGGGATGTTTTTTCTGGCCATTTGAAAGCATGTTTTCTCCCCTGGTCACAGTGGTCTCACATCGATGACCACAGCAGCTGTCCACTGATGTGATCTCTACTCAGCTATTTTTTCTAGTTCACCTTGTCCAATTAAGAACACAGAAAGCATGCCAAGTTTTATGCTGGGGTGGTCTCCTCAATATCCATCTCTTTATATATATATATGGAATCCAGTTGCCTTAATGTTTATGCATTGTTTTGACAAATCATTGTCTGTTTTACTGGATATATACAAATCAACATGTTATCTTAAATTTTTTTATTTTAAAAATAAAAGAATCTCATGATGTTGTTCAGTCACTAAGCTATATCTCACTCTCTGCAAACCCATAGACTAGAGCACGCCAGGCTCCCTGTCCTTCACTATCCCCCAGTTTGCTCAAATTCATGTCCATTGAGTCGATGATGCCATCCAAACATCTCATCCTCTGTTACACCCTTCTCCTCTTGCCTTCAATCTTTCCCAGCATCATGGTCTTTTCCAGAGAGTTTGCTCACTAGAAAAAAACAAAGGAACTTCAGCTTCAGTATTAGTCACGCCAATGAATATTCAAGGTTGATTTCCTACAGGCTTGACTGGTTTGATCTCCTTGCTGTCCCGTGAACTCTCAAGAGTCTTCTCCAGCACCAGAGTTTGAAAGCATCAGTTCTTGGTGCTCAGCCTTCTTATGGTCCAACCTTCATATCCATACATATATATGGACCTTTGTAGGCAAAGTGATGTCTCTGCTTTTTAATACACTGTCTAGGTTTGTCATAGCTTTCCTTCCAAGGAGCAATTTAATTTAATTGCTTTTAATTTCATGGCTGTGATTTTGGAGCCCTAGAAAATAAAGTCTGTCACCGTTTCCATTTTTTACCCCTCTATGGGCTTCCCTAGTGACTCAGAGGTTAAAGTGTCTGCCTCTAATGAGGGAGACCCGGGTTCAATCCCTGGGTTGGGAAGATCCCCTGGAGAAGGAAATGGTAACCCACTCCAGTATTCTTGCCTGGAGAATCCCACGGACGGAGGAGCCTGGTAGGCTATAGTCCATGGGGTCGCAAAGAGTTGGACACAACTGAGCAACTTCACTTTCACTTTTCCCTTTCATGCATTGGAGAAGGAAATGGCAACCCACTCCAGTGTTCTTGCCTGGAGAATCCCAGGGAACAGGGAGCCTCTTGGGCTGCCGTCTATGGGGTTGCACAGAGTCAGACACGACTGAGGTGACTTGGCAGCAGCAGCAGCAGTATGTATATGTCCATACCTGTCTCCCAATTTACCCCTCCCCTTATCTCCTGGTAACCATAAGTTTGTTTTCTACATCTGTGACTACTTCTGTTTTGTCAATAAGTTTGTTTGTATAGACCCCGCTTTTATTTTTAGATTCCACAAATAAGCATTATCAATGGTATTTGTCTTTCTGTATCTAACTTACTTCACTCAGGATGACAGTTTGTAGGTCCATCCACGTTGTGGCAAATGGCGTTACTTTGTTCTTTTTTATGGCTGAGCAATGTTCCATGTACGTGGTATATATGTACCATATCTTCTTTTTTTGCTTTTTTATAAGATTGATCTTTGGCTGCTCCAGGCCTAAGTTGCTATGTTCAGGCTTTCTCTAGCTACTCTTCACTGTGTTACACAGGCTTGTCCTTGTGGTATGGGCTCTAGGTGCACGGGATTCACAGGCTTAGCTGCTCCCCAACATGTGGGATCTTCCTGGACCAGGGATCAAACTGTGTCCCCTTCACTCCAAGTTGGGTTCTCAATCACCGGACCACCAGGGACGTGTCTATACCACATCTTCTTTATCTGTTTCTCTGGTAATAGACATCTATATTGCTTCCATGTCCTAGTTATTATAACTAGTGCTGCAATGGACATTGGGATGCATGTGTTTTTTTGAATTGTGGTTTACTGTGGGTATATGCCCAGAAGTGGGGTTGCTGGGTCATATGGCAGCCTTTTTAAAGTCTTTAATTTGTTTCCCCCTCTGACTGAAAATTTATTTCTCTAGAACCTTCTTAACATTGAGTATCAGCTCAAATATCACTTCCTTAGAGAGATCCTCCCTGATCTATTCTAACTGGAGTAGATTCCCTGGAATGAGGTACTCTTTATTTTATTTTATAAAACTTATTAGAATCTGTACTCTTCTCACTAATTTAATAGCTTATTAATTATTTTTTTAAAGTCATTCCCAGATGGGACTTTGTCTTGTTTATTGCTGAGTACACAGAACCTGAAAATCTCCTTTTTAAGGAAATCACTAAATACTAGAATATAATTAGTGAATATGCTGTATTCCATTTCATTAAATAATGACTCTTCCTTTGAAAATGACAGAGAAATTCTGAGAGAATCAATCAAAGAGGGAAGGCAAGAAGGGGCATGACTATATGGACCTTTGTTAGCAAAGAAATGTTGGTGATTTTTAACACGCTATCTAGGTTTGTCATAGATTTGTTTCCAAGGAACAAGCATCTTTTAACTTCATGGCTACAGTCACCATCTGCAGTGATTTCGGAGCCCAAGAAAATAAAGTCTATCACTGTTTCCCCATTGACATACCGTGAAGTGATGGGACAGGATGCCATGATCTTTGTTTTTTGAATGTTGAATTTTAAGCCAGCTTTTTCACTCTCCTCTTTTACCTTCATCAAGAGGCTCTTTATTTCCTTTTAACTTTCTGCTCTAAGGGTGTTGTCAGCCGCCTATCTGAGATCATTGCTATTTCTTCCATCAAACTTGATTCAAGCTTGAACTTCATCCAGCCTGGCATTTTGTGTGACATACTCTGCATAGAAATTAAATAAGGAGGGTGACAATATACAGCCTTGATGTACTCCTTTCCCAATTTTGAACCAGTTGGTTGTTCCATGTCCTCTTCTAACTGTTGCTTCTTGACATGCATACATGTTTCTCAGGATACAGGTAAGGTGGTTTGGTATTCCCATCCTTTGAAGAATTTTCCACCATTTTTTTTTTTTTTTGGTGATCCACACAGTCAAAAGCTTTTGTAAAGTCAATGAAGCAAAAGTAGATGTTCTTCTGGATTTCTCTTGCTTTTCCTAAGATCCAATGGATGTTGGCCATTTGATCTCTGGTTCCTCTACCTTTTCTAAATCTAGTTTGTCCATGTGGAAGTTCTCGGTACACATACTATTGAAACCTCGCTTGAAAAATTTTGAGTGTTACTTTGCTAGCATGCGAAATGAGTGCAATTGTGTGGTAGTTTGAACATTCTTTGGCATTGCCTTTCTTTGGGATTGGAATGAAAACTGATCTTTTCCAGAACTGTGACCACTGCTGAGTTTTTGAAATTTGCTGGCATATAGAGTGCAGTACTTTCACAGCATCATATTTTAGGATTTGAAATAGCTCAACTGGAATTCTATCACCTCCACTAGCTTTGTTCATAGTGATGCTTCCTGAGACCCACTTGACTTCGTATAGCAAGATGTCTGGCTCTAGGTGAGTAATCATTCCATCATGGTTATCTGGGTTATTAAGATTTTTTTTTTTTTTTTGTATAATTCTTCTGTGTATTCTTACCACCTCTTCTTAATATCTTCTGTTTCTATTAGGTCCATACTGTTTCTCTCCTTTATTATGCCCATCTTTGCATGAAATGTTCCCTTAGTATCTTTAATTTTCTTGAAGAGATCTCTAGTCTTTCTCATTCTATTGTTTTCCTCTACTTCTTTTCATTGTTCACTTAGCAAGGCTTTCTTATCTCTCCTTGCTATTCTTTGGAACTATGTATTCAAATGGGTATATCTTTCCTTTCTTTCTTGCTTTTCACTTCTCTTCTTTTCTCAGCTATTTTTAAAGCCTTCTTAGTCAATCATTTTGCCTAAATTTTGCATTTCTTCTTCTTGGGGATGATTTTGATCACTGCCTACTGTACAGTGTTATGTACCTCACTCCATAGCTCATCAGATACTTTGTCTATCAGATCTGATCCCTTGAATCTATTTGCCACTTCCACTGTATAATAGTAAGAGATTTTATTAGGTCATACATGAATGGTCTAGTTGTTTTCCCTACTTTCTTCAATTTAAGTCTGAATTTTGCAATTAGGAGTTCATGATCTGAGCCACAGCCAGCTCCTGGTCTTGTTTTTGCTGACTGTATAAAGCTTGTCCATCTTTGGCTGCAAAGGATATAATCAATCTGATTTTAGTACTGACCATCTAGTAATGTATAGAGTCATCTCTTGTGTTGTTGGTAGAGGGTGTTTGCAAAAATGTTGACAGTTTGCTAAAATGTTGATGTTTAATCTTGCCGTCTCCTGTTTGACCACTTCCAACTGACCTTGACTCATGGACCTAACATTCCAGGTTCCTATGCAATATTGTTCTTTACAGCATCACACTTTACTTTCACCACTAAACACATCCACAGCTGAGTGTTGTTTCTGCTTTGGCTCAGCCTCTTCATTCCTTCTGTGGCTATTTGTCTGCTCTTCTCCAGTAGTATATATATTGGGCACCTACTGACCTGGGAGTTCATCTTTCAGTATCCTATCATTTTGCCTTTTCATACTGTTCATGGGGGTCTCAAGGCAAGAATGCTGAAATGGTTTGCCATTCCCTTCTCCAGGGGACCACGTTTTGTAAAAACTCTCCACCATGACCCGTCTGTCTTGGGTGGCCCTATAGGGCATAGCACATAGTTTATAGACAAGGCTATTATCCATGTGGTTTTGTTTTCTTTGATTGTGGTTTTAATTCTGTCTGCCCTCTGACAGATGAGGATAAGAGGCTTTTGGATGCTTCTTGTTGGGAGGGACTGACTGTGGGGAAAACTGGGTCTTGCTCTGGTGGGCAAGGTAATGCTCAGTAAATCTTTAATCCAGTTTTCTGCTGATGGGTGGGGCTGTGTTCCTTCCCTGTAGTTTGGCCCTCCTTCAACAGGACTTATGCCAGCTCGCTGAGGCTCCCAGGAGTTTTGTAGTCAGTGCCCTGACCCTGTGGCAGGCCACTGCTGACCCACGCCTCCGCTAGAGACTCCTGGACACTCACAGGCAGGTCTGGCTCAGTCTTTTGTGGGCTCTCTGCTCCTTTCTCCTGGGTCCTGGTGCACACAAGGTTTTGTTGTGCCCTCTAAGAGTCTGTTTCCCCAGTCCTGTGGAAGTTCTGAAATCAACCCTCTGGCCTTCAAGTCAAATTCTATGGAATTCTCAGTCCTTTTGCCACATCCCCAGGTTGGGAAATCTGTTGTGGGTGCTAGAACTTTTGTAACAGTGCGAGAACCTCTTTGGTATGATTGTTCTTCAGTTTGTGGGTCGTCTGCTTGGCGGGTCTATAGTGGGGCCGATGGCAAGCTCCTCCAAGAGGACCTATGCCACACTCTGTGCCTCCCAGGTCTGCTGCAGCGAGTCCCTGTCCCCGCCTCCAGCCACTGCTGACCTGCGCCTCCGCAGGAGACATTCAAACACTCAAAGGCAAGGCCGGCTCCGTCTCTTGTTAAGGTCACTGCCCCTTTCTCTCTCTCCTGGTGCACACAAGGTTTTGTCTGCACCCTCTGGGCATCTCTGGCTGATCTGAGATTTGATTTTAAATGTGATTTGCCCCTCCTACTGTCTTGTTGGGGATTCTCCTTTTCCCTTGGATGTGGAGTATCTTTCTTTGGTGGGATCCAACAATCTCTTGTCGAGGGTTGTTCAGCAGCTAGTTGCAGTTTTGATGTTCTTACAGGAGAAGATGAGCACACGTCCTTCTCCTCTGTCTTCTGGGTCTCCCCAATTGTAGGCATTTTCTTTTCTTTCAGAGCCACCAGTGACTCATTGTTTATATGTGGAATCTCAATGTAGGCAAGTGGGTATGCTCACGCCTTTGTCCTGGAAATGTGCATTGAAAGCATACTTGTCAGTAATCTCTCAGGTATTCAGGTAGATACCTGACTTATGTTCACTTGATTTATGTTCAAGGGTGTTCAGGGAAGAATTATTTGTGCTGAGTCAGAGTCCCAGAACCCAAGTTGGTGACCTGTCATTAGCTACTGTGGTGGGTGGCTCCTGAGTCTGGCGATCTGAGGGAATACCATATATTAGGTCCACAAATTTATTCACCTTATAACTAAAAATGTATATACTTTAACCAACATCTCCCCATTTCTCCCATACCTCGACCACTGGTAAACACCATTCTACTCTCTATCTCTATGAGTTTGGTTTGGTTTTTTTAGATTCCACATGTATGTGAGAATATTTGTCTTTCTGACAACTTACTTCACTTAGCAAGGTGCCTGCAAAGTCTTTCCAGGTTGTCAGAATGGGCAGGGTTTTCTTCTTTTTATGGCTGAATAATCTTCCATTGTTTATATGAGTATAATCGCTTACGAATGTAACAAATTCTGTTCCTCTGCATTACTCAGTGTCTCCAGTTTATCAGCAGACCTGTTGACCTGTCTTAGACATAACTGTACCCATTTTTCCCTCCTTTCATTATCCTCCTCTAGAGAGGAACATAGTTTGATTCTGTGGTAAAACCTCATTTATTATTTTAATCAGCTCAATGATTATGTATATCTGGCTTAAATGTCCTATTCTTCTCAGGGAAAATAATACTCAACTGAACACAGTCCTTCCGTTTAGAATGTGAGACACACCCAATCCTGTTTCTCTGACAATGATTAATAAGAACTTTGTAGCATTTCCTTTGAAATATCCAGCCTGGAGGAAATCATTATGAAATATTTAACTTCAGTACATAATTTTCTTTTTCCAACTCCTGTTTATGAAGTTTCAGTTTCAAATATTTCCCCTAAGTTACAATGTATAACTCCTCTCTGGCTTATTTATCTACTTTCCCATTCTTCTCTTAAATATCCTCTGCTTTTATTATTTTCCTCCATTTCTAGTCACTCAAGAACTACTTTTCCTGGTATAACCTCATTTTTAGTTAACATGCATAAGATAGGTTCTCCTTAGAGACAGGAGAAATTTTAACAACTGGGAAATTTTCTTTTTTCATAGAGAAAAATAGTTAAAAGGCCCTGTGTCCATTTGACATGTAGGTTTATTTGAGTTAGGAGTGGTTCATGACATTTTAATATGTTGTGTTCATGTCTTAAAGTCTGATGTCAGAATAAATGCTAGGTCAGTGACAGAGACCTTTGCATCAGGATGCTGACGTCCTTTCATTGATATCTGAACATTTCCAGACCATGCTTTTGTAAAACCGTGTTTAGAGATACTGGGATCACATTATGATAATTATGTCAGCATTGCACTTTTCAGTTGAATGTGAAATGCATGCTTATACTCCCACATAGATATTCTTTACAGAAAAACAATACTGTTTAATGAATTTTAGTCCCAGTTCTCAGAAACACCAAATTATAATCAACTAAAATAACATAGAAATATAGCATTTTGAAAATAAAAATAGTTTTTAAACAACTGAGGAAATCTTTAGACACAGTTAATGAATGAATGCTATGACAAAGTTGGCATTTATCTCGGGGCACAGGTCTTCCAAATACTTGGAAAAAAGGTTAGTGACTGGTTTCTCTGGATCAGTATTAAACAGTATATTTAAGCATAATGAGAAAACAATAAAATACCTTAAATATTTTCTGAATAAAGGTTGAAAAATAAGCAGATGACATGAACAGTACTTACCAAAGAGAACTTTCCATCAACAACATCACTATCTGAGTTGTCTACTCAATACCTATGAAATAATATTAAGTTGAATCCCCAATGAGAAAATGAGAGATAATGATCTCTTAATGCTTAAATCACATAAACCAGATACTATCTTACTATCATTGATTGTTTCTCACACACCAGTATGAGCACTTAAGAATTTGTGTCATTAAGGTGATTTAACTTAGGGAATTCTTCAGTAAGAGAATACTCAGGCTATAAGAAACTATGCTTTGCACTGTTTTTATACAAACATACAGAAATGTAAATTATGAAGTGATTTATCTCTCTCTCATGATCCTTTTAACTCATCTATGAAGTCATGAGATCCTTTCAAAGGATTCTCCTTTTTATGCTCTTTAAATGCAAAATGAATATATCATTGCTCCCTTCTCTTCTGTAATAATCTCTCTACCAATTTCATCCACGAAAGAGCCTTCAATTACTGCCAATGTATCTATCTTCTTGAACCCTCTTCTGAATAATAGGCTTCATTTCTGATCACCTCTAGGCTTTTTCACCTCTGTGGCTGGTTTGTATCTTACAATTATGAAGTCAGCTTGACCTCATTTTTTCCCTGCCTGCACGACTTAAACTGCCTCCTATTCCTCCCAGTTAATCTATTTTAGTGAATGTCACCATCATTCATCCAGTTATTCAGTTGTCAACCTGGAAGTTATTCTGACTTCTCCTCCTTCAGATTCAATTAGTGACAAATTCCGTATCTTTTATCTCTCAATATCTCTAAATCATCTCTCCTTTTTCCTGTGTTCATCACCGTTGTTCTGGTGCAGTTTTATTTGGGTGTGGGGGTACAGTTTTTTTATTCTCTATCACCTGTATTACTGCAGTTGAAAGGAAACTAAAACTGAGTCAGTTCATTCACATATATATAGATCAAATATTCATGGAATGCCTATGCTCTTTCAGGTTAGAACAAAGTCTGAGAATAAAATAAGGACACACCCCTGTACCTATTGTCAATACTAGAGTGTTCTATCTGAAAAATAACTAGAACTTACTGTCCATGCAATATAAGCCAGTCATATTGCCATCTATTATCATTACTCATCACAGTGATCATACAAGATTGACATGATTATTCATTCCTTTCTAGGAGGAGATTAAGTAATGTTCTCTGTTTCAGAGATAATATTAAAACTTTTCCACTACACCACTCAATTAAAATTGCAATGCTTTCTATGGGTTTGTACATCTAAATAAACCATCCAGGCATCCTGGAATATTTTCATCATATTGGTCACCTGGTGAACTATGATTTGCCTCCAAAGCTCAGCTGATGGGTTATGTGCTCCAATTAGCCTTCCATGATTGCACCATGAAAATGACACACATTTTTCTATGTGTGCCCTAGCAACTTGGACATATACCTATTAAAAAACATCTTGCAATGCCTCACAGTTAAGACAACTGAACTAGCTTTCCTCATTGCCTACATATCTTTTTCCTATTTGTGGAGGTAGGGTATATTTTCTTTTTTAACTTTTTAATTGGAGTATACTTTACTTACAATGTTTTGGTTATATAGCAAAGTGATTCTGATTTTCAGATTCTTTTCCACTACATCTTATCATAAGATATTGAATATAGTTGTGTGTGTGTGCCTAGTTGCTCAATCATGTCTGACTCTCTGTGACCCCATAGACTGTAGCCCTCCAGACTTCACTGTCCATGGGATTATCCAGGCAAGAATACTGGAGTGGGTAGCCATTCCCTTCTGCAGAGAAGCTTCCTGTTTTATATGTAAATCTTTGTTGTTTATCTGTTTTACCTGTAATAGTGTGTATCTGTTAATTCCAAATTCCTAATATATCCCCTCATTAAATCCTACTCATGCCTATCCCTTTCACCCTTATATGGCTGTAATATTTTACCTTCAGCTTATTATCATTTGATATGTGGCATATTTATTTTTGACTTCTTCTCTGCCTTTTTAAATGGAATGTAAGCCCCATGAACTAAGGTATTGCCTCTTTGTTGTCCCTCTTACCTCCACAGTGTAGAACAGAGCCTGGCATGTAGTAGGCCTTCAGTAATATTTGCTTATTGAATGCTGAATAAACATGCATGATGTTCAGACAGTGAACACACATTATATCACTCACAGAGTATATGTATGGGGTGTGCCACTGCCTTCATCAGCTGGCGTTACAGTGCCTCCTTGCATGTATCCTTGTTTCATGGATACTGCAGGATCTGCTCTCACTGATTCATGAACTGTGTGACAAGACTTCTCCAAGAGATACATATTCAGCTGGGAGGTCAGGAAAACTTTCCTATAAAACCAAACATGTGCATCATATCATGGTCTACGAAAAATAAGCTTTTTAAAAAATTACTGAAAAAATTGATTTAATGGGAATTTCAGAGGAGGTGAAACATTAATAGAAGTCTTTGAGGAAACATCTGAAGGACAGTAAGTCACACATCTCCCTTGTATTAACCAGATATCATACTAGAAGTAGCATTATCTTGAGAGGAATTAGATATGGGGGAAGACTCTTGGGTCTTAATGTCACCCTCTGGTCCTTGCTGATTGTCCAATGACACATTGGCCTCAGATTATGGGTTCAAAGCCCTTGAACATACAAGCATTCTGAGATCCAAAGCAGTGCTTTTTAAATTTTAATTTGAGTTGTGTTAGTTTCAAGTGTATCAGTTCAGTTCAATTCAGTAGTTCAGTCGTGTCCGACTCTTTGCAATCCCATAGACTGCAGCACGCCAGACCTCCCTGTCCATCACCAACTCCCAGAGTCTACTCAAACCCATATCCATTGAGTTGGTGATGCCATCCAACCATCTCATCCTTTGTCATCCCCTTCTCCTCCTGCCTTAAATCTTTCATAGAATCAGGGTCTTTTGAAATGAGTCAGTTCTTCGCATCAGGTGGCGAAAGTATTGGAGTTTCAGCTTCAGCATCTGTCCTTCCAATTCAGGACTAATTTCCTTTAGGATGGACTGGTTGGATCTCCTTGCAATCCAAGGAACTCTCAAGAGTCTTCTCCAACACCACAGTTCAAAAGTATCAATTCTTCGGTGCTCAGCTTTCTTTATAGTTCAACTCTCACATCCATACATGACTACTAGGAAAAAATCATAGCTTTGACTAGATGGACGTTTGTTGACAAAGTAATATCTCTGCTTTTTAATATACTGTCTAGGTTGGTCATAACTCTTCTTCCAAGGAGCAAGTGTCTTTTAATTTCATGGCTGCAATCATCATCTGCAGTGATTTTGGAGCCCCCAAAAATAAAGTCTGTCACTTTTTCGACTGTTTCCCCATCTATTTGCCATGAAGTGATGGGGCCAGATGCCATGATCTTAGTTTCCTGAATGTTGAATTCAAGTGCATAGCAAAGTGATTGTTTTTATACACACACACACACACACACACACACACACACACACACACACACGTATTCATTTCTTTTTCATATCCTTTTTTCATTTAAGTTATCACAGAATATTGAGTAGAATTCCCTGTGCTATACAGAGGTCGCTGTTGATCATCTCTCTTATATATAGTAGTATGTCTATGGCCATCTGAAGCAAAGCAGTGCTTTTTACATAGGTCATATGTATATGACCTAGGGTGATGGTAGTGGTAAAGACCTTGCCTGCAAGTGCAGGAGACAAAAGAGACGATGGTTCAATCCCTGTGTCTGGAAGATCCCCTGGAGGAAGGCATCCCCTAAAGATGGCACAGTAAACCACCCCAGTATTCTTGCCCGAAGAATCCCATGGTCAGAGGAGCCTGGCAGGTTACAGTCCATAGAGTTGCAAAGAGTCAGACATGATAAGACCTGGAGCTTTGATAGCCTTTAATAAACATAAACCAAACAACAACAAAAAAGGAACTTTCCAATTCTAAATGCCATAGCATTTATAGTTCACACTTCCCAAATACAGCTATTGTACTTGTTACATTGTTAGCATATGTCTTATTTACTTCACTATATTATAAACTCCAGGTGGGGAAATGTGTGACTTAAATCTCCTTGCCAGATGCTCTAAATGCCAACAAATGCAGTGACACTCTCCCTCACGTACCACTCCCAGCTGTTTTCTAGTTGTACTTCTGGCATAAATGAGTGGGCAGGAGAGTGTATGAATACAACCTAGGGCTTACAACATATCTTAGTTCTGGAAAAGTCTGTATATTACTGTTTTAAAGGAAATATTTATAGCAAAACTATAATTAGTTACCATTCTTAACAATTATATATAATCCTCATTTAATCCCACATTGTTCAATCTTTTGTTAGTTGGTTGTAAACAAATTTTGCTGATCAATTATTTGTTTAAAATGATTTTTAGTTATATCATCATTTAGAGTGGACATAATCGGAAGACACTTCGTCAGTGTCACAGAATAGTTAGCTTTTCCCTCTGATCTTTCCAGAAAAACAAGGCCTATTCTGAGCTCAAAGTTCAAAGTGAAGTCACTCAGTCGTGTCTGACTCTTTGCGACCCCATGGACTGTAGCCCACCAGGGATTTTCTGGGCAAGAATACTGGAGTGGGTTGCCATTTCCTTCTCCAGGGGATGTTCCTGACCCAGGGATCGAACCCAGGTCTCCTGTACTGCAGACAGATTCTTTACCGTCTGAGCCAGCTAGCCCCAAATAAATACCCTGTGGCGCAAAATTTCCTTTGGAACCGCGTCTCACCTTATTCTAATCCGAGTGTAGACCTCTAATAATTATAAAGACTGATCATCAGTACATTTATTCACATCTTAGACAGTATTCTTCATTGCTTACTGCAGCACAAATTGGTTATTAATAATAATTTCCATAGTGCTCTTTCAACTGGCTTTGTTGGAACAACTAAAGAGACGTTACCACTTGGTGATACATTCACCCTCTTGTCGAAAGCACTGTGTAGACAGTGTAGAGACCCATTTTCCTCAGCTCTAAAATGCTGAGTGAGATAAAGGAAACCTGATGGAGCTTTCTTGTAATAAAACAAATGCAACACATGCATGCTCCATAATAGATTCAAAGGATCTAATGCGTTGAAAGCAAATATGAATAGCCCACATCCATGTCTCCATCTCAAATATATCTCCTGCTACAATGCAGTGCTGTGATGGAGAGACTTCAGTTCAGGAGTGAAAAATGGTAGAGAAGGCAGTGAAAGTACTGGCCCATTGTCTGTGATAACATCCCCTGGTGTCGAGCGGCACTCATGTGAGGGGACTTTCCTCTGAAACACAGCACCTTCTCTTTGCAGCCAGAGGACAGCACTGACCACGCTGGTTGAAAAGCATTCACACTGGCTGCTTTCTTCATGCACTTGAAAGTGCTATTCGTTTTACTCCACAAGAGATGAATTCCCTTGACTCGATTTTTAAAGAAAATGTGAGTGGCTAAAAATGCATATGCGTGCGCGCGCGCGCGCACACACACACACACACACACACAATTGAGTAAGAGTAAGTTATCTTTTCTGATTTCAAAATATCTTTTGCTTGGCTTTTTAAAAAAAAAAAAAAAAAGCCTTGGAAATCTGTTTCATTTGTCAAGGGTGGATGCAGTTTTTAAATGTTTCGAAACAGCTGTTTCCTTCTTCTTTGTTTAAAAAAAGAAAAGACTTAATCATGGAGGCCTGATACAACAGAGGCAAACCAGGTGAGAGTTTATCATCAGTCCTTGCTTCCTCCCTATTTTCCTACGTGCACACCTGTGTTTTCTGGGGGAGCTGTTACAGACTTGACATAAATGTCTAAGTTGCAAATAGCTCATATAGAGCTCTCTATATGAGAGCATATATAATAGCTTTCTAATATCTTGTTCACCACTCCTCGGTTCCCTACGATGGATCCAGATATTTACACTTTATGCAACCACTTTTATGGACATTTAGGCAAAAGTTGAGTGATATGGACATATGGCCTGCATTTTATAGTCTGGCTGACCATGTTTTATATGATGATGAATCATTTTTTAGAAGATATTCTGTACCATAATGACTACTTTTTATCTACAATAAATATCACATATTAAGTGTATGGAAAATAGTATTATAAATTAAAAACAATAACAACAACAAATGTTCTATAAACAATAGTGACATATTAAGAGTGAGATCAAGAGGCTGGTCCACCAGAAGCATAAGCAGTAAGGGGATGGATTAAATGTAGAGAATTTAAAAACAATAATAAAATTAATAAAAGCAATATTTTAACACAATTAGCATTCACAAACAATGCTAAATAATATCATTGATAAAATTCTTGTTCTTCCAGAGTTTTGTTGGTGACAGTAGTCTAGGTTCTATGCAGCTGCCAACACCCAGAATAGACTACTCCTACTGCCCTACTCCACTCTTGAGAAAGCCTGGCTAAACCACTGAAAAAGGATTGAGTTATTAAGGTTACTCTCACTTTTCAACTTTTGAACTTTGAACAGAGGTCTGCATTTTTCAGATTTTAAAGTGCATATAAGGATATGTTGTTTCAATATGCAGTTTCTAATTTAGTTGGACTGGGTGGGCACAAGGGGTTGTATCTCAAACAAGCTTATTGCTGCTGCTGCTGCTAGTCCATGGACCACAGTTTGAGTAGTCAGGGTGTAGAAAACATTCACTAGGAACATTAGTGGAGCAACCATTTAAAATTTTCAGAAAATGATGAAAACAACAACAAAAAGATACCAATATTCTCACAGTTCATTAACTTTTTGAATGAAAATGTATATTATTACTGGTTCTTTCAAAACCAGCATGCTAATTTAATATTGTACATTCAATTACATCGACATATGGGATTTTCCTTTATGTAAGAGATAAAGAGAGTGACAGAGAAATAGAGAGGTAGACCGAGACTGAAGATTTAATCTCTTATCAAATTCCAAGTATACAACACTATTTTGTTTTGTTTTTTTAATTTTAATTTATTTTTATTAGTTGGAGGCTAATTACTTCACAACATTGCAGTGGGTTTTGTCATACATTGACATAAATCAGCCATGGAGTTACATGTATTCCCCATCCCGATCCCCCCTTCCACCTCCCTCTCCACCCGACTCCTCTGGGTCTTCCCAGTGCACCAGGCCCGAGCACTTGTCTCATGCATCCCACCTGGGCTGGTGATCTGTTTCACCATAGATAATATACATGTTGATTTTGTTAATTACAGTCTCCGTGTTGTACATTAGGTTCCCTGAAGGTATTCTTGCTATTATTGAGAGTGTATATCCTTTTTGTGTTATATGTATTATATGCTGTAGGGCTTCCCTGATAGCTCAGTGGGTATAGAATCCACCTGCAATGCAGGAGATGCTGGTTCAATTCCTGAGTTGGGAAGATCCCCTGGAGAAAGGATAGACTATTCACTCCAGTATTCTGGCCTGGAGAATTCCATGGACTGTATAGTTCATGGGCTTGCAGAGTCAGACATGACTAAGCAACTTTAACTCTTTTCTTTTCTTATGCTGTGTTTTTACAATAAAGTGAGCTAGAAGAAGGAGTTAAGAAAATCATAAGAAAGAATACATTTACAGTTTGTACTGTATTTATCAATATGATGTTTATGCCATCTGTTTTTAAGAAGAATAGTCTATCAGTACCTATATTTATATTGCCTTATATGACACAAAATGTAGTTGTGTGTACTAACACTTGACATCAAAAGGTATAACAATCCATGCATTGATAATGAAGAAATAGTAATATGATTGTTTTATGGTGAGTGCTATACTTAGTTGCTCAGTTGTGTCCAACTCTTTGTGACTCCATGGACTATAGCCCACCAGGCTCCTCTGTCCATGGGGATTCTCCAGGCAATAATACTGGAGTGGGTTGCCATGCCCTCCTCCAGGGGATCTTCCCAACCCAGGGCTTGAACCCAGGTCTCCCACATTGCAGGTGGGTTCTTCACCGCCTGAGCCACCAAGGAAGCCCAACATTAAACATCAAAAGGTATAACAATTCATGCACTGACAGTGAAGAAATGGCAATATGATTGCTTTATGGTAGCCTGGTGTAATCAATAGGATTGTTTCATGGTCGCCTATTCTGTACACTAATGAATCAATCATTATAAAATTTTATGGGATTCAGCACATTCATATTCATAATATGGTATTGAAGCCTTTTTTTTAAAAACACTTAGCCTGTCATGACAGGCTGAAACAATTTCTCCAGTGATGAGACAGCGAGGCTTATTGTACAATCATGTAATTCATTGAAAGCAAGATTATACTACACTAAGGAAACTAACACATTATTAATTTTAATATCATTCATCTTATGCCTATGTAAGGATAGGCTATCCACCTTAGTATCTTTCACAGGACATTTTACACATATATTTTGTATCTATTGAAAAAAAATCCACAAATAGTGATATGATTGGATACGTATCTGAGTAGGACTACTCTGGCTACTCTTTAAGGTGAATTGTTGGGGAGTGGGGAGGTCCAAGAAGAAGTTATTACAATGTTCCTGGCAAAAGAAACCTCTTAAGAGGATTCTGATACCATTGCCATTCTGAGAATGTTTCCTTTGTTACTAATATTTCCAACAGAAAAGATATCTGCAAGCTCTACTTTTTTTTTTTTTGGTCACAGTAAGAGATACAATTGAATGACATCTTTATGTGTCTTACCTCTACCAATGAGAAAAGAAAATCAAACTCAGGAATGTTTCTCCAATGAATTTATATAGCAAAAATATGCAAAAATAAAACTGGAAGCCTGGTTTACAATCACTACCTCTTATAATATGGAAGCCATGTGTCTTCTTTGTACCTTAGTCTGCTCTGCCACAGAGAAAAATAACAATTGGGCTTTTATAATTTTGCATGAATATGTGGTATTATCAAAATGAAATAGGTGCAAATTTACTTTGGGAAATTAATAAGAAGAACTTACATGCAGAATGTTGATATAATTAACTAATAATATATTATCATTAAATCAACCTAAGTTCATTTTTCCACTAAGTGTATTTTTCAACCATTATTGAGAATCTGCTATTTTCTGGCCATTGCACTCTATATATGAGAATAAATAAGTAATTTATCCAAAGAGCTAACTGCTAAAGATAGCAAACAGATATTGTTAATATAGCAATTATGGTAGCAGTAGTAATATTAAGCTTGGGGTGCCGGTAGATCATGTGGTATAATGTCTAACCAAAGAACCCCATTATGGAAGACTTCTCTGACTTGAAAAATATAGGATCTAGTCTGAGCAATAAATAAGGATGAAGTATAGGAGAGTGAAAACCAGGGCATTCTAGGTTCTATACATGAACTAGCAACATGTATAAGGCATGTGAGGCCATAGTAGCAGACTGAAGTATAGGGTAGAGGAGCGTTTTAATGAGGATGAAACTGGAAATACAGGCAAAGGTAGATTTAATGGTCTTTATATGTCATCATAAAGAGCCTTGGATTTCCTACTGAAAATAGTCCAGCAACATTGGTGACGTGAATGTGGATTGGGTGGCATGTGAGATTACCTGCAGGGACACCAAGAAGCTCTGTAAGAAATTAAAACAAATAATAGTAGCAGCTTGAACTGAAGTATTAGCATGAAGATAAGGAGCAATATTGAATTCAAGAGGTGGTAAAACTTACAGGATTTGAGACGTGGAAAGTAAAGGAGAGGAAACAGAGTATACAGGAATTGTTATGGTTGCAAATAACAGGAAATACAACTAAAAGTTTCAAAAAGAAATGTTTCTTTTCCTCACATAATATGCCCAGAGGAAAGGATTGTAGAAGCTCAGCCTTGTCATGAGGCTGTCTAGCTGTCTGCTTCATGGACCTTGATGTGTTTCCTTTTTGCTTTTGCCATGTGACCACACAGTCAAGTGCCTACTGTATTCCAGGCCTCACACCTACCTTCCAGGTGGATAAAAGGGATAAGAGGAGAGGTGGCACTTTGGAAATCTATATCTGATTGGGCAGAACTGTGTCACCTGATTAACCATATCTAACGGGAAGATAGGAAATCAAGCTTTTTATTTTTATTTTTTTGGCTGAGCTGGATCTTATTGTCTTTGTTGTGCATTTGGGATGCGGGGTCTTCACTTGCAACATATGGGATTTAGTTCCCTGAGGAGGGATTGAACCTGGGTCCCCTGTATTGGGAGTGTGTAGTCTTAACCACTAGAGAAGTTCCAGAAATCAGGTGTTTTTAAAGCTTGTATATACCCTTTAGAGGAGAGACAGATAAGAGAGAAGAGAAATGAGTAGGTGATGGGATTTATCAACCTATGGCATTTGTTCCAGAGACACACAGAAAAGTGGATAATCACTAAATGGAGCTCTTGAGAAGAGACATGGGAAAGATAACCAGAAAAATTTGTCTTATAATGTGGAACATGTACTCCATCAATGTATAGGGTAGGTAGGTAGGTGGTAGGGTAGATACAGCCTAAAGCAAAGAAACTATACTATTAGTATAGTACATTCAGGTAATACAATTTTTCTTCACTTTGTTATATATGTATAGATAATTCTAATGTACAGCATTTGGTTTTCATAAAATCAATTGTGTGCAACTTGTTGCATACAGCACATAAAATGAAGGTAGAGATGTGAGAAATGCTTGTATTATGAAAGGAAAACAAAGTCAAAAGAACATTAGCTGAACGCGCTGTGAATCGTGTCTTCTGGTGATGTGCAACCTGGTGGCCCCGGGCGCAACACACAACAGGCTCTGCAGAGCAAAAAGACTCTTGTTTTTAATTTCAAGATTTTCTGTGTTTCGTATTGGTTCAGCTCATATCATTATGGTATTATTTGTGTCATTTGTTTACTGCATAGTAATTAGAACTAGAAACAAAAGATTATATGTCTGTTCAAACACCTAAAAGAAGGCATAGTCATGTTAATAATGCAATGTTTGTGGGGGCCATGGGTTATTCTAAAGATTCAGAGCTCATGCCAATTTCTGTAGTATAAAAATGTAGAGATGCTGCTAGTGCCAATGTTTAGGTGATGTGTATTTCTGAAGTTCACATCTCTGAAAATGTCTTTCAGTCACTTTCTTACACAATAAATATTGCTTCATTTTAGGAAACCAGATAGTTTTTTAGGCCACAAAGAAACTTAAAAAATTTTAAAAACTTAAAAATTAATAAGACATAGTCTCTATACAATGAATTTTTTTAAATGTATATAAAATTTGACCTTACATAAATACCCTACATAAGGTATCTTCAAAGAGGAAATAAAAATACACAGTTAAGGGCTGAAAGCATAAGAAGCAATAATTTGAAAAAAAAAAAGTATAAGAAAAGTAAAGTCAATAGAATCATATTATTTCATTTTTATTTTATATTATTGCTTTTAATGTTCCTGGTCTGCCATATACTGTTAGGAGTAAGTAGATATCCAATCTGTTTATAATATGTACATCTAGCTTTATAAACTTTATTTGATCATAGTTCTGAGGCTAGTATAAAGTTCATGAGCAATCATCATTGTTATTTTTCGTCATTTAGCAATTTTTTTAGATCTCTTTTGGGTTTGGATTGCTGGAAAATGCTCTGAGATGGAGATTTCTGTACAGAAAGTTACTGAGGACTCATCTCAGGTGCAGTACCTACTGAGGGATGAAGGCCATGAAATTGGACAGAGAAGGAACTTTGGCAGGCATTTGCATCTACAACCTCAGTTGATCCTGTGATGGTTCTGTATGATGGCAGCCTTTCAGTGTTGTCCTGCACTGAGATGAAGTAATAGGGCCCTAGATTCTCAGCTCACCTGGTTATCAATCTGGAATGCCCCAGAGCAGGGAGCAGGACCTTGGATAAAGTGATTCTCTTTGGCTGAAGGCTAGTGCTGGAGAGGAAATCAGTTGTACTGCTGGTACTCCCAGGGTTTCCCTGGTGGCTCAGAGGGTAAAGCATCTGCCTGCAATGCGGGAGACCTGGGTTCTATCCCTGGGTCAGGAAGATCCCCTGGGGAAGGAAATGGCAACTCACTCTGGTACCCTTGCCTGGAAAATCCCATGGATGGAGAAGCCTGGTAGGCTACTGTCCATAGAGTCCATAGTCTACTTCCACTTTCACCTTCACCAGTACTCCCAGTAGCCAGGAGATGAGGACCTAGTCTGGGGTTAGGCTCTGGGGTCGGGGGACGCACCACAACACTCGGGGCAGGATCATTTTTGTGTCAGAAACACTGAGGTGCCTGGTTAGTCAGTGTACGAAGCCAACGTAGATTCCTGTCCTTATGGAGCCCGCACTCATAAGCTTTTCACTTTCCTTGGTATAAACTTCCCTTATTTAGTCTTGGGCGATTTTTTTCTTTTCTTTCTTTCTTTCTTTCTTTTTTTTTTTTTTTTTTTGTATATTGACACCATGGCTTGCTTGCTCCATTAATGCATTAGTTATATTTGTAGGATATTGCTTTTTTGTTTTCCCACTTTTACATTCTGGATTATTTTGTTGCCAGCTTTTGTTTTTTGTTTTTTTTTGTATAGAGTAAGATGAGGTGAAATTTGTTTCACTTCAAAAGGTATATTCCATAGAGAGTTACTTTTTTTTTTTTTTTTTTTTTAGTTTTTGCATTTCAGCCTATACAGTTATACTTAATATGACTTCCTAGTTCTGTTTTAGGAAATTTTATCTAAGCTTTTGGTGGACTCAAATAAGGGTAGACTGAAATTTTCATCTCTTCTTTGCAGAAAAGTAAATTACATAAACATACTTTTTAATGTATCACTATATCATTGTATTTTCTTTATGCTGCACACTTTTTTGGAGGCTTATAATTTTTTGTTTTGGTTTGGCTTTTTGGGTTTTGGGGGAGCTAGTTTGTTTAGTCAGCTTGAATGGAGAGAGATCTATTAAAATTGTATGGCTTTTAATTTACAATGTCTAACAGTCATTTATATATATATATATATATACACACACACATACACACATACACTATGCTCAGTTATTTTCTAGCTAAACTTTATAGAGTTGCTAGAGATACAGTTTTATATCTCTCTATGAAGACAAAGTAATGCTTTTTCTGTATCTATCCTGATTTGAACACATTTCCTTAAGCAAGGTGGCAACCTAAGGTGTAATGTTATGAGTAGTTATGCATTGAATGGAGGTATGTTTAGGGAGAGGAATGATCAAACAGGGCTCTCATCCTTGCTCAATGAGACTAGAGAATACAGCGATTTCTTTTCTGAGAGTGAAAGAAAGGAATGCCTGTTTTCTAGACATGGATCAAGACACTGGGTGAGTTAAAGTCAACTTCTTTTTTTTTTGGTTTTTAAGCGTTACTTGCCTTGTTCTGATTCAGGACAGTGTATAGTACATAATCCAGATATGATTCTCTTTGCATCATATCAACAGTGTAATTAATGGAAACTACACAGATTTTGCCATAGTGCCTTTAATTCTTTTTTAACAGTTTTTCTTTTTAATGCCTCCACATTTGGCTTTTTATATATCTTCATGAAATTTTTAGTGCTCAGTTTGGATTCTGTGTGGACAGATGCTCTAATTTTGACACAAATGTTTGTCTAATGGATGAAATACATTGTTGACTAAACAAATTAAGTAAGTGAAGGAACACTTCTTATGATCCCCTTTGTGTAAACCAAGACATATATTCCAGCTCACTCTCTTAAAATTTTAGAAGAAAAAAAATAATGTTATGTATTTATGTTGATATTAGTACATAATATTTTTAGAATTTTTTATCTAAAATATTATGGGAGAGGGCTAGAATATATATCAGTGGTTAACATTCCTGAATAAGGAAATGGTAACCCACTCTAGTATTCTTGCCTGGAGAATCCCATGGACAGAGGAGCCTGGTGGGCTATGGTCTATAGGGTTTTAAAGTCGGACACGACTGAACTGACTTTGCGTGTGGTTAACATTAAGGGGAGTTTGAGAAATGTTCCTTCATTTATTTAACTTGCTTGGCCAACAGAGTGTTTCTCTCATTGGATAGACATTTGTATCAAAATTAGAGTGTCTGTTCTAACAGAATGGATTTTGGGGGGTGGGGGGCAGTCACTGCTTAAATAATTGTGTTTAATTGATGACATTTATATTTTGTAAATAAATGAATAATAATGTCACCAAATAAAACACTCTGAAAACCAAATTACTATGGAAGCATTCCCACATGCACTTACTTGATATTTTGACCTATGAGATCACTTATCATTAATTACATGCTGGAATCATAGAAACATTTGCAAGCCAGATAGTAGTTGACAGCAAAATCTGACTGTAGATTTGTAATTATATTGATGGTTTGAAAGATTTAGAGTAATTGAAAAACAAATATGGTTGATTACCAATTTTATATCCAACCCCATTTTGAAGTTCTGTTCCTTTTTCAAAATAATTTGTATTTAAAAAATTGGCTTCTTCTGCATTTTTCCCGCAACAACTCTTCTTTCAACTCTAGAGACCTTGTATCCAGACATTCCTTATAACTTCTCAGCCTTCTTCCTGACTTTGGAGTATCTCCACTTTATACCGTGCCAACAGATTCACCTTTCTAAAAACATTTTGATAATATCCTATCCTACTCAAAAGGCTACAGTAACTCCATTCTCTTAATGTAAATGCAGTTCCTTGTCCTGATAGGATTTCCTTCTCTCCTCTTTTGTTGATCCATGCTGTTATAGTTACTCAATCTCTTCCCAATATAAGTAATCCAGATTTTTTCCTATGTAATTAATGAAATCAGTCCACTTGTTCTTCCCCAGGCTACTTTCTAACACCTCTGAGTACTTGTTCCATTTTCCCCAATAGATGTTAAGCATCACCATCTGATTCAATTCTGTCTAAAGAATATCTTCCCATTTCTTTCATTTCAATTTCCCATTTGAGTCAGCTGACATTTCACCTCTTGCATCACATTTCCCCTGCTATTTATTTATATGTCAGCTGTTTCCTGTCTTCCCCAAAATACTTTACTGCCAATAGATTTAATTTAGTGTCACTTACTGTATACTGCTTAATTACGTAGCTTTATTTTCTCCTCAAGCAGAGTAATTTCCTAGAAGATAGGGATTGTAGGTAATATTTTTTAAATCCTCCAGTGTTGGGACTTTTGTCCTTATAAATAGTACTTTCCTCAATGAACACATATTATATGAAATTGTGCATCAATGTGCTTTTCAGTTTTATTTTATAAATATATAATTTTAAGAAAAAGTAATATTCAGTTCAGTTCAGTCGCTCAGTCATGTCCAGCTTTTTGCAACCATATGGACTGCAGCATGCCAGACTGAACTGAACCGAATAGAGAAACAGACATACGGAGAACGGACTTATGGACAAGGGGAGAGGGGAAGAGAAGGTGATATGTATGGAGAGAGTAAAATGGTAACTTATATTACCATATGTGAAATAGATAGCCAATGGGAATTTGCTGTATGTCTCAGGAAACTCAAACAGGGGCTCTGTATCAACCTAGAGGGGTGGGATGGGGAGGAAGACGGGAGGGAGGTTCAAAAGGGAGGGGATATATGTTTACCTATGGCTGATTAATGTTGAGATTTGACAGCAGAATTCTGTAAAGCAATTATCCTTCAATTTAAAAATAAATAAATTTAATTTATAAAAAAAAATAAGAAAAAGTAATAATGAGGTGGATGAAACTGGAGTCTATAATACAGAGTGAAGTAAGTCAGAAAGAAAAACACCAATACAGTATATTAACGTATACATATGGAATTTACAGAGATGGTAACGATGACCCTATATGCGAGACAGCAAAAGAGACACAGATGTAAAGAACAGACTTTTGGACTCGGTGGGAGAAGGCAAGGGTGGGATGATTTGAGAGAATAACATTGAAACATGTATATTATCATATGTGAAACAGATCACCAGTCCAGGTTCAATGCATGAGACAGGGTGCTCAGGGCTGGTGCACTGGGTTGACCCTGAGGGATGGGGGATGGGGAGGGAGGAGGGAGGGGGGTTCAGGATGGGGAAAACATATGCACCCATGGCTGATTCATGTGAATGTATGGGAAAACCACTGCAATATTGTAAAGTAATTAGCCTCCAATTAAAATAAATAAATTTAAAAAAGAAAAGAAAAAGTAATAGAATATTTAAACAAGAAAAGAACTTTAATAACATTTCACAAAAAAGAATAACAGATTCTGGAACAATTTCCCAACTATTATTTTTGGATTTGTTAGCATAGTATTAGCTGCTAAAACAGACTCCCAGATTTCAGAGGTCTAATACAATACAATTTTTTTTTTTCTTTTTCCCCATTACATTCCAATACAGTGTTGCTCAGAATTGGAATGCAGAAGGACTTTTACCTGCAGATTTGTAGTGACCCAGAGTGGTAGATACTGCCATTTTCAATGCAGTGTTCCTAAAGTTTCTATGGGAATTAACAGGTGGCTAGTGGAAGAGGAAAGATATTGGAAGAATAAAAGTTAGAGACAATTTTCATGTGTCAAGCCTAGAAGTGGTGTGCAGAAATTCTCTCTTTCTATTGCCTCAGGCTCAATCACATGGCTACATCTAACTGCAATGGGATCTGAGAAATGTAGTCTCCTTCTGGGGATTCACCTCCAGAAAGAAGTCTGCACTTAAGTAACAGGGAACCTGGATTTTTGACAGATAACTCTTTTGTCTGTTATAGCATCCGTCCAGAATTTATATTAAAGTAATGTATATTTAAATATCTGGCAATAATTATTCCATGGTTAGGAATTCTTTTTTAACAATGCAGAGATGTGACTACATTAACTTTATATCAAGACAAGGACATTCTTCTGTTCTCATTATTGCAAAAATTAAAAAAAAAAAAAGAGAGTATTTTTTTTTTTGCAGCAGTTTCTCAAGTTACTATTTTATTATAAATCTTTGAATTACAGGAAACACTCTAAGATTTTTAATATGCCAAGATGTATGCAATTAAAAGAGTCTATAACCTGTTCCATGGATTTATAATGGGATGGAACAGTTCTGTGAACTTTGCTAAAACAGATTTATTATCAAGCATATTTGACTGTTAGAGAGTATAAAATGCATAACCCCCCACTTGGGTTTAGCCCAGCTCTCTAGGAATCAGTGAAAGTGCTGTAAAGAGTCAACTCCTTTCTGTACTCAGTGGGGTCTCATTCCTTAGCCCCTCAGGAAATTACTTTTCTTAATCCCTGCTAAACTTAACAGTACATGGTTTCTTTATTTTATTTTATTTTATTTTTTACATGGTTTCTTTAGAAAAGGAATTTGGAAGTGAAAATGGAGCTAACACCTGAGACATAATTAATCTGCTTTTACAAAAGTGATTTCATATACTTGGCAAATAACATGAGAAAAATTTTATTTTATTAGGCTTTTGACTAAAGCTCACCAAGCACAGAGCCTCATTCAACAATAAAGGGAACCTGCTATTTAACGTGTGACACTGTCATTGACACACAATTATATATAAGTGATGAACTATAGAGCCTTTATACACAGGTGACAATAGACACAAGTATACCTTACATGAATCTTTCAAATAACTGAGATACTCAAGTCTTAGGGTATGTCTTCTTGTGAAGAAGTCTGAATTAAACTAAAGAAGATTTGGTAAGGCAGATTTGTCTGGAGTTTTTCTGTAGTTAGAAGAAAAAAACAATTATAAATAAGATGCCTTGGGATATTGCTATATACAAATTCTTTGTATAAAATTAAATGCTGACTCATAACATGCTAAAAATTCTAATAGATTTATTAAGTTCAGAGCTGAATAATACAAGTTTACTTTTCACCTTTACATATAAAAACACAAAAGTCTGTTGGCATTCATAATACCATATGGTCAGGTATGTTGTTTAAATTGACTCTATAAATTACAGGTTGTGTGTTTTTAAGCCATTTACACCTGAAGCTTTCTGTGCCTCGGTTTCCTAATCTAGGAAGTAGAAATCACATTTGTATTACCTCATAGACTTACTATGTGGATGCAGTTAATTCAGATACATAGAATGTTTAGGCTTGTTTCATAACACATGTTCTGTTAATGTTAACTGACACTGGTTCTACAGTAAATTTTCCATAATATAGAACACACTTTATTCCAATTCCCTAGACAGGGAATTACCAGCCCTTCTTTTTGGCGGAATTTATGTCCCTCTTTTCCCTTTAATTTATAGGTGCTGACCCCCCAAGTGTGATGTAAATAATTGGACACATACCCAATTTCATCCTTACCTCTGTAACTACTCCCAGGTTTCTTTCCCTGAAATATGTAGGTAGAAATAAAAGATTCTCATATAAATCTGAAATAATATTTTAGAAGGGAAGTTTAAAACAGTACTAAATGGAGTAAATTTTTGCCTTGTATACCAATTGAATACAGAGTCAGGCTTGTTGGGAGAGAAGATTGAAGTAGTTATTCAATCTTCAATTCAAGAGATAGGAAAAGCAAGAGGAGACAGTCTCTGCAATTTGTGTGTGTGTGTGTGTGTGTGTGTGTGTGTGTGGTTTTTCTGTTTGTTTGTTTTTGACTTTGTGGCATGCAGAATCTCAGTTCCCCGAGCAGAGATCCAACCCTTGCCCCCTGCATTGGAAGCACAGTGCCTCTGGACCACCAGGGAATCTTGAGAGTCCCTGAATTTTTAAGACCTTTAATGATGTGATTCCTAATTTATGTGTGTAATTGATTTGCACTTTTTTCCTCATTTATTTTTCCCCACAGAGTATAACTTGTAGAATTGGTTCCTGTAATTTTCGAAATAAGAGATCTAACTGTGCTGTATCAGCCAATAAGGGTGAGGAAATGGGTTAAATAAAGGTATAAATGTTCTCCTCCGAGGATAATGTATTTTATAAATCTCACAAAAGGGAGTTAGTCTCGTTGCTTATCCCTAACATAATTGTCCATGGACTTTCATTTTCCCCTTCAACAAACATCTTCAAATGTCCTTAATGGTCCTTGGAGTGATTGCAGCTAGCATCTCTATATGATGAATAAATTTATGATATTTCTTTTTGATGTGACTCAGAGAGCCATGTCATGGCACTGGACAGACCAAATCTTAGAAAGACTGCCTTGCTTTCTGGGAACATCGGACTCTGATCAGCCCTCTGATACCTAAGTAATCATGTGCTGTGCCTCAGGGCTCTGACAGAAGGGTTGTCAAATCATAGGGGGACTGGTGATGCACAGCCTGGCCACCTATCAGAAACAAATGTTTTGAAATGGTATCTACTGTCTCTGGAAAAAAAAAAAAATCAGCTGCTTCTCACTGCTTGCAGGATCTTCTCCAACTAGGATCTGAACCCAGGCCACCACAGTGAAAGCCCAGAATCCTAACCATTAGGTTTTCAGAGAAGCCCAGCTCTCTCTGAAATTTGAACTGGAAAGTTACCAACTTAAATTTTGCAGGCTAAGAGGTTCAAAGCTGAGGATGCCTGGGGAAAGAGTTGTAACCCTTGGAGTCACTGTATGTTGCTGGCTGTAACCACTGGCTTTTCTGCCCAGTCCCTCTCCCCTGGAATTGCCTACCCCTCCCCTGCGATGAGTTTCTAGCAGCCATGTTTCACTGGAAAGCCCTGCTTTGTGACCATATTTGCAATTGAATACTTCCTCCCGAAATGGAACTAGAACCAAGAGAAAGGCAAACTCTTTTTCCATACTATTGAACTCCGAATGTTGGTTTAGGAATTCTGTGTGGACATGTTTCATCACGCAAACTAGGGAACAGAAAACACTGGTCTATAGAGAAGGAAAAAGAATAAAGCAAACTTGTCATGAGAAGCAGAGATGAGTGTTCAAAGTAAAATATTCCTGGTTCCCTTCCTGAAAAGAAAGACGCTGCCCTCGACGTCATAGCTGTGGATATTTTAATATCCCTTCTCTCCTTAAAACTAAGCTGTTTTTGGTTGGCTCTTTTTATATGAAATCAAGATTCTTAATTAAAAAAAAAAATCACCACTTGAAGGGAACAGAGACTCTAAGTACAAAAAACTAAGAGATAAAGAACAGAAAGAAAATCTACCCATATGTAGAAGAGAATGGAGAGTGTACACGCAAGTGGAAATACTATGATAAATCTCATGGAGCCGAGGACAAAGAGAGAATCGTTTGTTCTCAGAGCTGCCTGATTTTCCTATCACAGTTTCAGTCTACAAGTTTTCTTAAAGTGCTTGCCACCTTTTCTTGAGTTAATTTTAGGAGGGAACTGTTTTAACCGATACAAGGTGAATCTTGAAAAAGTTATCAACCACAGGGTGTTTAAAGAGGAGGAAAGCATGTTCAAGTGCACAAATACCCTTACATTTGCTTAAGTGGGTCAATCAGATTGGTTATACAAACCACAACAGCATGTATACCTGATTAGCAATCTCCAAGTACATATTTTTCTTAGACATTCTCTGGGCAAAGTATGTTACAGAAGATGGAGATGTTCTCATGAAAAGAAACTTTCAGATTTAAGATAAAAGAAACATTAAATGTATTATTTCAAATTTTGTTCACTAGAGATTAATTTTATGTATTTGTTCTCAATTTCAGTCTAGTAGATGCGTGAGTAGTATTGCCAATTTTGTTCTAATGTTAGATAGAACACAGAATGAAATTTTTCAGAGGAGTCTGAAATCCCTTTCTAAGAGTCTATGTTGATGAATAAGGAAAAAAACAGGAATGTTGAAATAGGTACATCTGTTTATCCCATGTAATTTTAGCATTGTGAACTGTCAGCTATCTGAAAAAAGAATAATGTTTTGTGTCTGAAGGCAAAGATAATTGCATCCAGTTTTGTTACAGCACAGAGCTGATTAGATTTTAATTGTCATAGTACCTTTCTCTCCTCTATTCTTCTCCCTCCATTATCAATTTCAAGTTTGCCAAGGAGGAAACAATTTATTGGTGGAGCTGCTTGAAATGACAGGTATACATTTAGCTGGACTTGTCTGAGTTAAGATTTTATACAGAAATTTTAAAACTTGTTTTACAGACGCATAACATACACACATATAACTGGCAATTTTTGCAGACTGAGCGCACATGTAACCACAACCTAGATCAAACATAGAACATTACTTCCCAAACTCTGCTACCATCTCCTTTCAGACAGATTGACCCCACTCCCAACAGGTAAGAACTGTTCTGCCTAAACATCATAAGTTAGTTTCGACTGATGTGTAGTTACATAAATGCAGCCATGCTGTATATCCTTGTTGGTGTCTGGGTTCTTCCCTCAATATTATGTTTGTTAGAGTCATCCTCTCTCCTGTATGTAGCTGGTTTATTGTCATTGCAACTACTTACAATGCAACTGTTGTCCATCATGTGAATATCCCACACTTTATCCATCTACTGATGCTGGACATTTCTTTCACTCAGGTTTTATTTTTTAATTGGAATATAATTGCTTTTCAATTTTGTGTTAGTTGCTGTTGTACAGAGAAGTATATCAGCCAGATATATACATATGTTACCTTCCTTGTGCATGTCCCTCCCAAATTCCTCCCACCTCACCCCTCTAGGTCATCCTAGAGCACCAAGTTGAATACCCTGTGCTTCCCATGAGCTATCTGTTTTACACATGGTAGTGTATATATTGAAGAAGGAAATGGCAACCCACTCCAGTATTCTTGCCTAGAGAATTCCATGGACAGAAGACCCTAGTGGGCTACAGTCCATGGGATTACAAAAGAGTTGGATATGACTTAGCAACTAAACAACAGTGTGTGTATATATATATATATATGTATATATATATATATATATATATAATGTCACTGATGTATATATACTCAGGTTTTAAATCTGTGTGTCTGTGCATGAATTTTCGTTTAAGCCAGAATCTTGTGTTTTAGTTCTAACTAGATATTTTCAAATGTTCTGAGTAGTTAAACAAACAATTGCATACCACCTTGTAGGATACCAGTCAGATCTGGAACAGATAGATATATCAACACACACAGTTCAGGCCTGACTCACCAGCCCCCTTGACATGGCTGTCTCTTTAAACCACTTCTTAAACAAAACAAAACAAGTTCTTTTCTGAAATTAGAGGTTTGATCTGAAAATGGCTGGTTTTGAACTTAAGGAGTGCTAGTGACCTTTTTTTTTCTTTTATTTTTATTTCTTTTTTAGAGATTTGATCTTTTTCTCTCAACAAATGGTTCTCACTTTGTGGGATTAAACATTTGATCCATCTCAAGTTTGTGTACCTGGCTGTGTTTCCCTAGCACGGAGGTCATCTCCTTATTGCCTAGCTCAATGGGCTGCCCGCCTACTCTGCTGCCCCCTGGTGGCCACTGAGTGAAGGACACTAAATTGTTGCCCCCTGCGCTGGAACTTGTGAGAAGAAAAGCTGGTTAAGGTGTCCTTTCTTTCCCTACTACACACTGTTTCTTCAGGCAACTCCATCAGCAAATGAAGTTCTCCTATGATAACAAGCATGACAAGTTCAGAGGAATTTTATCGTTTACAAAGGAAATTTGTAATTTGAAGAGGAAAGACTGGGTACAAAGTAATTAGGAAAGTAGGGTCTACAAACGCTTGAGTTGGAAACCACACTCAATTTTGAGCAAGTAATTTTATCTCTGTGCCTCAGATTCATTAAGACTGCATTTCCAGTTTACAGAGAAGACAACTGAAGATTAATCCAACCGGAGAAATTTCTCTTGCAGGCATCATTGCCCTTGATGAGATAGTTCAGTTCAGTCGCTCAGTCGTGTCCGACTCTTTGCAACCCCATGGACTGCAGCACAGCAGGCTTCCCTGTCCATCACCAACTCCCGGAGCACGCTCAAACTCATGTCCATTGAGTTCGTCATGCCATCCAACCATCTCATCCTGTCATCCCCTTCTCTTATTGCCTTCAATCTTTCCCAGCATCAAGGTCTTTTCCAATGTCAGTTCTTCACATCAGGTGGCCAAAGTACTGGAGTTTCAACATCAGTCCTTCCTATGAATATTCAGGATTTCCTTTAGGATGGACTGGTTGGATCTCCTTGGAGTCCAAGGGACTCTCGAGAGTCTTTTCCAACACCATTGTTCAAAAGCATCAATTCTTTGGTGCTCAGCTTTCTTTACATGTCAGCCCTTAATTTCCTATTTTCCTTCTTGTGGACTCCTCCCTTCTTCATCAGTTCCTTTCATGAAAAATATTTTCTCTTAGCAACCCAATGGAAAAACAATACAACTATCAACCAAACTCAACCTTACTAAGAAGGAGGGGCTTGTGTGCTGGATCACTTTGACCTTCCCTGATACATTGTGATTCTTTCAATTGTGATTCATTCAGTCTGAAAGGATTATTTTTAGAAATTACCTGAGGTGGTTGTGATGAGTAGTACCAGGGAAGCAGGTAAGCATCCAGAGCTCAGTGACTGGTTCTTGGGTCAAGGGCAGCTGTGACATCTTATTTGACTTCATTATTGTTAATACCATTAGGATGTATTGTTTAGTTGGTTGTTGTTCTGTTAAAATGTTCAGTCCCCAAACATGCATTGCTTTTGGGATACTTGTATAATGCAAATCCATCTAGCAAAAGGAATATGTTTTTTCTTTTGAAAAAATGTTTATTTACTTGGCTGCACTGGGCCTTGGTTGCAGCATGCAGAATCTAGTTCCTTGATCAGGGATTGAACCCAGGGCCGCTGCATTGGGAGGATGGAGTCTTAGCCACTGGACCACATGGGAAGTCCTGGGAATATGTTCTCTTTTAACTCAGTGATCTACACTTCCCATTGGGCTAAGTAATCTTGATTTATTGGAAAAGATATTTCTATTTGGCTTAAGGTATAGGTACCTACGAAAATAATAAAAGCACTAAATTACATCTCCTTTTGTTTCCCCAGGAAGAGCTATAGGCTCTTATTTTTAAAGTTTTCCAGTCTTCTTTGCTTATCTACTCTTCTCATTGCATTTTAAACTATATTAATATTACTGTTACTACCTCCTTTAATATTTCGAATGTTTATGCCTTAAATATCCGTAGAAGTTTTAAGTTGTGTGTATGTTGATATTATGTAATTTTTATCTACCATAGACAATATAGGCACTCAATTCCTACAGGTTGGTTGATCTTTAAAATGTATATTTAATTGGCTTTTATTACTAATTTAGTGAAGTTCTGCATCAAAATACACATAGTTCTATTTGCATGACTTTTAAAAATGCTAAAGGATCAATAATCAAGCTCCTTTAAAATTGTTCCTGGAGAGTAGGTTTTGTTTCATCACAGAAAAAATTCAGAGAGGAGGCAAGGAGACCAAATAAGAGGATTTATTGAGTGACAGTACTGTCTCAGGAGATGGAGCAATCAGTCTCAGATGAGCAGATGGCCCAGTTCCATTTGACAAGCTGGCTTCCATTTGACAAGTTGTGTGGGGTGTGAAAATAATTGGGCAGAATATTCATAGATGAAGGAGGGGCTGAGGGGGTAATTTCCTGGTTTTCGTTCCAGTTCCACCTCCCTGAGGGAAGGGGAGATTTTTATCCTTATCTGGTCATGCTAGGATTTGTCTTGGTGTCAGGAGGATGATGGTACTGCTCTGGTTACAATGTCATTTGTATTGTAATGAGTATAATGAGCAAAAAGGTTACATTCAGAAGCTGGAGGTTCTCTGCCTTTCTTTATTTGCCTTTAGGACCCTTGTAAAATGTGTGGTTTCTTGTCACATGACCTTTGCCTCCCTTCTCTGCTCAAGGTTGACTGTCTGTTCTAATAAAATGATAGAAAATGGTAAATACATAATTTAAACACATCTTTTTATTCTAATATGAATCTCAATTGTTGGCTGTTAGGTGGAACTATATACAGGTAAATGGTCTCTTTGCATGAATGCTATAGTCTCTCCTTTGGATCTGGAGATAAAAATATTTGCATAGAGCATCCTAAACAACTAACATTTCTTTCTTAAACATCTAATTGGAGCTAGCCATTGTGGTGGTTGCAGAGGTATAGAAAGATTAAATAGTTTCCTGATTTCAACAACATGAGGTATAGCTAGGGGATAAGTAATCAGTTTAATTAACTTAGTGAATTTGCACATGTCAGTCTGGTCAATAGAGCACTGGTATTTGTTAGAAGAGTAAAAAAGTCTTAGAATTGTAGGTAGAGCTTTAACTAAGAATTGAGAGAGGACAGAGTGATTTGGCTGGCGAACTGGTGAGAGAATGCATTCCAGGCAGAAGAAACAGTATACAGAAATACAAAGAGTCATGAGAGAGCATGGTGTCCTTAAGGAACTACACGAAATTCATTAGCACTAGTCATTACTATTCAAGAAGTGATTCCATGATGCTTGTTATTCAGTTTCTTGGTTTCATAAACTCAGGGAGTCAATTCTGATGAAGCTTTAACTTGGTCTCATTCTTGTTTATATTATTTGCTGTAATATTTGGAAAATATACTTTTTGGGGATCTAAATACATTATTTGCATAATTGTTTAAAAATCCTAGCATCTCATTTGGTTAGCCAACTTTGATACATATTCATCATCTATCAGAATTGTGATGAAAAAGGGATTATTGGTAGTATGCAGCATCCAGATTTGAGAAAAAAGAAAACTAAGTTTAGTTCTAGCACTGAGGGTTAAAGAGTTCATAAATGTAGCTATCAGGGCCAAATTCTATTTTCTAGTGATAACCAAATGACTCTACCCCATAGCATTCTTCACAGTTTGGCAGCAAGGCCATAACATCATGAGTATGCAAGTACCTAATACACTTATCCCAGGTATGGTGGGCTATATTTTGTGCAGCAGATTAAATACTAAGCCCCATCAGATGATAGAATGCTGTGCCAAAGCTTTTAAGTTTAATTAGGTCCCACTTGTTCATTTTTGTGTTTATTTAAGATGTGGGTCATAGAGGATCTTGGTGTGATTTACATCAGAATGTTCTGCCTATGTTTTCCTCTGAGTTTTATAGTTTCTGGTCTTACATTTATCTTTTAATCCATTTTGAGTTTATCTTTGTGTATGGTATTAGGAAGTGTTCTAATTTCATTCTGTTACACATAGCTATCCAGTTTCCCCAGCACCATTTATTGAAGAGACTGTCTTTACCCCATTGTATATCTTGCCTCCTTTGTCAAAGGTAAGGTGCCAATAGGCGCATGGGTTTATCTCTGAGGCTTTCTATATTAACTTTTACAACAAAATCTTGAGATAAGATGGTTATTGGATTTTTTAACATTTTAAATTCTGTATTATGCTTGCTGAAATTAAAATATTTACATTTAACTTCAAAAACAATTCCTTCTCATTATTTTCCATAATTTTCCTACTTAATTGTTGAACAGCTTGATGTTTTAGAAAAATGTTTCATGTGTTGTGATAATTTGTTCATATATGACATAACATACTTTGGCAAACATACTTTTACCTCATTAGACATTCTTGTGAGTGATCTTAGCCACCAAAAGTACAAAACTCCATCAACGATATGTCTTTAATATCCTTTTTCCCAAAGGTACTGAAATTCGTAATCTATCACCTACTTTCATTTGCTGCCCTCAGTAACTTAATTTCCCACTCCAACTTAGAATGGCTTAATTTCTTTCTTTATTGATTCTCTGTTCCTGAAGAGAATGAATTTAACTTCACTGCAAGATAGGTTTTGTATATTTCAGTTGTTACTCATTAACTATTTACAATTTTAACCTTTTTTTATTTTGAACTCAAAATAAGCTCTTGTTCTTACATGTCTTGTGTTTTTTTTAATTTCAAATGTAAATATTTTTTAAATTTTATAGAGGTCATTGTTTTAATTTTCTTCTTCACTTTCCTAGTTGAAGCAAAGTCTATAGCAAATACACATAAGCAGAGTAACATACATGCAGATTATGCTATAGTTTTGTCCAGCATCTTAACTATTAATGAAAGAAACCATTTTCCCCTTTAAGCTGAAACACCTTTTATTCTTTCCAGTGTATATATTCAATTTATCAACATTTGACTTTATTTGTCTTCATGGTTGCTATTTCTAAAGTTAAAAGATTTGTTTTGGTGCTAACTAGTTTGCAGTGTTGATTTCTTGATTACTGTATGTCAAATTTAATCATAATGCTGTCAGCCAATAGAATGGCTTAACTCTATTTTTCTCCTTCACTGACTTTTCCTTCATTTTGCCTTAAGTCATCATTCCCTGTAGGGGATTTGACAGATGAATTCTAGAAGTAAGCATTTGCCTAAGCCAGTATTTCTGTCTGTTTCATTATATGCCTCAAAAGTTTTAAATTAATATTTAGATGATTTTTATTACTATTTTTAGGGGTTATATATATATTTTAACTTGTTCTAATTGTATTTTGGAAAACATATAAATTATTTGCTAAATTTATTTGCTAAATGCGCTAGTAAATTTAAAATCCTCATCTGATACATTGTGTTAAAGAAAATGATTTTGGGAGTTATTGAAAAGAAATTGGGCTTTCCAGGTGATGCAAGTGGTAAAGAATCTGCTTGCTAATGTGAGAGACATAAGAAATATGGGTTTGATCCCTGGGTTGGGAAGATGCCCCTGGAAAAGGAAGTGGCAACCCACTCCAGTATTTTTTGCCTGTGAAATTACAGGGACAGAAGAGCCGGGCAGGTTACAGTTCATGGGGTCAAAAAAAAGTAGGACAAGACTGAACACGTATACACACACTCACATCCATACATGACTACTAGAAAAAACAGCCTTGACTATATGGAACTTTGTCAGCAGAGGGATGTCTGCTTTTCAATATGCTGTCTAGGCTTGTCATAGCTTTCCTTCCAAGGAGCATGCATCTTTGAACTTCATGGCTGCAGTCAGGGTCAACACTGATTTGTGCCCAACAAATTAAATCTGTCACTATTTTCCACTTTTGCCCCTTCTACTTACCATGAAGTGATGGGACTAGAGGCCATGATCATAGTTTTGTGTTTGTGTGTGTGTGTCTAATGTTGAATTTCAACCAGCTTTTTCACTTTCCTTTTTCACCCTCATCAAGAGGCTCTTTGGTTCTTCTTCAGTTTCTGCCATTAGAGTGATATCATCTGCATATCTGAGGTTGTTGATATTTCTCCCAGAAATCTTGATTCCAGCTTGCGCTTCATCCAGCCCAGTATTTCGCATGATGTGCTCTGCATAGAAATTAAATAAGCAGGGTGATAGGGTACAGCCTTGTCATGTTCCTTTTCCAATTTTGAACCAGTCTCTTGTTCCCTGTCTGGTTTTAACTTGCTTCTTGTCCTGCATACAGGTTTCTCAGGAGATAGGTAAGGTGGTTTGGTATTCCTATCTCTTTAAGAATTTTCCACAGTTTGCTGTGATCCACATATAGTCTGTAGCATAGTCAAGGAAACAAAGTAGATGTTTTTCTGGGATTTCCTTGCTTTCTCTATCACCCAACAAATGTTGGCAATTTGATCTCTGGTTCCTCAGCCTTTTCTAAACCCAGCTTGTACATCTGGAAATTCTCTGTTCACATACTGCTGAAGCCTAGCCTGAAGGATTTTGAGCATAACTTTACCAGCGTGTGCCATGAGTGTAATTGTATGCTAGTGTAAACATTCTTTGGCATTCCCTTTCTTTGGGACTGGAATAAAAACTGGCCTTTTCCAGTCCTGTGGCCACTGCTGGGCTTTCCAAATTTGCTAGCATATTGAATGCAGCACTTATCAGAATCATCTTTTAGGATTTTAAACCACTCATCTGGAATTCCATCACCTCCACTATCTTTGTTTGTAGGACTGTTTCCTAAGGCCCACTTGACTTCACACTCCAGCATGTCTGGCTCTATGTGAGTGACCTAGAGTGACTGACCTAGGTGAGTGACCCATCATTGTTATCCAGGTCATTAAGACATTCTTAATATTTTGTGTATTCTTACCACCTCTTCTTAATCTCTTCTGCTTCTATTAGGTCCTTACCATTTCTGTCCTTTATCATGCCCATCCTTGCTTGAAATGTTCCCTTAGTATCTCCAATTTTCATGAAGAGATCTCTAGTCTTTCCCATTCTATTGTTTTTCTCTACTTCCTTGTATTGTTCATTTAAGAAGGTATTCTTATACCTCATTGCTATTCTCTAGAACTCTACATTCAGTTGGATATATCTTTCCCTTTCTCCCTTGCTTTTCACTTCTCTTTTCTTCTCAGGTATTTGTAAAACCTCTTTAGACAATCACTTTTTCTTATGCATTTCTTTTTCTTCGCTGTGGTTTTGGTCACTGCCTCTTGTGCAGTGTTGTGAACCTACATCCATAGTTCTTCAGGCACTCTGTCTACAAGATCTAATCCCTTGAATCTATTTGTCACTTCCACTGTATAATCAGAAGGGATTTGATTTAGGTCATACCTGAACCAGGTATTTAGGTCATACCTGGTTTTCCTTACTTTCTTCAATTTAAGTCTGATTTTTGCAATAAGGAATTGATGATCTGAGCCACAGTCAACTCCAAGTCTTGTTTTGCTGACTGTATAGAGCTTCTCCATCTTTGATTGCAAAGAATATAATCAGTCTGATTTTGGTGTTGATCATCTGGGGATGTTTATGTGTAGAGTCACCTCTTGTGTTGTTGAAAGAGGGTTTTTGAGATAATCAGTGCATTCTCTTTGCAAAACTCTGCTAGTCTTTGCCCTGCTTCATTTTGTACTCCAAAGCCAATGTTGCCTGTCACTCCAGGTATCTCTTGACTTTCTACTTTTGCATTCCAGTACCCTATGATGGAAAAAACATCTCTTTGGGGCATTAGTTCTAAAGGGTCTTGTAGGCCTTCATAGAACCAGTCAACTTCAGTTTCTTGGGCATTAGTGATTGGGGCATAGACTTGGATTACTGTCATGTTGAATGGTTTGCCTTGGAAATGAACTAGGTCATTCTGTCATTTTTTAGATTGGACCCAAGTACTGCATTTCAGACTCTTCAGTTGACTATGAAGGCTACTCCATTTCTTCTAAGGGATTCTTGCCCAAAGTAGTAGATATATTGGTCATCTGAATTACATTTGCCCATTCCCGTCCATTTTAGTTTACTGATTTCTAAGATGCTGATGTTCACCCTTGCCATCTCCTGCTTGACCACATCCAATTTATCTTGATTCATGGATCTAATGTTCCAGGTTCCTATGCACTAGGAAAGTAAAATATTACACAGGAAATGATATTTTTGATACTGATAGCCAAAGCAGGGGGAAAATGTGACTGTATGTATGTGTTGTATATAATGAAGAGGCTGAGTGGAGACTGATAATTCTCAGTGCCCTGACATGTAAAGTACAATCAGATGCTTTGGTATATTCAGATGCTCAGTCAACTGTATGCTCTTACTCAGAGTCGTATAGAGGTTTTTGACTTAGTAGTGGCAACAGGTGAGTCCACCAGGCTAGCAGTCTGTGTCTGGTGGTGAAGGCTTTTTAACCACACTGGTCCTGGTCAATAATCTGGTGTATACGAAGCAGTGCAGGCTCTCTGGACTTCTGGCTATTCTCAGCCTTTGGTTGCTTCTGTGACCTACCAAATGCTTTCCAATAAATCCCTTTCCACTTGGATAACCATGTTGGTTTTAACTGTTTTCCAATCAAACTATGACTAGTAATCCCATTATTCTGCTCCTAAGATGTGTAGATAACCTAAAATGATCCTCTTCTTCCTACTTATGGGCAGGCTGGCAACCTTTTTCTGTCCCTGTCTTTCTCTTTTAATTGCTGTTCCAGATGTGCTAAATATATAGTATATCTGCCTTTATTTGGTTGGTTTTTCATTCTCTCTCTTAGTTGCAGAAACAATGTTTCAGCCAGCTACACTGATATTAATAATAAAGACCAGATTTCTTAGATTTTATTACAACTAAGAGTGGTCATGTCTCTAAAGTGTGGCCAGTAAGATGTGAGTAGAAGTGCTGAATACAGATTCTAGTCCCTTCTCATAATGGGGAATAACAGCTTCCCTTGCTTCAGCTCATCCCCATTTCCCACTCACTGAAATACATGTACAATAAAGACTGATTTTGGAAACGTGTGTGAGCTCAACATGCTAGGTATAGTGAAGTAATAAGTCCAGTGTTCTTAGGCCTTGTTGACTTAGCAGAACAGCGTTCCCATTGCTACTCCACTTTTGAAGTGATAGAATAATGTCCTTGAGTTAGAAGGACATATGACTAGTAATGCAGAACCTCACCAACATTTACTTAACCATCATTCTGGTAAAGACTCTTAACCCTCGTCTACAGGTTAATGCCATCTTGGAATTAAAATGTACTTTCTCATTTTTCTTTCAGCCCTTAAACTTTTTATTTTGTATTGGGATATAGCTGATTAACAAGGTTCTGGTAATTTCGGGTGAAGAGTGAAGGGACTCAACCATACATATATATGCGTATCCATTTTCCCCCCATACCCTTCTCCCATCCAGGCTGGCACATAACATTTGGTAGAGTTCTATGTGCTATACAATAGGTCCTTGTTGGTTATCCATTTTGAATATAATAGTGTGTACATGACCTTCCCAAACTCCCTAACTATCCCTTCCCCCCCAAAACCCCCACAGCCATAAGTTCATTTTCTAAGTCTGTGAATCTTTTAGTTCTCTGAGTTCATTTAAATTTCACATATAAGGGATGCCATATGATATTTCTCCTCCTCTGTCTGACTTCACTCAGTATGACACTCTCTACGTCCATTCATTTTGCTGCAGATGGCATTATTTCATTCTTTTTAATGGCTGAGTAGTATTCCATTGTATATATGTACCACCCTTGTGATAACTTTTAAATAATAAGGCTCTAAATGGGAGAGGTCTACAATTTGTAAGGTGTCAAGCATAAGAACTTGAAGAGTTAGGTGTCAAGCCTGATATTTATTCTCACTTAGATCAATTACATATCTTGAAATCCCATGTAATTCATTTCCTAGGGTGACTATAATAAAAGAAATCTAAATTTCTGTGCAAGGAGAACCTATTGGACCCATTGATTCTAATAGGTTCCTTACCTGATAAGGACCATTAGCACATCTTTCCATAGATGATATGTGTTTTATCCTGTGTCTTTAGCTAGATTGTTAATTAGAACCAACCCCAGACTAAAAAGATTTTAGCACTTAATTATAAGGATCAATCATTGTTATGATAATCTGGTACTGGTGAGTTTTCAATATTATGTACACAATTTAAGTGGTTCTGATTACATGCATACATATATATATAGAGAGAGAGGAGATGGTATACACAATTGCTGTGTTCTATTGGAAAAGAGAAGTCATTTTTTTTTTTTGAAAAGTCATCTTTTAATAAGAGCAGTCTTGTTCAATTCAGGTAAGACAATTTCCTGAATACTTAAGGAAATATACTAATGAACACTGAAAATGAAAAGCTGACAGTTAAAAAAAAATCTATAGTTACTTTGGTGACAGTCTCTGATGAAGTTTGAATGTGGCAGAGAGGTTTAATTTTTCAGAATAATGGTTTGCATGGATAATTCATAATAAGTTTAACAATTCAAGGCTCAAAGCTGTTAAATAATTGCAGCTGGATTGCCAATTGGCTTTACTCAAATCTAAAAGGGACCTTTAATGTACTTAATATTTTGCTGAAACATAATTCAGTCTCAATGACTTTGAAAGGGACATTAATAGTTTTCTGAAAATATAACCTTGAAAATTAAATCCATTATACATTTCCAAGATTATGGATGAAACTACTCTGTCAAATAAGTCATTACATTAGCATAATGAGGTATGAGGGGGAGATATAAGTGAGAAACAGCAAGTAAAAGGTACTTTGTACCACAATTTGCTTACATTTAACCAAAATGACCTTTAAAAGTAGAGCTGAAGGGTCAGGTTTATCATCACTTTCCTAGCCTTCAAGTAATATATTTCTATTTAGCAGGACAATTTGCTAAAAATTGCTGCAGTAGGAATTATGTTTGGTCCAGCTCTCTGCCTGCAATACATAGGGTCTGAGTAGAAGCAAGCTCTAAGAACAGCTGTTACCCAGCCATCACATCCCTGAGGCAAAACACCTGACGTGTTCTCTGCTATCACTTCCCTTCTAAAAAGCAAGCAAATCAAAAGGCAGACAAGTCATTAAGAACTTTTCCTGGAACATATATATGCTGAAGAAGAAAACAGCAAAATGTTAAAGTGCTAAAGAAGCATCATGGTGTCTTTGCATCTGTTACACTGAAGTTGGCAAATGTCAACTTGCCTGGTCATTCATCTTTGGATGTGAGGTTTAAATGTTTGCCTAAAGAAGAGTATGTATGCAAAAATCACATGAAAAAATATTTGATTGAAGGTAATAGAGTGAAGTTTTCAGGTGCGTTTCTTCAGTTCCTGTATTCAAATCTGAATTTTTTTTCCCCTAACCACCTAGATATCCTTGACTTGAGAAGTTCTCTTCAGCTCCAAGAAAGCTGACGGAAATAATGTCCAGCAGAATGTTTGACCCACAGCAGGCATTACTAAGTGTTTGTTGAGTGAATATTGAATATCTGAGTACTGATTAGCTTGAAAAGTAGGGGGTTTATATTTGCATATGGCATTGGTCAAGCAAATGATTGACAGATTCCTCTTGGGCAATGAGCCAAAATTCTTTTAAGATTTCCTCGTTCTATAGAAATGGTGTTAGTTGTGTCTTTTCCCTGTTTGATAGCTTTGGTGGGCAGTGGTTGTCAAAACATCAGTTTCTTTGCTATGTCAGTGACTTTTAAAAGGAGACTGGATTGAAACTGATTCAGCACACCGTAGGGGTGTTGATGATAGGGATAAAAGAGACCGAGTGAGGCTGTTCTCCTTGACCTTTACTGGGAGATTTTTCAGTTGAGAGGTAATCACTATAGGAAGCAAAATTATCTACGTCCACCAAAACTCATATACTCCAGTGGCAGGACACCACACTGTTCATAGCCACACTGCAACAATATGGGTTAGGAAGTTCACATTCTCATTTAACTTGTCCAGGAATTCAATATTGGTCCTGAGGAGGTGAATTAAAAGAGCTAGATGCAAACTTAAAAAATCCAATACAGACTGAGTGAGGATACATGCACCTCAGGATCTAATTGAGTATGTGATTCAAAGGAGTTGTCACTAGATGCCATTCTTTTCACTAGATAGTACATGACTCACCAGTCTGAATGGCTTCAGGTAAATGAGATGCAATAAAATGAGAGTGATAATTCCATTAACTATAAAAAGACAGCTATTTATATACTACAATAAACAATAATGATAAAATGAAATAATGCAAAGAGTAAGATTTTAAAATTATATGACACTTAATATGCCTTTATACTCTAAGTAGTTGCACTTAACTCTGTCATTGCACTCCATTGTGGGTTTGATCAAACAATATTTTAATACTCATTGAACTACATAATTGGTTTTAATTTTTTAAAAGTAGAGTACTTCTAAAATGGCCCATATCATATACTTCTCTTTTTCTCATGCACATTTCTCTGAACATTCTTTGATGGAAGAGGGAAGACAGAATAAGAAAGAAACTGATATGACCTGTGGTCCTTTTTACCTGTTTAATGCTTTGAAATCTGGTGAATTCATTGGGCTATTTCATTCATCTGTATAAACATTTGGTATGTGTGTTGTAATAGAAAAAAAAAATTAAGAACTTCCTAATGCTTTACATACCCATTGTCTCTAAGTTATTATGTTCAGTCAAATAGTGGACAGCGCCAAGTTCACTTTGGAAGAAGTGAAGTGTTAGTCATTCAATTGTGTCTGATTCTTTGCAATCCCATGGACTGTAGCCAGTCTAGTCAAGAATTCTCCAGGCAAGAATACTGGAGTGGGTAGCCACATCCTTCTCCAGGGGATCTGCCAGGCATAATAGCATTCATTGCACTTAGTGACGATTTTGTTAACTACTATTAAACAAAACACAGATGTTATGAATTAACCTGTGGCTTTCTAAAAATTTATTTGCCCCATTTTAGAGTGTTCTAGCATTTTTAATCACTCAATCACTTTTTAAACCAGCATAATGATGACAGGAAGTAAATACTATTACACTAGTTTTTGGCTGAAAAACCTGAGACTTAGATTTATCCAAGTTCATAAACAACTAATACACTTGGTATTTAAATACACTTCTATGTGCTTTATGGAGGCCAACCTCATTTCAGTAAAATTTTCCCTCTGATTACTTCCTTAAAACTATAAAATCAAAAATATAAATCTTGAGCATTTTCCATTCATTAAGAGTGAGTAAAAACAGGCAAAATTCGGGAGTTACCCATGGTACATTTGTGTCCCTTCTTTTCTCACATATTGTAAGATCTCCTATGACTTCCTGCTTTATCTGCAAGTCCCAAAATGTGTCATCTATAATGGAGGCTCATCTTTTTTTTTAGATCTAGTAGATTGTGCTAGCATTTAGATTGACTATAATTGACAACTGTTAAAAACCTAAAAATATTTTTTCTTAACGTGTATATACATTTAACTGAACATTATTCAATATTGCATTATAGAGCAGTACAAAATGAGAGTCTGCTTTGCTAATTTACTTACTTTCATCTGCAACCAGGTGATCAATTATTTTTGCAAAACAATTCAAAATTATGTTAAGACAAGAAATAAAGTAGGTTCACATGCTTCAAAATATCTAAAAGCAGAGCTAAAATTATCTCTTCTAACTTCTTCACAGATATTAAGCTGATCCAGTATTATACCCACAAAGGTTCTAAGAGGATATTACTTGCTAGACATCTAGAAAAAAATTCACAAAGAGATCAATAGAAACTTTTAAAAGAATGATATGGTATTTTCTTTTTGTTACACTAAAGAGATAGATTTAGTAAGGGTTTAGTTCTTAGTGGCAGAGAAAAGTAGTGAAAAAAAGGTAATTTAAAAAGTCCTCAAAAATACATCTGAGCAAATCTTGAACAAACTATAGCTCGCCAACTTAGGAACATTTTATGTTTAGAAATCTGGAAACCATTCTAATAAAATGTGAAAAGTTGTATGCTTACATCTTTAAGAACTTTAAAAAAATTTTTATTTGCGTAACTTTTCAAATTAATTCAATTTTAAACTTTATGGATGTGTCTAAATATGAATAGTCCAGTTTTGCTTTAGTGATAGACAATAAATCTGATCACCTAAATCTCTTAGGTTAAATTTATTTAAGTTCCCTTAGAAGCATTTTTCATTAGATTTAATTTACATTTTATTTTGCTTTTATTGCAAATTGAAAAAAATAAAAACAAATATATTCAGAAAAGAAAAATTATCACATACAAATTGCTTTAAAGTTCTGCTTTTGATTTTGGTCTGGTTCAACTTTAAAATAAAACCAGCACTCACACACACACACACAATATGAAAATTTCTTGCTTTTTAAATGTAGATCCTCATTAACAAGAAATGAAGGAGTTATACTGGGAAACCATCTGAGGTTCCCTTGTCTTTTAAACAGGAATCTTAAACACCATATACATCTCAAACTTTGAAAATATCTTGTTTACATTTTTAAATTAAAATATTACATCATTAAATAAATGATCTTTTATTTGCTTAGAACAGCTTCACAGGTGGCACAGTGGTAGAAGAATCTGCCTGCAAGTGCAGGAGATGCAAGAGTTATGGCTTTGCTCCCTGAGTCGGGAATAGCCCCTGGAGGAGGAAATGGCAACTGACTCCAGTATTCTTGCTGGGAAAATTCCATGGACAGAGGAGCCTGGTGGGCTACAGTCCATGGGGTTACAAAGAGTTGGACACGACTTAGTGCACACACATACCATACTGCAAGACTGTTATCAAGCAAATGCAGGAAGAACTAGCATAGATGAACTACTACTAGAAGACTGACTACAACATAATGAGCAACTGTCACCTTTCCATTATATAACTATGTAACAAAAAGACTGGTCGACTGAATTACACTTATGAATTACATAATTTCAGCTATGAAAACAAGGGAGCAAAGAAGGAGTTGCTCATCCAAACCTTTAACATGGATTTATTTTCTTTCTATGATCCTTGAAAATCAGTGGTAGAAAATGTGTTACTCTGTGTCACAAAGCCCCACCAAACTATTTCAAATGGTATATATATATTTTAATTGACTAGTGTAAAGGTAGGAGAGAATTATTAGATAAGACTTTGTTAACTGAAAGATGATATATGAATACTATAAATAGAAGTAATTATCACCAATAGAATATAGCTGAAATATGATAAAATCTTCCAAGAGAGACTTTTCTTGGTTTTCACTGTATTTTCTTAATTTCATTAGCAGATGTATTTTGCAAAAACTTCAGTTCATTCACTCAGTCGTGTCTGACTCTTTGTGACCCCATGGACTGCAGCACGCCAGGCTTCCCTGTCCATTACCAACTCCCAGAGCTTGCTCAAACTCATGTCCATTGAGTCAGTGATGCCATCCAACCATCTCATCCTCTGTTGTCCCTTTCTCCTCCTGCCTTCAATCTTTCCCAGCGTCAGGGTCTTTTCAAATGAATCAGTTATTCGCATCAGGTAGCTAAAGTATTGGAGTTTCAGCTTTAGCATCAGTCCTTCCAAAGAATATTCAGGACTGATTTCCTTTAGGATGGACTGACTGGATCTCCTTGCTTTCCCAGGGACTCTCAAGAGTCTTCTCCAACACCACAATTCAAAAGCATCAATTCTTCAGCTCTCAGCTTTCTTTATAGTCCAACTCTCACACCCATACATGACTACTGGAAAAAGCATAGTTTTGACTAGACAGACATTTGCAAAAACTTGGGCTTCCCTGGTGGCTCAAAGATGAAAGCGTCTGCCTGCAGTGTGGGAGACCTGAGTTTGATCCCTGGTTCAGGAAGATCCCCTGGAGAAGGAAATGCCAACCCACTCCAGTATTCTTGCCTGGAGAATCCCATGGACGGAGGAACCTGGTAGGTCCACAGGGTCGTAAAGAGTTGGACATGACAGAGCGTCTTCACTCACTCACTCAAGTCATATTTAATTTTCTATGTGTTTGGGCATGTGATAAGATGAAACAAACACATTCTATCCTTTCTCTCCTACCAAATGCAATTATAAAACCTGGATTGGATGCATGTAGTAGCTATTTGAGAACACTGAAAGGTAAATAGTAGCAGGTACGCTGGGAAAATCAGAGTTCAATAACATCAAATCAGTAGCAAGCTCACCATTTTTTTCCCCTTGAGTAGTCTCCAGCCTGAACACACTACAGTAGAATCCCAGAAGTGGCACTCAGGTACAGACGAAGCGCTCTTGGAAAAGCACTCTTATTTTGGTTCAGGATGTGAGAAAAGGAGCTCTTAACACTGAAAAAGGTGAGAAACCCACCTTACCCTTAATTTAATTATCTTCTCCACTTTCTCATGCTCTAATTCCCAAGCAATTTGCTGAGCATGGTAGGAGAATGGTCAGTGGAAAATCACAGGAGCCAAAACTTAGAGGAAGGGAACTTTCCTCTGTGGGGCTCAGAAACTGTGAGGACAAACCCACGTGGCTTTTTTCCTCACCCTGTCTTCTAATGCGTTGCTTCAGACCTGGTGCAGCCCTAGACCTGTGTGACAGAGTGGGTAAACAGAACTCCAGCTCTATTTCTGAAGGAAAGTAAAAGAGATCCCCGGGGAAACCTAAAACAACAAGGAGAGCATTAAGAGGGAGGAGGTTGGCAATGAATGCCATAATATTGTCTACAAACTCCTGCATGGAACTTGACTGGATCTGGTCCTAATCAATAAACCTAAGCTATTAACAATTCTAAATCTGAGTGTATATATTGGCTTCAAATATATATAAAGCAAAAAGCTACCAGAATCAAGAGGAGAATTCTTCAATTACAGATGGAAAAATCAACATTCCTTTCTCAGTTATATTAGAACTAATGGACAAAAAATAAGGTTATGGAAGAAATGAGCAACATCATGAACCACCCTGAACTAAGTTGACATTTAAAAAATAATAATATGCAACAACCACAAAATATACATTCTTTTCAAGTGCATAAAATAGCAAGATAGACCATATCCAGCATCATAAAAAATAATAACTTTAAAAGAATAGAAATCAACATGCATGTCTGTGACCATAATTAAACTAGAAAGCAACAACAGAAAAATGATAAGAAAATAGTCAATACTTTGGAAATTCATCAACACAATTCTGCATAACCTCTGGGATTGAAGAGAAAATCTCAAGCAAAAATAAGGAAATATTTTGAATTAAACAAAAACTGAAAATGCAACATATCAAAATTTGTGGGATGTAACTAAAGCAATGCATAAAGATAAATTTATAACAGTAATTGTTTAGAAGAGAAGATTTCAAGTCAATAATGTGAGCTTCTACTTAGAATAAAGGTGAAAAACAACAAAATGAATCCAGGTTAGCAGGAGAGAGGAAATAACAAAGATAAGAGATCACTGAAATTGAAAATAGATTTGCACGAATGAAAAAACAATGAACCAAACTCTGCTTCTTTGTAAAGATAATACAAGTAATAAACCTCTAGCAAAGATTAACAAAGAAAAAAGAGACAAATCACCAATGTCAGCAATGAAAGGAGTGTTACACTAGATTGTGAAAATATTTAAAGGATAAAAAGGGAATGTGTACAACTTTAGGCACATACATTGGACAACTCAGATCAAATGGATCTTTTCTTATCAAGAGAAATTCTATAGCTATTATAGAAATGTAATTTGCAAAATATTCCTAAAAAGAAATAACCAACTCAGATGATTTCCCTGGCAAAATCAACCAACTATTTAAGAAGACACTATTTCTACATAACATCATTAATCATTAGAGGGCTACAATTAAGGCCATGATGAGATATACTATGTATCTTTTAGTGTAGATAAAGTAAAAAAAAAAATACTAACCATACCAAATATCAGAATGGATACTCAGCAAATCAGTTTATCACCCATAACTGAAGAGAATGCAAGATGATACAGCTACAGAAAGCAGTATGGCAGTTGCTTAAATGTATATTTACTAAATAACTCAGCATCATCACTACTATTTAATCTAGAGAAATGAAAACTTATGATCACTTAAAAAAGTACATAAATGTCTATAGCAGCTCTACCCATAATTATCAAACTCAACAACTAAAAACTATTGATACAGACAAAAGCTGAGTGAATAAAAGGCATGCTGATTGGAAGAAATCAGTTTCAAGTGTTTATGTGATATATGGATACAATTTGATTTGATTTACATGCCACTAGTGAATAGATCAAGTATTTCATAGATAGAGAATCTATTAGACAAACAGAGAATCTGTCAGTGAGGTAATTGTTATATGTCGGGGGGTGGGAGGGTGGTGGTGGTGTGTGTGACCATAAATGGATAATGAAAACTAGCTTTTGGAGTTATGAAGCCATTTGGTGTCCTAATTTTGGAGTTACACCAAAAAAAGAGTGAATTTTACTATATGAATACTAACATATAAAATTAAAAGAAAACCAGTGCCTGCAAGGTACAGTATACTGAAAACACATTCTTGAATAAATTTTAGACAACTCTAGATATATCAGGACTTAAGATACAAAAGAAGTTTATTTTCTGTTTCACATAGGCAAATACATATGAGATCATGGTTGAAATTATTGCAGATAAATCTCAATATTTGAAGAGTAATACCAATATTTAATCAATCCTAGAGAAAGAGGATTCTATACTATTGTCTTTCTTCCTCATATCCTGACTTATAAACCTGAAGCTAATATATAGATACATTATCAGTAGGTTTCACAATTTGATTCTACCTCTTTATAGCCTGGGACTGCTCCTTACCAAGGCCATGGAGCATATTCATATGAAATTTTCTCAAAGGTATGTGTGAATCAGCAGCATTTAAAGAGCTTGTTGGGACATGTAGGAATGGCAAATGTGAAGTTTATTCCTATGATAGAGTTCATTTAATTTTGTATTATATTACTCAATTGTATTAATTTGAAACTTATTATTTGTCTAAGTCTTGATACTTATCTTAATTTTAATTATTTTGAGAACAGGAATTATGTAAACATTTCTAACAACACAATTATATGCCATGTAGGCATTAAAAAACTTACTTAAAGTAAGTAAAGGTGAAATACTTTTCTGAAATATTGGAGGGGAGTTCAGTATGTTACTTATGCTGGTTTCAGTATAATGTGGGAATTTCCAGCACAGGGACCTGTGTAGTTGTTTCCTATTTCATTGCAATAACACTTAAGGATACAAGACAAATAAAATAGCAGTTGGACTGCTTGTTCTTATGAGTATCATAGTAAAGAATTATGGAGTGAATAAATGTTCCAATCTGGTTCTTTGATGTGAAGCCAACTTGAGTTATTCCAAGAACTCTAAGAAGTCAGAATATACAGCTAATGTGCCAAGGGGCTAAAATCAAACTGGCAGTCTCTGTTTATAATTACCAGAAGACATCTTAGTATCAATATTGTGAAGAGGAAATAATATAATTATTAACATAATGTTAATATAATGATTTCATTTAAATAGAAAGAATATCATAAACGTCTAAAGTCTTTTTCCATAAAACTATTTTTTTTTCTTCAAACTCTTCTCATCTTGGCAGACCTCTGTTTCCAGACTTCTATTCCAAAAGTGTCAAGGGTCCTGACAAAAAGTATGTGTTGAAATGTAGGGTTCAGTTTCAAAGAAGATAAACCAAAATATATGGGTACTGGTTTTGCTTCATATTCCAACACACATTTTTCTGTTCTTTTCTGCCCTCATTTGAGGTCAGAAATTCTAATTTTAATGCCATCTTTCACTCTTGCTTTCCATTTGGTTGAGTCAATTGGATATACCATTAGGAGGTCATAGGGAGAAAGGAAAGAACATTTGGTTCTTCAGTTCAGTTCAGACGCTCAGTCTTGTCCGATTCTTTGTGACCCCATAAACCAGAGCACGCCAGGCCCCCCCGTCCATCACCAACTCCCAGAGTCTACCCAAACACCCGTCCATTGTGTCGGTGATACCATCCAACCCTCTCACCCTCTGTTGTCCCCTCCTCCTCCCACCCCCAATCTTTCCCAGCATCAGGGTCTTTTCAAATGAGTCAGCCTTCGCATCAGGTGGCCAAAGTATTGGAGTTTCAGCTTCAACATCAGTCCTCTCAATGAACATCCAGGGCTGATCTCCTTTATGATGGACTGGTTGGATCTCCTTGCAGTCCAAGGGACTCTCAGGAGTCTTCTCCAACACCACAGTTCAAAAGCATCAATTCTTTGGCGCTCAGCTTTCTTTACAGTCCAACTCTCACATCCACACATGACCACTGGAAAAACCATAGCCTTGACTAGACAGACCTTTGTTGGCAAAGTAATGTCTCTGCTTTTTAATATGCTGTCTAGGTTGGCCATAACTTTCCTTCCAAGGAGTAACCATCTTTTAATTTCATGGCTGCAATAACCATCTGCAGTGATTTTGGAACCCAGAAAAATAAAGTCAGCCACTGTTGCCACTGTTTCCCCATCTATTTGCCATGAAGTGATGGGACTGGATGCCATGATCTTAGTTTTCTGAATGTTGAACTTTAAGCCAACTTTTTCACTCTCCTCTTTCACTTTCATCAATAGGCTCTTCATTTCTTCACTTTCTGCCATAAGGGTAATGTCATCTGCATATCTGAGGTTATTGACATTTCTCCCAGCAATCTTGATTCCAGCTTGTGCTTCCTCCAGTCCAGCGTTTCTCATGATGTACTCTGCATATAAGTTAAATAAGCAGAGTGACAATATACAGCTTTGACATACTCCTTTTCCTATTTGGAACCAGTCTGTTGTTCCCTGTCTAGTTCTAACTGTTGGTCCTTACTTATGCCCATTTCCCACCCACTCACTGACCATGGTTTGGTAGAGGTGTGTTCCTTTACTTGCAGTCAGAGTTCCTATGGCAACAACTTTTTCATAGTTCTAGTTATATTACTTTGTGTCCTGCTTCATACAAAGCTAGACATGATCATGGTTTCCCATTCTTTCTTGTCACTGTTCTTCATATTATCTATTGATTATTCTGTTCTTGGTCATACCGTGGTAAATAGTTCTTTCTTTACATCCACTCAATCACATTAACATTTCAAGTGTTTTTATGCCTGAAGTTAGAATGGAATAGAGTGTCATCTCTACCCTGTTTAATGATTTCTTCCTTCAAACTTTAAAACTACATTATCTTAAGTGAAATGTATTTTATTTTGAAGTATGATACATATATAGGTGTGTGGCATATGCTATTATTTGGTGTTTTGAATCTATTTAATGGGTAAATTATTGCAACAGAACTTGAAATGAAGATACTTCTAAGTAGCAATAAGTGGCTTTACTTGAATTGCTGGCATTTTCTTTTATACTGGGATAAAACTGACCTTTCCTCAAGCCTTTCTCCAATGGATGACATTATGAAGAAAGGCATCTTCAACCTCAAAAGGGCACTGTTTGGTCTGTTCTTCTTTCAAAGAGTATAGAGTCCAAGATGAAAGCAAACCTGGCACTTTTACCTCAGTCAATTGGGGGAAGATGTCATTTAATCTACTGGATAATAGTGGGAATAAGTCCCGGAGTCATTTCCTAGAATTAATGAGAAAATGGCACGCAGGCACAACAAGTTCCTCTCTATTTTATATTGCTTAATTGGCATACATGTTTATCTGGGGGACTTTAAAAAGGAACTTGGCAATAGATATATGACCACATCAAAAGACTGGAGTTTGGATTGCTTACTCTTCCATGAGAATTAAAGCTGGCAAAAGTACATGGTTTATTTTAATGCAATTAATTGGAGCTCAACAAAGAAAATAAACCTTTCTTTATATCTTTCCAGTTTTGTGTGTTCTCCTGCTAATGAGCCTCAAAGACTAACCACTACCCTCAGGGTAATAACATAAATATTTAATTTATGTTATTAATTAAATTGCTTAATTTAAATAATATTTAAATTCTGCATGAGGCATACAATAATATTCTTCAGAGTGTGACCTTAATGTGATTTTTGAACATATTTTCTTATCTAAGTGGCATCTATTTACTAAGGAAAATATGTAACATTATTGATGCTCAGCTGGTCAGTAAAAATCTGGTGAAACTTTGCAGAGAAATACATAATATAGCAATATAATATAAATTTATATTCTTATATATGTACAAATATTCAAGATGGGTGGTTTATTCTCTTGGCATAAGTATAATTATTTAACTATAAGCATATTCAAGGATATTTTTAAAAAGAAGGCAAGAAAATTTTAAATAATTATCAACAAATTTTCTTTAATGGTCAAAGTTTCTCTGCTATGTATCCAACCAAGCTAATTAAACTCATAAATATGAGACTGGAATAGTAATACTACTGGTTGAATCCTGTGCTGAGTTTGATTAAAAGGTTCTGTCAGAGATCTTCACATATTAAGCTGGGGACAGCCTTTCAAAGAAATGATAGCGATAAGGCTTTGAGAGAGAGAGACAACACTAGAATAAAAGTTCAACATGCCCCAGAGGATTTTTCAGTGCATGATGACTGGAGGCCTAAAAGCTAATAAAAGATAAACTTTCTACAAAAGTACTGTCAAAAAGAAAGAAAGAAAAAAAGTGACTAAGAAATAGCCCCAAGAAAGAAAACTTGGGCAAGCTCTTTTTACAGCAATACAGAAAGAAAGATTAGAATGAAGATACATTTAACTATCATTCAGTTTTCTGCTTTTTTAAATGCATTTCCTAGAACTGACCTTTACAAAGTTTATTTCTAGTTTCTGGCAAAAACAGAAGAATGAAAGAGCACAGAGAGAGCTATCTTAATCCTTCAGCCTTTTGTAAAGGGGGAAATAATGAGAAGAGTTTTCTATACCCTATTTGGAAAACAAATATTTATGACACCATGGGGAACAGTAAGAGGGTTGATTTCTCTCTCTCTCAGTACACCCAGGACTGGTCGGGCCTGAGACGAGGAAGGAAGGGACTTGTTGGTCTGTCTCATCTGTGTATACCTGATAGAAAAATCGACATCTAGCTCAGCATGCAGGAGACCTGAATGGATTGGAAAACATTTCTCTGATTGTGAGTCTGGGAAATAATGAGTTCCACTGGTAGCTCAGACAGTAAACAATCTGCCTGCAATGCAGGAGACCTGGGTTCGATCCCTGGATTGGGAAAATCCCCTGGAGAAGGGAATGGCAACCCACTCCAGAATTCTTACCTAGGGAATTCTACACATAGAAGAGCCTGGCAGGCTAGGTCTACAGTCCATGGGGTCACAAAAGAGTCAGACAGAACTGAGTGACTTTCTTTCACTTTCACTGGAGAAGGATGTGTACTGTGCTGTTAGAATGGAGGAACAGACAAGAGATCGTGGAAAGTTGTGCTTGAGGAAGACTGGTCTGCCGTTCTCAGATGACTGAGAATCAACACTAGAAATGGGAGGGAGTCAGGCCAGGTTCATGGGTGTGTGCCCTGTGCAGTCATCCAAAGCCCCATGCTCAGAAGATCCCATGCTTGATTTAATGTTCTACTTGCTCTGTCTTGAAATTCTTAAAACTCTGAACAAAAGGCTCTGAGTTTTTATATTGCACTTGGCTCTACAAATTGAGAGGCAGTTCCTGTGAGGGAGGGGTTGTAAACTTTGGGTAGTTTATCATATCTTAAGCATCTCTAACAGTTTAAGAAGCCATTCCTTCCTCCTCTCAAGATACATGCTGCTCTGAACCCCAGGACATTGAGAGAATGTTACCCTAATCACCTACTTATGTCTCTTCCTCCATACTTCACTCAAAGCATATACTTAGTTCTGCATTGGTCAGGGATACATCAGAAGTTATAAGCTTTAGGCATTTCCAACCGGACTGTAAGACCTCTGCCATTTGCCTTTTCTTTATCACATTGCAGTGAGCAAGTGATGAGAATGTGATAAATCACATCTGCAATGGAAAGTCACATTCCTTTTAAAGCTAAACAAGAGAAGATGCAGTCAATAAGAAATTCTTGATCCCCAAAGGCTGTTCAGTAGTGTAGTAAGTGCTCTCTCTACCTGTTTATTCTCCTTTTTACTATAGCCCTTTTCCCATGAAGTTTTTACAGATCCATAAAGATCCCAATAGGCAATGAGACCGTATAGTACATTAGATAGAGGAACTCTAAGCTAGGTGACTTGAGTACAATTCCTCAAGTCAGTACTTCTTGTGTAACTTTAAAGAAATACTCAAACCGAGCATCTATGCTTCTTTTCTGCAGATATCAAAGAGAATGAATGCATTTATCCATTGACTGCATTCAAAAATGTGGTTATGTTTTACCCGCTCTTATTATTCTCCTTATTATGGCAATTTCAGATAGGAGCTTTGCATGCTCTTGATGCCCAAGAACAAGACAAAATATGCCTACCCATAAAAAACTCAACCTCTGATTAGAATTAGAATGGGAAACATCACAATTCTTAGCAGCTTATTACAATAGTAAAGACAACCATATATCTTGAACTTATTAGTAGATTCAGGCCCAGAAATTGAAGAGTTATAGTTTGACTGTAAAGTTAATTCATAGGCCTCTGCAAGAGAAAAAAAAAATGTCTCTTTCACCGCTCTGTAGCCTATAATTGATTGTAATTACCAGTTTGCATAGGACTGTATTGGTAGGAGGGTCAAAGATTACAAAGAACTTTCCCATTGCTCAGTGGCTAATGGGACACAGCTGCAAGGGAAATAAAACAGTGTAATTAAACTTTAGTCTCTTTTGTTTCTTTCTTTAAGCAACATAGTTACAATTTTCATGTCACTAAAGAAGATATCTTCCTATGCTATAGGTAGAAAGAGTCTTTATGATATAATCTTATTGATCTTGGATGCTGACTATCTTTTCATTGATTAAAATCTGACTTCAGCTAACTGTTACTTGATTGGGAGCTGTTAAGTACATTAAAATTAAAGAGATTACAAAAAAGATTAAAAAAATTTCAGCATATTCTCCCTTTTCTTCACTGTTCACGCAAATTGCATCTAGTTTTCACATTTTTATGATTTACAAAATGAAGGGCAAAAGGCCTATTATTCAGTGGTATTCAGTTTCCAAGTGTTATCTAAATATTTTCACTTTACAGGTCTAGCAGTTACAGGTAGGCTGATATCTCTGAAGAACAAGATAACACTTTGGTGAAATTTAAGTGACTTTTGTGACATTTTTATCTGATAATTTAGCCTATTCTCTCTTTCTTTGATTCAGCCCTAATCTCCATTCCTTAGGAATACATGGGTTTTATCATGTCTCTTGCTTTCTTAAAGTTCCAATAAGATCATCTCTGGTTTCCCACTCACTTGCTTTTTCAATACTTTGCAAATTTTTCTCTACCTTTTCTAAATCAAAATATGTGTGATCCTCTTCTCAGCTAGATTTCCATTGTACATAATCACATTACAAATATGCATCTCATAGAATTAACAAGATGCTTGGTAAAATGACATGAGGGTTTCATAAGTGAAATAAGCAGAGTCCTTTCTTAGCATAGATAGCCACTGTAGAAGAAAGATGCCATCAGAATACTATTAATACCTACAGGGCAAAAGTTCCCGGACTCTAGGCCTGCACTCCTTCCCCTTTCCTTTTCAATGATCATGCTCTTGATCCTCACTCAACTACTTCTTTCATGGTCATCCCTAAAGTGTTGCTATTTCCAGTGGTGGCAAGCCCTTCAAAATTTCAAGTTTCCAGCTGCCAACACTTCTACCCCTTCTCAGCTTTTCCTCTCATGCTCTCTTGTACTCTCATGCCAGCAACCCTTCTTCACTAGACCCTGCTGTCATTCCTGTCACTATCATCATCTCTCTCTGTCTTTAATTCTTCCTTACTCTGCTATGCCAGCTTAAATTCCACGGTCGGTCATTGTAATCACACCCTTCTCTCTCGTTTCCTTGCACTCATTTTCTTGTACATGCTTGGCAAAACAAAAATGGTATTGAAATCAAATGTTCCTCCTATTCCATACCGAAATACTAAATGAAGTACATAGCAGCTCATTTTGGGGGGAAGAACACATAGTCAGATAGCCTGATCTCATTCTAAATCTGTGACTGTTCATCTCAAATGTGCTATTAACAAGACTCAGTGTTAGACTGCATTTCCCTGGTTGGTTCATTTTCCTTCTCCCCTGATTGCATATACCTTGGTCACTCTTCAACTGTCATATTCTGCCCCCCATATAAATATAGGGTAAGTGAAAGTGTTAGTTGCTCCATCATGTCTGACTCTTTGTGACCCCATGGACTGTAGTCCACCAGGCTCCTCTGTCCACAGGATTCTCCAGGCAGGAATATTGGTGTGGGTTGCCATGCCCTCTTCCATATAAATAATGATTGCCCTCAAATTCAGAAAATATAGAAGAGAATTTCCACTTGCTGTATGGAGTACTGAAATGACCCCTCTACTTAAATCTTAGGTTGTACATTTTGCTTTCTTTCATTAGTATGAATCAATTTATTAACATGAGTTAAGCATTTGTGGCCCTAGTCATGGCCAAATACTTCACTTATTTACAAGATCCCATTTCTTCTCCCCTTTTAAAATGTAGTTCCTTTAATTCAACTCTCCCTTTTCCATATCATCAATTTTTACCTCTGTGATGAATCATCCTAATATGCAAGCATATTTCTCCCATCATTAAAACAAATAAACATAGAGAAATAAAAAAAAAAAAACACCTCTCCTCATTCCAAATGTCCTCCTATTTCACTTCTTTATTTACAGCAAAGTTCCTAAAATTTTTGCCTGGTCTTGAAGTTTCAGTCCTGCAATTGTGTTTTCCACCTACTAAAAAGGAAGGGTACTGCGATCCATGTTGCTAAATCCTGCAGTTGTTAATCATTCCTCATCTTGTTGGTGCTTCAGTAGCTTTTGCCTTAAATCAGTGCTTTTTTCTTCTTCATCTACACTCATTCTTTTAGTGATCTCATTCAGTTGAAGGCTTTAAATGTAATTTATGTAGGCACATCTCCCAAATTCACATTTCTAGCCTGGATTTTTACACTGAATTACAGATTTGCATTTTAACGTCTTATCCTACTTTCATCTGAAGGTCTGTTAGATGTCTCATGTGTAACATATTTAGAACTAACTTTCAGATATCTCCCTTCATGTCTGTTCTATTTATTATCTTCTAACCTTCATAGGAACTCTGTCCTTCCAGTTGTAAGCCCCAAATCCCTTTTTTTTTCATGCTTCTCTTTACTCACAAGTCATATCCAATATGACTAAAAACTTACTGATTTTAGACTCAACATCTATGCAGAAGTGGATCAACTCTCAACAGCTCCGTTATCCATGCCATTGTTCTCTCACTTGGATCACTGCAGTAGACTCCCAACTTCCCTGCCATCTGCCCCTGCCCTTACAAGATCAATGGCCAGGGCAGTGGCCAGAATGACCTTGTTGGAACTTGAAACAGATGACATCATTCTTATGATCAAACCCCTCCAAGGCTTTCTATCTCATTTGGAGTGAAAGCAAATTCTTTACAATGTTCTCCAAGGTTCACATTATCTGTCTGTCATCTCTTAGACCTCAACTCCTATTAGTCTCCTCTATACTCATTCCATCTCAAATCATGAACACAGAAGACTGGTGCTTGCCTCAGAGCCTTTCCAGTTGGTACTAATTCTTCCTGGCATGTTCTCCTCCTAAATAAACATATGGGCCACTCTCTGACCCTCTCAGATTTTTACTCACATGCCGTTTCCTCCAACATGTTTCCCTTGGCACTAAAATTACAATTGCCACCTTTTATTTTCTTTTCTCCTTCCTGGAATTATTTTCCTTGATAGTAATTAATATCATTTAACATGCTAGAATAAATCTAGATTATTTGAAAATTATGTGTACATATAAGAAAATGTATATTTTAGAATATATTATCTCAGAACTATGTCTGACTTGAATCTAGAATTCTTACATATAGGAAGATGGCTGGACATGGAAGATGGTTGAATATAAGCTGGAAAAGGGCATTATATCTGGATCAAGGGAAGCTAAAAGGATTTCAGTTCATTTAGTCACTGAGGTTGAATTATGTTTTAGAAGACATAAAGAAGGAAACCTTCACTAATATGTTATTTTAGGAATAAGAACACTTATCTCTGCTAATATATCAATAGCTACAAAATGATGTAATATGTCATCATTCTGGAAATGATTTACAGAAAATATATAGAAATGGCGATATTTAAACTATTTTTATTAGTTAGTATGAAAGAGAGAGTTTTAGAAAGAGGCTTTTTTTACATCCTTTACATCATACCCTAGTTGAAGAAAATGACAGAATAATTTAATTCTGATGGGGGCAGAGATAGGGAAAAGGGTATTTACTTCATGGTATAGAACAGCCTCACAGAATCAATTACTGTTCATCTTTGCACTTTTTCCTTACACATGAGTTACTCCACATCTTGGGTTGATCAGGCTCTACTGCTTGGAGGAAAGGAAGACTATCGAATTTTATAAGTATACTACTGTGTTTAGCACCACCCATCCTTGATGTGGTTCTACAGATGTCAGCACAATCAGTTTTCATAACTTGCCTGTATATTTCTGCATGTTCATACAGAATGGAAACTTGTTTCTAACTAACTTTTCTGTGTTATTCTGCCAAATTCTAGCCATGATTTCTGCAAAGGATCAACATCTCTGAGTAGTTATATATAGTAGTTTATATTAATATATATATATATAAACTACTCAGAGATGTTGACCCATTATACACACACACACACACACACACATATACCTGTTTCACTAAAGTGAAATTGAGGGAACAGAATAGGTGTTAAGGGGACTGGGTTTCCTACAGTTAGCATCCTTCCTGGGACTTTGACTTCATGTTACTCTTATAACAAAAATCAATGCAAGTAATCATAGGATATTGAAATTAAAGGAATTTTACAGGTCATCTTCTCCAGTATTTGAGTTCCAGAGAGGTGGAACAATGTTCAAGTTCAATGATGATTCATGTTCTCAAAATGCATAACTCAAAAACAATGGTTTATTTCCACTTAGACCTTATTTTTTGTTTCTGTCCCTAATAAATCTGACCTTGAGAGCCATAAAACTTTTTTCTGGAAAGACTTGATATAATTGTGTAGTATCAGAATATATAGTGTGTATAAAAAAATCGCAGAAGACACAGCAGATATGAGTTCGATACCTGGGTTGTGAAGATCCCCTGGAGAAGAAAATGGCAACCCACTCCAGTATTCTTGCCTGGGAAATCCCATGGACAGAAGAGCCTGGTGGGTCACAGAGTTGGACACAAATCTTAGAGATTGAGCATGCACACACACGCTATTGGAATAGCAAACCATCCCAAGTCTTAGTGGCTTGCCACAGCAACTTTTTATTGTATGTGCCTCTGTGGGTGAGTTGGGGCAAATCTGCTTCAGCAGGGGGCTCAGCTGGGCTTGTGGGGAGATACTCATCTGTTCCATATATCTCTTCATTTGTTTTAGACCAGAAAGTATGAGGTAAAACTGAGCAGTATGAGGCCCACTGGACAAAAAGTCTTTCTTCTGTACCCCCCCATTTATTATTTGTAGGAAAAGGGTTTCAGCCTCCTAGACCTTCCCTGAGTTCAAAAGGGCAGACTCAACCAGTTACTTATGTAGAGGAGTGTTAGTGTTAATTGCTCGGTAGTGTCCCACTCTTTGTGACCCATGGACTGTAGCCCACTAGGCTCCTCTGTCCTCCAGGCAAGGATACTAGAGTGGGTTTCCATGCCCTTCTCTAGGGAATCTTCTCAATCTAGGGATCAAACCCGGGTCTCCTGCATTACAGGCAGATTCTTTACTATCTGAACCACCAGGGAACACACAGTTAGAGGAGTAGGGCATGCAGAAACAAAGAAAGAATGTCAAGGAACAATGGTTCAGGGATGGGGCAAGGTCCTGGTTCCTGCTAATGGGATATGCGTAGCAATCTAATATATATCTCTGAGTTCTTCTATAGGAACTAAGGTCCCCACACAGGTGGAGTACAATAATTTCAGACTGAGTACAAGCAAGTGGACCCCAGACTAGTTGGAACTAGAAGGCTGATGACTGAGATTCCTCTTACCTTACCTCCAGCCAGTCAGAGGAAGGTCACATATCACGCAGACCTCTCCTCAAATCATCAGGAAGTTCAGACTATGCCATCCACTCTCATCCCCCTCGCCCAGTCCTTGCAATAAAACTTTCTCTGCTCCAGACTGTGATGTTTCAGCTTGTTTGACCTCACTGTATGTTAGGCACAGGAACCTGGGTCAGACAACAGAGGTCCATAGTCATACTGTGGTCATTCTTATTTCAATTATATTTTTTTCTCTTTCCCCTATTATATAATTTAATTTTATAACTAAAATAAATAGATCTATAATGTAATTTTAGAAAATGCATGCCTATCATGTTGCCTAATAGAAGACTAGAGTGTAAATTTTTTGGAAGTCTACAAAAGCTTTAATAGCATGTTGAAAGGATATTTTAATTTTCTACTAACTGTATCTTTTGTTCAATATTTAACAAGGAATGATGCCTATTCTCTAAACCCTCATATCTTCCAATTTGATTACTTCATCTTTTTTTATTCTGAAGAAAATTACCCCTGGCTTTGCCTACCCTCATTCCTCATCTAGTTTTCTCAGAAAGCCTTTTACTAAATAGGATAGTGCATAGAATTAATGAGGCCATAATTGTATTAAACCTTCACATTGAAGAACAACAAAAAAAATCTATTCCACAGCTGCAGTTTGCATACCAAGACCCCAGCTTTTTGTGCTAATCACCCACACTTTTGCTTGTAAATCATGAATGGCTTAATTTTAACACAAACCCATCAAAGCAAGTGCAGAAGCACATATTCCATTTAAAATAGATTAAAACTGTTGGCTATAGAACCAACTGACAGTGTATTTGTCATTCCTATGATCATCCCTTGCAACTTGTAATGGAAATTTACCTCACTCTAAATGCAGGAGTAATTTTCTACATGAACCGTGGAGCATAATGAAAAGGGTTTTGTGGCCGATACTGTCAGTGTTCTGTACACATACCCTTGAATCCCTAGAACGTTCTTTTATGCACAACACACAATAAGGCTTCTGTTTTAAAAGCCAACATTCGTCTTTTCTGGTCAGGCTTCTAGAAATCGCTTTACCTTTGCCCACAGAGAGCTAAATTTCTGGAAATTTAAATATTCTTTTTTACTAAAAGGGGCAACTTTTAACCAATGCCTGAGGGGCATAGGGGTATAAATAATCCATACCTTCCCCCTCTGAGCAACAGTTTGGAGATGAGGTCTGCACTGTTTCCAAAAGTCATCTCTCGAACTGAGCCAGAGTTCAGTTGAGCAGGACTTTGCTTGATACTGCAATCTTGTCAGCCTCTTCCCTTTCTGGTCCTGCTTCCCCATTCCTCTATGAGAAATGCACCCTCAGAATCCATTCTAAGGCATTCTCAACAATTCTTTTTGTCACATATCAGGTCCTGTAACTTTTTCAGTTAGTAATCCCTTTATTCCTTTATAGCAAGGCTATCTTTCCCAACTGTTCTTGCTGCAACTTGACCTACTTATTTAGCTTAATAGCCAGAGGAGGTGGATGGTAGATCTTGAGGAATAAAAGTTATCAGTTTGCAAGGCATTCACCACAGTTGAATCCTTTGTATGATTCTCAGACATACTCTATCCTTGCTAGCCTCTAGCAGTTTATCTTAGCAGACCAAGAAGGTTCTTGGGTTCAGTGTTGTTTACTGAATCTTCTCTGATATCTCTAGCCCAAATCTCAGAGATGTATTCTTTCCCTATCTGGCCTGTGGCTCCAGCATTGGAGATTTTGCTAAGATTCCAAATTTGGCCATTTGTGTAGTTCTGTTTCTCTGACCACCAAGCTTATGCTTGACATTATTGATCCAGTTACAGCAGTTGACTATAATTAGAATGACTCTTCAGGGATTTCACTGGTGGTCCAGTGGTTGAGAATCTGCCTTGCCATGCAGGGGATGTAGGTTCTATCCCTGGTCGGGTAACTAGGAATCCACAGGCCTTAGTTGCCCAGGAGCAACTAAGCCCAACTGCCACAACTAGAGAGCCTACATGCTGCAACTACTGAGCCCACATACCACAACTAGAGTCTGTGCACTGCAACAAAAGTTTGCATGATGCAACACAGATCCTGCATATGCCACAACTGCAATGCAGCCAAAGAGATAAAGAAAAAGAATGAATGACTTCAAAGCTTAGAAAAAGTAATGGCTCATATTAAGAGTGAAGCAATGCTAGGTGGGACTTCTCAGGTGGTGCTAGTGGTAAAGAACCCACCAGTCAATGCAGGAGACAAGACATAAGGGATGCTGGTTCAGTCCCTGGGTTGGGAAGATTCCCTGGAGGGGTCATGGCAACTCACTTCAATATTCTTGCTTGGAGAATCCCATGGACAGAGGAACCTGGCAGGCTGTAGTCCAAAGGGTTGCAAAGAGTTGGACATGGCTGAAGTGACTTAGCATGCACACAATGTTAGGTGAGAGAGATTAAGTGAGAAATACATATAGATTACAAAATAAATGAGACACAAATATGAAATGTACAGTGTGGGGAATAGTTAATAATAATGTAATACCTTTGCATGTTGACAGACGGTAACCAGACTTATCATGATCATTTTGTAATTATATAAATACTGAATCAGTATATTTTGCACCAGGAATTAACATAGTATTATAGGTCAACTACACTTTACAAATAAACAAACTCATAGAAAAATAGATCAGATTTGTGGTTATTAGAAGTGAGGGGAGGTGGGGGAATTGGATGAAGGTAGTCAAAAAGTGCAAGCTTCCAGTTGTGATAAATAAGTATTAGGGATGTAATGTACAACATAATTAATATAATTAATACTGTTATATATGTGAAGTTGTTGAGGCAGGAAATCCTAAGAGTTGTTATCACAATGAATTTTGTTTTCCTTTTTAAAAATTTTGTGTCTATATGAGATGATGTACACTAAACTTACTGTGGTAATCATTTCATGATGTACAGAAGTACACATACAATCCTGTATGTCAGTTATATCTCAATAAAAGTGGAAGAAAAAACAATAATAATTAAGCAGTATTGCCAGAAATGCCGTCGCAGAGTGTTTTGGAAGGAATTTAAAAGCGACCTAAGAGAGGTGGCTATCCTAACTGGGTCAGTTAAGAAAAACCCGGTAACCCCAACCTCTTCCCTTAGTTCTTTCTTCTTCTGATCTCAGAAGACACTACCTTCACTAAGGCTATAAGGATAACTTTGATGGGGGAGGGGACACTGGCATTGTAAAGAAGTTCAATGTGAGCTGTCTTCTGCACAGAAAACTTAATGATAGAGGTTGCATTTATGAAAATGGCCTCTCTAATGATAAGGAGTATAATAAGATTCGAGAATAGCAGAGACTAAGCATTAAACTTGTCGGAAAGGGGGGCACTGAATGGCTGTAATACAAACATAAGACAGTAACCTCTATGAAGCTGCAAGAAACAGCCCATACAGTGAGACAATGCGAATATGGATTGGAAAGGGCCCTATACTGCAATGCGCGTACAGTAGTGATTCCTCCGACCTTTCCCCAAAGGATTCTATGGCCATTTACCTACACTGCTGTTTTAGATGCAGTGTCCCTGCCACAACACACCAACAGGCCCTTGGGCACCTGGTATGCAAACTGATCTACAAATGTATGTTCTCTTTAATACATATACTATTTAGGAAAGAAAATCAGAAGTGGTTTGAATTCATACGGAATGGAGAATGACACATACAGACTTTTATTTGACCTCATTCTTTTCCAAGTGCAGATTCTCCTCTTTCTGCCTTTTTTTTCCTTAATAATATTTCACTTTAATATGAATATTCATCTCGGAATTTGCTTCTGAGGAGCCCAACTTGAGACATGTGCCATTCCATTTGGGTTTTTTAAATAAACTGACCTGAACCAACTTTGAAAGAAGTTGAGGCAATGATAAATAAGTAAAAAATGGAGAAGAATAAAGATTTCCCCATATGTCCTAGAATATTTCTGCTTTACACATAATGTATTTGTTGTGGTCTTTTAAAATGGAACATCGATGCCTTGGCTCTTCTTCTCCCATATAAAACGTCTCTAAATTCAGTCCCAGAGAACCAAGGAAATATCTCTTAAGACCTTAGAATTGGAGGAAGCTTTCTTTTCCTGCATGGATGCAAACAAAGAAACAAACAAAAAAATTTAAATTGTCTGTGAGTTCCTTTTGGAAGAAAACAACTCCCTAATTTAAAAGCGAGGTCATCATTGCTTAATGAGTGAACCAATACTGCACCCGTGGGTGCTGCAGAGCCCTTCCAGCTTCACTTGTCAGTGCAGATATTAGCTGAGGATTGTTCTTTCTGAGGTCAAAGACAAAAGGCAAAAACACAAAGGGGGAAATGGCAACAGCTTGCCTGTGGTCCACACTCATTGCTACTTGAGCAGGACCTCTCCTCTACAGTCCATTAGAAGTCAGCAGAGTGCCTCCAGCAGAATGTTGACTCAAAGTTACTGGCCAAGAACCCAGTAAGCGTAAATGAGGCCACTTTTTCCTCCACATCATTTCCTTCCTTTGCATTCCCTTCATACAGCCTCAGAGACACCCTATTTCCTTTCATTTGACCTAGCAAAAGATAAAGGGCTATGTAAATGGGCTTGCAGAGGAAAATTGTTTGTTGTCTTATTTAGAGGCCTTTATAAAAATATAATTATACAAAGTATTTAGTTCCACTCTCTCTTCCCTACCTCCCTCAAAGTACTAATATTCTGCATATTATAACTGCTGTTAACTGAAATCATTTAGCTGGGTGACTAGTATTAAAATAGGGTAGAAGTTTTGCTGTTTTCTAGAAGTTCCAGAAACAAAATGGGGTTGCAGTCACTTTTATAAACTAAAGCAAGTAGTGAAGATTGGGCATTATCACATTGTGCCCGAATGCACTCTCAGTGTTTTGCAATGACTTTGCTAGAATCTAAAGAATATTTTTTTCAAAGAGAAAGCATGCTTCTTTCTTTGCTTTTGCTTTATTAGCTTCTTATGAACCTGTAGCCCTGGTGTACTCAGACCTTCATGTCCTTGTTCATAGAATTTGTGGATATATTTCTACCAAATCAGACCTCAAGCTTGTACAAAAGGGATCACTCACTAATTCTGTGACTTGATGATTTCTTTGGGGTTCAAAAGTAAAATGTGAAGATTTACCCAGACAGCAATGGCAATAGTAAATCCACATTAAAGCCGTTTCATCCTTTCTCTTATAAAGAATCATTTTCTCACAGAAAAGAAAATCCCAGTGTATTTCTAGCCTAATGCACAAATGAATTTGGGTCATACTTCATATTTTCTTGTGTTCAGAAATATGAAATACTGGTAATTGGGCATGCGGTTTTCTTTGACAGTAGTAATTCTAGTTTCCTGGGAACTATTTGTAACTATTTTATTCTACTGTAAAACTTAGAAAGGAGAGATTTCATGATTTTATCTATTAGGTTTGAGGATAGCAGTTAGCAGGGGAAAAGTAAAAAAACAAAGAAACCTTTATCGGTTGCTGATGCAACTTTGGCTACTGCCTTTGTCTAAGTGTTCATTGTGTTGTAACACAAGAATGCAACCTCTAATATTTAATGAAGAGATGTTAAAATATTTTGGTTTTATATCATGCAATGTTTATATTCCTCGTTCAGTTTTTGCTTATGGAAAGGAATATCCTTTGCATGTATTACCTTATTCTCATAACCTTGCATGGAAAGTAGTTACTTCCATATATCAGAAGTGTTCGTGGAAGGCATGCTAATCAGTCATGAAGCACAAACAAGGAAGATGCGGAGCATGTGACTGACTCAGCATCCCTCTCTCCAGAGCAATGCCCTGCTTCTCTATGGAGTGGAGCATCTGCCTCCACCACCAAATGAGTAAAAATACCCAAGCAAAAACTCATCTTTGTTTTCCTTGCAGATTGCACAATTTATCTGCAATAGCACACACATTCATCGTCACCAAAGCTCAGTGGAATAATTATGAATATTTACTGAATAGACCATGCAAAGCCATATGCTGTGGTAGAAATAATGTAGAAGAGATTCTGAAAACTGGCACCAATAATAAGACTGCAAAATCAGCCACTTTCAGCTGAGCAGTGTTTGGATATCGTATATGCAATGAGAGTGGCCTACAGCTGTAAATACTGTCCTGGATTTCCATGAGGCATATTTAGTTTGATAAGGGGATAGGAACTCCAAAATTTCTGTTATGAGCCATTAGAATTTTTTAAAAAGAAGTTATTATAGGAAAGTGTTAATATAAGCTATGGCACTTTTTATATCACTCTATCTCTAATCTGCAGTGCTGAAGAATTTTTAAAAATCAGGAGTCTGTGGATGCAGTGGAGAAAAATGAAATGAATCTCACTAAACTGCATTACTGTTAAGAAGTGTTGGCAAGTCACTGCAGGGTAGCATAGTAAAAAAAATAATAATCAATTATATTTGCTTTGAATTTTGCAGTTTACAAAATGCTTTTCTACATATATTCTCATTTGATTTTTAGTAGTTGTTGTTAGATGCTATTATCCCCTTTCTACAGATAATAAAATAGATTCACAGTGTTTACATAATTTGTTCAAGGTTAAAAGGATGTAAGGGGCAAATTGGACAAGACTTATCTCCCAACTTTTGTGCAGATTTGGAAAATGCACAGTAGATGAGATATAAAAAGAAATGAAGACTGTCCGAGTCACTGACCTGTATTCAGTGTAAATCAAGGAGGCTAACATGGAGGACGTGCATATGGCTAATGGGCACATGAGAAGATGCTTGGCATCACTCGTTATTAGAGAAATACAGATCGAAGCAGCAGTGATGTGCTTTCTTGCACCTAGCAGAGTGGCTATCATCAAGGAGTCTACAGGTAACAGGTGTTCGAGAGCATGGAGGAGAGGCTCCTACACTGTTGGTGGGAATATGGATTGGTGCAGTCACTCTGGATGACAGTATGAGGGTTTCTTAAAGGGCTTAACATATGGTCCAGCATTTCTACTCCTCAGTACATATTCAGAAAAATGACACTAGTTCAAAAGGATACATGCACTAAAGTGTTCATGAAGCACTGTTTGCAATGGTCAGGATGTAGAGGCAGCCCAAATGCCAATTGGTAGACAGATGGATAAAGAACTTGTTGGATATGGAAAGGGGGGGGGGGATAAATTAGGAGTTTTGGGTTAAACAAACTACTGTGTATAAAATAGGTAACCAATAAAGATTTACTGTATAGCACAGGGAACACTACTCAATATTTTATAACAACTTATAAGGGAAAAGATTCTTCAAAGAATAAATAAATGTATGTGTGTATGTGTATAGTAGAAAGCAGAGACATCACTTTGCCAACAGAGGTCCATTCAGTCAAAGCTATGGTTTTTCCAGCAGTCATGTATGGATGTGAGAGTTGGATCATAAAGAAGGGCTGAATGTTGAAGAACTGATGCTTTTGCACTGTGCTGGAGAAGAGTCTTGAGAGTCCCTTGGACAGCAAGGAGCTCAAACTAGTCAGTCCTAAAGGAAATCAACCCTGAATATTCATTGGAAGGACTTATGATGAAGCTCCAATACTTTGGAATCAGTGGATTAAAATGGACAGGAATGGGTGAATTTAATTCAGATGACCATTATATCTACAAATGTGGGAAAGAAACCATTAAAAGAAATGGAGTAGCCCTCACAGTCAACAAGAGAGTCTGAAATGCAGTACTTAGGTGCAATCTCAAAACGACAAAATGATCTCTGTTTGTTTCCAAGGCAAACCATTCAACATCACAGTAATCCAAATCTATGCCCCAACGACTGATGCCAAAGAAATTGAAGTTAACCAGTTTTATGAAGACCTATAAGAACTTCTAGAGCTAACAATGACAACAAAAAACCCCCCACAGAAATTCCTTTTTATCATAGGAGATTGGAATGCAAAATTAGAAAGTCAAGAGATACCTGGAGGAACAGGCAGGTTTGGACTTAGAGTACAGAATGAAGCAGGGCAGAGGCTAACAGTTTTATCAAGAGAACGCACTGGTCATAGCAAACACCCTCTTCCAACAACACAAGAGATGACTCTACACATGGACATCACCAGATGGTCAACACTGAAATCAGATTAATTATATTCTTTGTAGTTGAAGATGGAGAAGCTGTATACAGTCAGCGAAAACAAGACATGGAGCTGATTGTGGCTCAGATCACCAGATCCTTATTGCAAAATTCAGACTTAAATTGAAGAAAGTATGGAAAACCATGAGGTCATTCAGGTATGACCTAAATCAAATCCCTTATGATTATACTGGAGGTGACGAATAGATTCAAGGGATTAGATTTCATAGACAGAGTGCCTGAAAAACTGTGGATGGAATTATATGCTGTATGGGAGGCAGTGACCCAAACCATTCCAAACAAAAGGAAATGCAAGAGGGCAAAGTGGTTGTGTGAGGAGGCTTTGTAAATAGCTGAGGAGAGAAGAGAAGCAAAAAGAAAGAGAAAAAGGGAAACATATACTCAACTGAATGCAGAGGTGAGCAAGGAGAGATAAGAATGATGCACAGAAATAGAGAAAAACAATAGAATGGGAAAGACTTAGAAATCTCTTCAAGAAAACTGGAGCTATCAAGGGAACATTTCATGAAAGGATGACCATGATAAAGGACAGAAACAGTAAGTACCTAACAGAAGCAGAAGAAATTAAGAAGAGGTGGCAAGAATATACAGAACTATACCAAAAATTTCTTAATGACTCAGATAACCAAGATGATGTGGTCACTCACCTAGAGCCAGACATCCTGGAGTGTGAAGTCAAGTGAACCTTAGGAAGCATCACTATGAACAAAGCTAGTAGAGGTGATGGAATTCCAGTTGAGTTATTTCACATCCTAAAAGATGAAGCTGTTAAAGTGCTGCACTCAATATGCCAGCAAATTTGGAAAACTAAGCAGTGGCCACAGGACTGGAAAAGGTCAGTTTTCATTCCAATCCCAAAGAAGAGCAAGACCAGAAAATGTTCTAACTACTGGCCAGTTTCTTTCACTTCACATGCTAGTTCCTTCAAGTTAGGTTTCAGCAGTACATGAACCAAGAACTTCCAGATGTACAAGTTAAGTTTAGAAAAGACAGAGGAACCAGAGATCAAATTGGAAACATTCATTGTATCTTAGAGAAAGCAAGGGAATTCTAGGAAAACATTTATCTCTGCTTAGTTGACCATACAAAAGCCTTTGATCACAAACAAACTGTTGTGGATCCACTGTTGTGGATCACAACAAACTGTGGGATATTCTTAAAGAGATGGGAATAACAGACCACTTTACCTGTCTCCTGAGAAACCTATATATGGGTAAAGAATCAATGGTTAGAACCAAACTTTGAACAACTGACTGGTTCAAAATTAAGAAAGGAGTATAACAAGGATCTATATTGTCACCCTGCTTATTTAACTCACATGCAAAGTACATCATGCAAAATGCAGGGCTGGATGTATCACAGGCTGGAATCAAAATTGCAGGCAGAAATATCAACAACCTCAGATATGCAGATGATACCACTCTAATGGCAGAAAGTAAAGAAGATCTGGAGCCTCTTGATGAGGGTAAAAGAAGAGAGTTAAAAAACTGGTTTAAAACTCAACATTCAAAAACTAAGATCATGACATTTGGTCCATGGCAAATAGAAGGGGGAAAAGTGGAAATAGTTACAGATTTTATTTTGTTGGGTTCCAAAATCACTGTGGACAGTGACTGCAGCCACGAAATTAAAAGATACTTGTTCCTTGGAAGAAAAGCTATGACAAACCTAGACAGCATATTAAAAAGCAGAGACATCACTTTGCTGACAAAGGTCCGTATAGTCAAAGTTATGGTTTTTCCAGTAGTCATGTACAGTTCTGACAGTTGGACTATAAAGAAGGCTGAGAGCTGAAGAATTGATGCTTTCAAATTGTGGTATTGGAGAAGACTCTTGAGAGTCCCTTCGACAACAACATCAAACCAGTCACACCTAAAGGAAATCAACACTGAATATTCATTAGAAGGATTGATGCTGAAGCTGAAGCTGAAGCTGTAGAACTTTTGCCACTTGATATGAAGAGCCAACTCATGGGAATAGATCCTGATGCTGGGAAAGATTGAAGGCCAAAGGAGAAGAGGGCATCAGAGGATGAGCTGCTTAGATAGTATCACTGACTAAGTGGACATGAATTTGAGCAAACTTCAGGAAATAGAGAAGGACAAGGGAGCCTGGATTGCTGCAGTCCAAGGGATCACAAAGTTGGACAGGACATAGTAGCTGAACAACAGCCACAGCTGAGTCACTTTGCTGTACATCTGAAATTGCTGCTACGGCTGCTTAGTTGCCTCAGTCAAGTCCGACTCCGTGCAGTCCTGTGGATTACAGACTGCCAGGCTCCTCTGTCCATGGGATTCTTTAGGCAAGTATACTAGAGTGGGCTGCCATGCCTTCCTCGGGGGATCTTCCCAACCCAGGGGTCTAACCCTGGTCTCCTGCCTTGCAGGCAGATTCTTTGCCGCTGAACCACCAGGGAAACTCACACCTGAAACTAACACACTGTAAATCAACTATGCTTCAATAAAAATAAATAAATAATAAGATGTTGTGTATATATTACTCAACCCTTAAGGGGTGTGAAGTTTTGCCACTTGTAGCAATGTGGATGGACCTGGAAAATATTGTGCTTGATGAAGTAGGTCAGACAGAGTGAGGTTGATACTGGGTGATGTCACTTACCTGTGGCATGTAGAAAAAAAATATGCGTGAACCTATGTGCAAAGCAGAGACAAACTGATGGATGTAGAGGGCAAACTACTGGTTACCAAAGGGGAGAAGGAAGGTATAGGGACAAATTAGGGGTAATAACTGATGGGGTATAATCTGTGAAAATACAGAATTACTATTCTGTATACCTGGAACTAATATTGTAACTCAACCATACTTCAATTAAAAGAAACGAATTATCATTAAAAAACCCTTTGAAGAATCAAGTTAAAAGGTGATGGTTGAGGGTGCTACATAACATGCCAGAGAGAGAGAACATGAATTTCCAAGATACAGTATTGGGATTAGTGGCCCAGAGAATCTTTTATAATGGAAGGGAACATCCATAGCCCAAAGTAGTAAGTTTGTTAGTAGGCTCATTTTCCATGTTAATTTTTTAAAAAAAATTACAATTTTAATTGCCATTGATATTTCTTAGTTTTAAAACAATTTTAATTTCTTTCAAAGTTTCAAAGGAAATTATTTTAAACTAAAACAGAGTTCAGGAAATCTCTTTGTTTCTGAGACACTTTTGCTTTTTAAAAACCACTACCTCTCCAACTTCATGTCCTTTTTCACCATCTAACTTATCTATCCAGTCAGTGATGCCGATTGGATGGACATTAGTTTGAGCAAGCTCTGGAAATTGGTGATGGACAGGGATCCTGGCATACTGTAGTCCATGGGATGGCAAAGAGTCAGACATGACTGAGCAACTGAATTGAACTGAACTTATCTATGACTATCTATTTGTTTCTTCAACCATGATGTAAGTGCCACAAAGGTAAAAAGTTTGTCTTTTTATTTTTTAAATTACTGCTCCAGCCTCCACACCATACATAGAGGTATGCCTGACATGAAGTAGGACTCATTAAATGTTGAATTTATTAATGAGTGATTAGGTGAATTGTGGTTTTCCCTATCTCTTTTGCTAACTCTTCCTTCAGCTACTTTACTATGGATATTCTGTTACACCTAATTGTGTGAACTTTCAGGATTTTATTTCTAATTTGTTTTTTTTTTTTTTTTGGCCAATATTAATTCATGATTAATTCTACTGCATTTTATCCAACTCTTTGCAACCCCATGGACTAGATAGTCCATGGAGTTCTCCAGGCCAGAATACTGAAGTCGGTAACCATTCCCTTCTCCAGGAGATCTTCCCAACCCAAGGATCAAACCCAGATCTCCCACACGGCAGGAGGATTCTTTACCAGCTGAGCCACCAGGGAAGCCCTGCCAATGCCTACTCTTAATCAATTACATGCCCTGTGAGAGCAAATGCCATATTTCTTTTCTTAACTTTATCTTCCTGGTTATTTAATGCAGTCTGCAACTTATCTCCACATCACTATTTCCATGACACCATTTTTATAACACACTTTTTTTTTCAGGAATAACTATTGGCCCCTGACTCTTATCAGATGGATTATGATTGGGAAGAAGGAACATGCCATGTTCTAGTTCCCTGCCAACACACAACCATTAAAACATTAGTTTACTTTATTGATTTATCAACATAAGGATATGTCATTTTTATCAGTATCAGAGAGGTTCCACTAGCTAGTCAGGGACAGATTCAACATATTCCCCTACAAACTTAAGACTCAATTTTGGTGACATTATTCATCCAATATAGGGCCTTATCAGCACTGGAAATTTCAGTTATCCTGTGATGACATGACACTTAAATCATTTAAGGGCTCTTATACTCCCTAAATGAAGGTAAGTTCTAGCAATGTCAAATTCATGGAATTTTCCCAGATTCACTGAATAATATATCTGACTTCAGTCTTCCTACTCTCTGGAAATATTATTTTCCTCCAGACCATCCCTCAACTCTGCTATTAACACCCTTAAATCTTTTTTTTTTTTTTTAATTTTAGAATAGAATTTATTTATTTATTTATTTATATATTGTAGTGGTTTTTATCATACATTGACTTGAATTAGCCATGGATTTACATATATTCCCCATCCCAATCCCCCCTCCCACCTCCCCCTCTACCCGCTCCCTCTGGGTCCTCCCAGTGCACCAGGCCCGAGCACTTGTCTCATGCATCCAACCTGGCCTGGTGATCTGTTTCACCCTAGATAATATACATGTTTCGATGCTGTTCTCTTGAAACATCCCACCCTCGCCTTCTCCCACAGAGTCCAAAAGTCTGTTCTGTACATCTGTGTCTCTTTTTCTGTTTTACATATAGGGTTATCATTACCATCTTTCTAAATTCCATATATATGTGTTAGTATACTGTAATGTTCTTTATCTTTCTGGCTTACTTCACTCTGTATAATGGGCTCCAGTTTCGTCCATCTCATTAGAACTGATTCAAATGAATTCTTTTTAACGGCTGAGTAATATTCCATGGTGTATATGTACCACAGCTTCCTTATCCATTCATCTGCTGATGGGCATCTCGGTTGCTTCCATGTCCTGGCTATTATAAACAGTGCTGCAATGAACATTGGGGTGCACGTGTCTCTTTCAGATCTGGATTCCTCAGTGTGTATGCCCAGAAGTGGTATTGCTGGGTCATATGGTAGTTTTATTTCCAGTTTTTAAAGAAATCTCCACACTGTTCTCCATAGCGGCTGTACTAGTTTGCATTCCCACCAACAGTGTAAGAGGGTTCCCTTTTCTCCACACCCTCTCCAGCATTTATTGCTTGTAGACTTTTGGATAGCAGCCATCCTGACTGGCGTGTAATGGTACCTCATTGTGGTTTTGATTTGCATTTCTCTGATAATGAATGATGTTGAACATCTTTTCATGTGTTTGTTAGCCATCTGTATGTCTTCTTTGGAGAAATGTCTGTTTAGTTCTTTGGCCCATTTATTGATTGGGTCATTTACTTTTCTGGAGTTGAGCTGCAGGAGTTGCTTGTATATTTTTGAGATTAATCCTTTGTCAGTTGCTTCGTTTGCTATTATTTTCTCCCAATATGAGGGCTATCATTTCACCTTGCTTATAGTTTCCTTTGTTGTGCAAAAGCTTTTAAGTTTCATTAGGTCCCATTTATTTATTTTTGCTTTTGTTTCCAATATTCTGGGAGGTGGGTCATAGAGGATCCTGCTGTGATTTATGTCGGAGAGTGTTTTGCCTATGTTCTCCTCTAGGAGTTTTATAGTTTCTGGTCTTACATTTAGATCTTTAATCCATTTTGAGTTTATTTTTGTGTATGGTAACACCTTTAAATCTTAATGGTTCTCATATTGAGTCTGATCCCAATAAATCCATTTCTACAATGTATATTCCATTGAAACTAGGTAGGTCATATATCCAAGTATAGATCCTGGGGAAAAGGGGGCAGCATGGTCTGTTTGTTAAATGCAGACTCTTGAGTGACACTATTCCACCATTTAATAGCTGTGTGACCTTGGAAACACCTCACAGCCCTCAACCTCATTTCCTCTATCTATAAAATGAGAATGATAATGAACATCTATTTTATAACACAGTTGTATTCTTTTTAATTGAGAACTAATCCTTGAGGTTGGTATTAATGAATTCTCTAACACCTTGTGTATTATGCATCCTTGCCATCATCATATGATAGTTCTTCTATAGGACATAAATAATTTCAGTATACCATCATTGTGGATCACTTTCTGACCATGATGAAGCAATTAAAAATAAAACCATTCCATAAGAATGTTTAAACTCAGACCAAACTAAGGATATGCTTGAAACCACAAAAATAGCCAATCAGATTTTATTGGCTCACATAAGAGAATTCTCTCATTAGATGCCTTTTTTTTTTTTTTTAAAGCCTCTCTCTTTTCTTTTCCACCTCCTAGATTAAAAATAATAACAATAAAAAGAAACAAAGAGGGCTTCCCTGGGCTCACTGGTGAAGAATCTGCCTGCCAATGCAGGAGACATGGGTTCGATCCCTGGTCTAGGAAGATCCCACATGCTGCAGAACAACTAAGCCCATGTGCAACAACTACTGAGCTTGTGCTCCACAGCAAGAGAATCCACCACAATGAAAAGCCTGCTCACCACATCTAGAGAGGAGCCCCTGCTCACTGCAACTAGAGGAAAGCCCCCATAGCCCAGCACAGCCAAATACAAATAAAGGAAAGAAAGAAAAAGCCCAACCATAAAACTTCACCCTCTTTCTAGCAATACCCAATCCATAAGAAAACCATATTTCACCAAAATACCTACCACAAACTTCCCCTGAAACACCTAATGTAAGTTTAACCCCCATTACAAGCCCCTTCTCAAAACCAAACCCAAATGAAACCCTCTTCTTTGCATGTCTCAGGTTCCATGTATATGCAGTTATCCTCATTGCAAAATGTCATAAATCCAACTTAGTTTGACTATAGGTTTGGTTCTGATAGTCTTCGTCTGGTGGGCAGCAACAGAGTTTGTAAAAGAAACACTTTTTTGTGTCATGTTAGAAACACTTTTTTGTGTCATGTTATTGTCCTATAAATCTGGAGAAGGAAATGGAAACCCACTCCAGTATTCTTGCTTAGGTAATCACAGGGACAGAGGAGCCTGGTGGGTTACAGTCCATGGGGTCCCAAAGACATGACCGAACAACTGAATAAGCACAGAGGCATGATCCTATATTAAAAATAAACTCTGATCCCACCAAACACTAATTTTAACCCAATCTCTCTATATTGAAGATTCCCAAGTAGAGAATTATATGAGGGTTAAAAATCTAGCACATACTTTTTAAAACAATGCTGTTCTAAGACAAATTAAAAAGAAAACAAAATGAATACACTGGAATCAGGCTCTTCCTTGGTGCAAAATCACATAGGGAAAATTACTTAACAAGAGGGGCACAATTTTCTCAGTTGCACTCATCCACTCTCATAAGTACAACATTCATCAATTTAATTTCTGCCTCAAATGTGAAGGACCACCTACATCCTTGTATCTCCAATTGTCTTTGAAGGGCCTTGATTGTCTAACTGCTTAGGGAGACCCAACCAATAGGGTTAATTATCTACTAATCCAGTCAGTCAGAAAGAACTGAACGGTGCCAAAATCCCACTAATTATAACTCCCTCACAAAACCTTCCTCAAAAACTCAGTGTTGTAAAGTTCTTCATCAGCTTGTCTCTCAGACATATTCTTAGCTCAAGATTCTCTCCTATAGCTTTCTGACTCCCTTAAACCCAAACCACAGGAGCCATGGTTGTCTTGCCAAATGCATTTCTGATGCCACCTGAAGCATGTCATGTAATTATGGATTAATAAGTAACAGCAAACTTACTTATACCCTTTATTTTTAGCACCTCATCTGATTAGCATGGTATGGAAAATCTTATCAAAAGTGTGGTGGCTACACAAGTCAAGAACATATGCACAGGATCTTAAAAATGCTTCTTGGCCCTTAGAATTTCAGATAAGGTCACACAGTCAAAAAGCTATTCTTATGTGTTACTGCTATTTTATACACATAAGTTACATCAACAGTCCTGAATTATCTTATACTGATCAACTTCCATTTTAGGGGACGTATACAAACATTAGACTCACATTATCATCAGAAAGGCAAAACAAAGAAGATTCAATAGCCAGGTGACCTTGAAAATAAATTTCTGTTATCTTAAAAATGTATTTGCCTAAGGATCCTTATTGCATAGCACAAATTTGACACTATTCTGCCTCTTGTTTATAACCTTAATTTTATCAATTAAACAACTGCTGGTCATATAGCAATAGGCTACTTAATAATTCATTGACTAAAGTAACGATGTTCTTTTCCTTATGAATTTCAAATATATCTGAACAATTCATTAATCTAAGAATTTTGAGAAAACCTAAATAATTTTAAAAACCCAAGTAAAAATAACTCATTTAACTTCTTTTTTTTTAAATAACAGGAAGTACATTCTGTTTTATGTATATTGGCATATTAGCTATCCTCTTCTCCTTTAAACAAAAGACTAAGCAAAACACTTCCAGTTTAAAAAAAGAAAAATCCAAATTAAAAAGTATATTCTTACATTTTTAACTAACTTTATTAATGGACACTAATTTGCCTAACTATGTAGCAGGAAAGTAAGGGAAATTCTTAGAGACCAAAAGTGGACAAGAAAGTGCAACCACAAAGAATTAAATTAAGTTTGAAGTCCACTCTAGTCTTTTGTACATATGATCCTGGATCAGCGGTGTTCACACTGCAGTGGATGCTTCCAGATTACACTAGGACTTTACTGTCGATGCGGCACAGAAGTTTTACATTAAATTTCACATTAGCTTCCATCTGTATTTTTCCCTAAAATTCATCTGTCTAAGCACATGCCTGTGATCAAAGTTTGCAGCAGCATTCCTATTTCTAGTTTTCCCTCCTACCCTTCCTAATATTATTTTCTCACCCCCTATACCCCCCAAAAAGTTAAATATCAAAATTTTAACCACCTAAATTATATTGAATTACATTGTTTATGTATAAAAATATCTAATATAAGTATTAGTCACTCAGTTGTGTCCGACTCTTTGCGACCTCATGGATTCTAGCCTGCCAGGCTCCCCTGTCCATGGAATTCTCAAGACAAGAATACTGGAGTGGGTCACCATTCCTGTCTCCAGGGGATCTCCCTGACCCAGAGATCAAACCTGGGTCTCTTGCATTGCAAACAGATTCTTTACTGTCTGAGCTATCAGGGAAGCCCTGGTAAAAAAAAAAAAATCTGAAGTGTTTGAAAAATGAACATAAATAAAAAGAGATGGAAAAATGAAAGTAAAAAGGAAAGTTTCAAAAAACAAATATTTTAAAAGACTAATTCAAAATAATATTTTCTTTATAGTCTCTGTAATCAAAGAATTGCCCCAGCTGCTTATTTTGCATGCTTTCAAATAGAAGTCATCTTTTGACGTATCAAAGTTATATCTTTGATTCCAAAAATGTATATCAGAGATAAGTTTAAACAGTTATTGCAGCTTATAAGAGGATCATTTGCATTAAATTTTGGCAATAATTATTGGACACTGAAAAATTCTTATGCATTATTTTTACTTGGATGCTTAACAGCTATCACCAGGCAACTAATAATATGCCTAATTATTTATGCATTTCATGTACTTATTTATTTTATTTAATCTACTTGGAATATGTTGAGAATTCTGTTGTAAACAATGTCCTTAACAATTATTAATGCCTGTTTTGTAAGCCCTAAATTGATTGGTGGACCATCTACTCTCTCTTCATTTTCTGTTAATTTCCACTGAAGCTTATTTTATGTTAGCAATAAGTCACATTCATTCTGTGAGTACATGAATTAATTTTTAAGAGACCTATCCATCTCATTAAGTAATACATTTCCAGTAAAATTTTATTTTTCATGTTTTAATCAATTGTGTACTATTAATAATTATATAGTAATTTAATACAAAGAAACCTTGTTAACATTTAGAGCTTTATAGGAATTGAAAAATCAATTTCAATTTATAAATATAATTTACTTGAGAAATACGATAGAGAGAGCCACAAAAAAATGCTCATGCATAAAATATAGCATTATAGAATAAATTCCTTGTGTAGGAAATGCCATGCAAATATGAGTTGATGAAGGAAGGCACTTGGCTGACTGAAAATAATCCAACATACTTAGGCTAGATTGCTTGGTTCATGAGCTAAATTGGATTCTTTCCTTCTCAGAAGGAGTGATTATATTAAAAACCAGTTTCCAATGGGACCAGTGGCTTTTTACCACTGCAGTGGTCTACTATTTCCTGTTGGTCTTAAGACTTATGGTTAATGAGTACCAGGTATTCCAAATAGTTCTTATAAAATGTTGATTCAAATTCAGACTTGTAGGTGTGCAAGATATTCATGTGACTCTTCACTCATAAGACATCTCCCATATTTTCCATAGCTTCCAGGAGAAAAATGTAGGAGAATGTCCATTCACTGGAATACAATCCACAAAGCCTGACAGCAGTGCACCCTGCTGTCCCATGGGACAACGGGAGCATAGGGGCACATGCCTTCTCTGCTGCTGACCTTAGTCTTGTTGGTTTCCCACAAATAAAATCCATTGCTAACCTAAACCACAGACTGTAGGATCTTTGTGCAACATGTGGGGCTACACATAGGACCATGTTAACATAGGAAACAATGTAAGGTTTCTAAATGTTAAAATATAACATCACAATGTACCTTTATGTGGATAATAGGTATTAAGTCACTTAGGTTCTATTGAAAACATTTAAAAGAGTGAAGTAACCCTTTTATTCTGAAATTTCAATATTAAAACACAAGAGGCTGTGTATTTCACAATCATTTAAAATTTAGCTTGAAAAATTTTAGATCATATATCTATAACTTATCAAATATTTTTTAGGGGCTATGCAAAAGTAAGCCTTGATGACCAATAACCCAGATATTTAATTTTAACTGATCATGCAAGGCAGGAAGTATGGATATGGGAGGTTTATAAACAGAAATCTGCAGAAAGCCAGAGATGGTTAAGGACCACACTTTCAGTGAAATAATGAATCAGAACAAAGAGGTGCCAAAAAAGAAAACTCTAAGGTAACTTGCCTGACTTAGTTTTAATGGTGTGTGTAAAGAGTTATCTTCTTTTGAATTTTTAACCACAAGCCACATCTCATATAGCTTTGGAAATGAAATCATGCTACAGTGAAACCCCCAAACCTCCAAGCTAAGTACGTTAATGAAAGTGGTTCCAGGTTGATGGTACTCTAGACATCCAGCAGAAGCAAACAGAAATACTCTTTAGACAAGCATATTTTAAAACCAGTCTAAAAGAATTTTCTCTTATAAATCTCTAGGCATGTGGGGCTCCAATATGAAAACAGCACGAGATTTATATTCTTATAATTGGAGTCTCAGAAAAATAGAAGAAGCACAAGAAGTGGTAATATTTGAAGTGGTAACTCTAAGAATGTTCCAGAATTGACACCAAGCATCTATTGTTAGATTCAGGAAGCTCAAGGTGCAAACTTTTAGGGTATGTAATGTACAGTGTAGGGAATATAATCAATAATAATGCAATATCTTTGTATGGTGACAAACAGTAACTAGACATCATGGTGATCATTTTGTAATGTATAGCGACATTGAGTCACTATGTTGTGTACCATGAACTAACACAATATTGTAGGTCAATTATACTTCAAAAACAAACTCATAGAAAAAGAGTGATATCAGATATGTGGTTATCAGAGGCAGGGAAAGTGGGGGGCAGGGAATTGGATGAAAATGGTCAAAAGGTACAAACTTCTAGTTGTAAGATAAATAAGTACTAGGAATGTAATGTACAACATGATTAATACAATAAGGACTGCTGTATGCTATATGTGAATGTTAAAGAGAGTAAATCCTAAGAAGTTTTATCACAGGGAAAAAATATTTTTTATATTTCTTTTGTATCTATATGAGGTGGGAGATGCTCACTCAATGTATTAATTATTGTGTTAATAATTTCATGGTGTATGTAAGTGAAATTATAATGCTGCACACAAACTTACGGTGCTGTCAATTACATCTCAACAAATCTAGAAGAAAAAAAATATATATATCTAAGGAATATACTGCATGGGAAAGTAGAAAGAGAAAGAGATCCTAAAAGAAAGGCCTTAGCTATGAAAAGGAATGGTGAGCAAAAAAAAAAAAAAAAAAAAAAAATATTCTGGTGACAAGTTTAAACACAACAATGGTTGAATAAAACAATGATCATTTCTGGTAAAATAACAACGTAACAGTGACAAAAGGGTTTGTCATAGGTTAGATTCACTCCCAAAAAGATGTTGGCCACTATTTGAGTGCAAATTGTTTGGGAGGCAATTTCAGGGGATGTTAGTAGTTGAACAAGGAACTAAGAAAGAGAAGACTATAAAGCTAATATGCAGTATGTTAATGAGCCAGTAAATCCTGTGGTAAGTGCGGCTCAGTCCCCCTGGAGACCTTGGGAGACTCCACAAAGCATGACTCAGAGTGTATGCACCTGAAGTATAATTTACCGGGGTATCACATATGCAAGGAGAACATCTGAGGCGGAGAGAGTATAACCTAGAAGTGATCACAGAGTGTTGGGACTACTGCCTTTATACCACCAGCCCAACAGAAAAAACTCCATGATTCACATGACATTCACAGAACACTAAGAACAGTCTTAACTCAGTACCAGGGAATATATAGGAACATATAGTCCTAGAATGAATACTGCCTTGGTCCCACCCAACAAATCATGAAAGCAAGACCTAAAAGGATCAAGCTTTTTCTAAGAAATTTAACAACATCTCAGGAACAAAGTCTAAGAACATTCACAGGAATACCATATCAAGTAAGACCAATTTCACATTGTCTGCTATGAAAATTTAACTATTACTTCATGATGAACTATGTGGCAAATTCAGTGGCTAAAAATGGTTTCTGCACCTCAATATTCTAGACCTGGATTGGCTAGGAATATATTTCAGGGTCTTTCACAGGCTAAGAAGTTATCTACCAAGCTCTGCTTATATCGAGGCTCAACTAAGCAACAACTGATTTCCAGCTCACATAGTTATTGGCAGGATTCAGCAAAGTACCTTGCAGGCAAATGTTGAGCTGGTTGCCTTAGTTCCTCACTCTCTGTTGGTCAGGAGATTCCCTCAATTTCTTGCCACATGGGCCTCTACAACATTGCAGGTTGCTGCTTCAAAGATATGAGTTAAGAAGGCAACAGAGTTCAGCTAGCAAGTGTGATGCTGCAGCCCTCATACCTTAAGTGGCATTCTAGCACTTTTGCATCCTCAGTGTGTCCAGAAGCTAGCTATATGGCCAGCACACACTCAGCAGGAGATTACAGGAGGATGTGAGTAATGGAGGCAGGGCTTTTGGGGAGTCATCCTAAAAGCTGCCTACCACACAAGCTAAACTTACCAGACATAAGAAGCAGGGAAACGTGACCCAAAAAGGAGAAAAAATCAATTCATCAAAGCCAACCCAGAGCAGACACAGTAGCTGAGAATGACATTAAAACAGTTATTGTAACTGTATCATATAGGTTCAGATGTTTAGGTAGTGTGAAGGAAGATATTAAAAAGGCAAAATCTAAACTTCAAGAGAAGAAGAATGCAAAGTCTAAGATGAAAAATAGTTTGAGTATATTAATGCAGGCTAGGCAATACAAAAGAAATTTAGTTACGTTTAAGACACAGTAATAAGCAGTATCCAGAATGAATTATAGACATAAAAAACATTGAGAAAATGAACACAGTATCAATGAGCTGTAAGAAAAAAAAAAATGGATAGACTGTTTTGAAATTTGCCATAACATACCCACAAAAGTTTGCTGAGACTATCAGCAAACTTCAACCAAGCACAAGAAATAACTTATAAAACTACAATAAGGCAAATCACAAATTGTTAAAAAAGAAAAAGTAAAGATACTGTATGTACAGAGTAACAAAGATAAGTGTAATGGCAGAATTCTTGTCAAAAGTAAGAAATACAAGGAAAGACAGTGAGCAAAAAATTTAAATTACTAAAAGAAAGACAAAATCGATCAATCCTGAACTTTATAACATAAATTTATCATAGACTATGCTCATAAATATTTTTACAGATATATAAAAGCTGGACTATCTAATAAAGATCTATATTATATATAGATATATAGTAATACAATGTATGGCATAAAAAGCAAAATTGCTGGGAGGAGAGAAAGGAAAGCATACTTTTTGAGATTCTTATACTACATACAAAGTGATATATGATCACTTTAAGGTAGACTGTTTTTGAGTTTAAGATTTATGCTATAAACCAGATGTTGGCATATCCAGTCAATTACCTGATTTTACAAATAAATTCTTGTCAACTTATGGTTATACTCATTCTTTACTCACTATCTACAACTTGTTCATGCTATAGCAGCAGAGCTAAGTAGTTATGACAGAGTCTGTAGGACGGGAAAATGAGCTTTCATGTACTGTTTGGTCCTTTACAGAAAAAGTTTGCAATCACAGCTATAAAAACCCCATCAACCACTATAACAACAACAACAAAAACAACAACAAAACAACAAAGTTAAAACTGATAAATCAACAGAGGAGATAAATAGCTAAGTGCATTTTAAATAATGTACTTATTTAATCTAAAGAGAAAGAATATTAAAAGCGAAGAGCCAGTAAACTGAATATTAAATAAATAAAGCTATTAAATGTAAATGTGGACTTACACTTCCAACCAAGATGGAGCTACAGAGATCATACTTATTTTCCTGCCTGAAACAAAAAATGATCAAAATTTATGAAACAATGGATTGTTAGACACTGGATATTAAACAAAGGGCAAGAAACAAAGAAGTGAGTCCTGTGATGCTTCAGCTTATTGTTTATGATTTTGTTTCTCTATTTTGCTGCACTGCACAGCATGCAGATCTTAAGTTCCTCAACCAGGGATGGAACCCTCGCCCCCTGCAGTGGAAGCATGTAGTTTTAGCCACTGGACTGCCAGGGAACCCCTACAGCTTATTTTTAGAGAAACTTTCCAGTTTCTGGTTGGGAAACAGAACCTGGCAGATTCTAGAGCTGAATCTGAAGGGACCAAAGTGAAATGAGCTAGCAGGACAGAGTATTAGCTCCTACAATTAACTGAGTTGGTAAGGCTGCAGCATTGAAGATCAACTTACAAAAGTCAATTGTATTTCTACATTATAGTGATGAGCAATAAGAAATTAAAAGTATGATGAACATAGATGCAAAAATCCTTAACAAAATTCTAGCAAACAGAATCCAACAACATATTAAAAAGATCATACATCATGACCAAGTGGGCTTTATCCCAGGGATGCAAGGATTCTTCAATATCTTCAAATCAATCAGTGTAATACACCATATTAACAAATTGAAAGATAAAAACTATATGATTATCTCAATAGATGCAGAAAAAGCTTTTGACAAAATCCAACATCCATTTATGATAAAAACCCTCCAGAAAGCAGGGATAGAAGGAACATACCTCAACATAATAAAAGCTATATATGACAAACCCACAGCAAACATTATCCTCAATGGTGAAAAATTAAAAGTATTTCCCCTAAAGTCAGGAACAAGACAAGGGTGCACACTCTCACCACTACTATTCAATATAGTTTTGGAAGTTTTGGCCACAGTAATCAGAGCAAAAAAAGGAAATAAAAGGAATCCAGATTGGAAAAGAAGTAAAACTCTCACTGTGTGCAGATGACATGATCCTCTACATAGAAAATCCTAAAGACCCCACCAGTGAATTACTAGAGCTAATCAATAAATCTAGTAAAGTTGCAGGATATAAAATTAACACACAGAAATCCCTTGCATTCCTATACACTATCAATGAGAAAACAGGAAGAGAAATTAAGGAAACAATTCCATTCACCATTGCAATGAAGAGAATAAAATACTTAGGAATATATCTACCTAAAGAAACAAAGGAACTATATATAGAAAACTATAAAATACTGATGAAAGAAATCAAAGAGGACACAAATAAATGGAGAAATAGACCATGTTCTTTGATTTGAAGAATCAATAGAGTGAAAATGAGTATACTTTCAGAGCAATCTATAGATTCAATGCAATCCCTATCAAGCTACCAATGGTATTTTTCACAGAACGTGTTATTGCCTGGAGAATCCCAGGGATGGCAGAGCCCGGTGGGCTGCCATCTAAGGGGTCGCACAGAGTTGGACATGACTGAAGTGACTTAACAGCAGCAGCAGCAGCACAAATAATTTCACAATTTATATGGAAAACAAGAAACCTGAAATAGCCAAAGCAATCTTGAGAAAGAAGAATGGAACTGGAGGAATCAACCTGCCTGACTTCAGACTATACTACTAAGCTACAGTCATCAAGACAGTATGGTACTGGCACAAAGACAGAAATATAGATCAATGGAACAAAATTTAAAGCCCAGAGGTAAATCCATGCACTTATGGACATCTTATCCTTGACAAAGGAGGCAAGAACATACAATGGAGAAAAGACAATGTCTTTAACAAGTGGTGCTGGGAAAACTGGTCAACCGTTTGTGAAAGAATGAAACTAGAACACTTTCCAACACTATTCACAAAAATAAACTCAAAATGGATTAAAGCTGTAAATGTAAGACCAGAAACTATAAAACTCCTCGAGGAAAACATAGGTAAAACACTCTCCGACATAAATCACAGCAGGATCCTCTATGATCCACCTCCCAGAGTAATGGAAACAAAAGCAAAAATAAATAAATGGGACCTAATGAAACTTAAAAACTTTTGCACAACAAAGGAAACTATAAGCAAGGTGAAAAGACAGCCCTCAGACTGGGAGAAAATAATAGCAAATGAAGCAACTGACAAAGAATTAATCTCGAAAATATACAAGCAACTCCTGAAGCTCAATTACAGAAAAATAAATGACCCAATCAAAAAACGGGCCAAAGACCTAAACAGATATTTATCCAAAGAAGACATACAGATGACTAACAAACACATGAAAAGATGCTCAACATCACTCATTATCAGAGAAATGCAAAACAAAACCACAATGAGGTACCATTTCATACCAGTCAGAATGGCTGCTATCCAAAAGTCTACAAGCAATAAATGTTGGAGAGGGTGTGGAGAAAAGGGAACCCTCTTACACTGTTGGTGGGAATGCAAACTAGTACAGCCACTATGGAGAACAATGTGAAGATACTTTAAAAAACTGGAAATAGAACTGCCATATGACCCAGCAATCCCATTGCTGGGCATACACACAGAGGAAACCAGAATTGAAAGAGACGTGTGTACCCCAAAGTTCATCGCAGCACTGTTTATAATAGCCAGGACATGGAAGCAACCTAGATGTCCATCAGAAGACGAATGGATAAGAAAGTGGTGGCACATATACACAATGGAATATTATTCAACCATTAAAAGCAATACATTTGAATCCATTCTAATGAGGTGGATGAAACTGGAGCCTATTATACAGAGTGAAGTAAGCCAGAAAGAAAAACACCAATACAGTATATCAATGCATATATATGGAATTTAGAAAAATGGTAATAATAATCCTACATGAGAGACAGCAAAAGAGACATAGATGTATAGAACAGTCTTTTGGACTCTGTCAGAGAAGGCGAGGGTGGGATGATTTGAGAGAATAGCATTGAAACATATATATTATCATATGTGAAACAGATCACCAGTCCAGGTTTGATGGATGAGACAGGGTGCTCAGGGCTGGTGTACTGGGATGACCCAGAGGGATGGGATGGGGAGGGAGATGGGAGGGGAGTTCAGGATGGGGAACACCTGTACACCCATGGCTGATTCATGTTAACGTGTGACAAAACCACTACAATATTGTAAAGTAATTAGCCTGCAATTAAATAAATTTAAAAAAACAACAAAAAAGGAAATTAAATGTAAAAATACTTATAAATGCAAGAAAATATGAAATATATGGGAATAAATTTGACAAAAGTTGTACAAGTCTTGCTCACTGAAAAGTACAGGCATCACAGAAAGAAATTAAATAAGACCAAATAAAGGGAAAGATTGAAAGCAAGAAAGAGAAGAGGGCAGCAGAGATGAGTTGGTTGGATGGCATCACAGGTTCAATGGATGAACTCCAGGAGATGGGAGGCCTGGTATCCTGTAGTCCATGGGGCTGCAAAGAGTCCTACATGACTTAGCAACTGAGTAAGAGCAACAAATAAAGGGAGAGATGTGTTCTCAAAGGTCGAATACCTGAGTATTATAATATGCTAATTCTCCCACAATTGGACTTTCTAATCCCACAATTAGGATTCAGTGCAATTCTAATCAAATCAGGGTGGACATTTTTGAAAAATAAATTGACAAACTGATTTTAAATTTTACTTTGAAATGCAATAGCCATAAGTAGCTAATACAACTTTGAAAGAAATTTAAAAAACTTTAGAGCACTTTCAAAAAGCTACCTACCTCACCAGTTGTAAATATATAGGAATAAAAATTTTGTGGGTCACATATTAAATGAAACATCAATGGAATAAAATAGACCTATAAATAAATGTCAATTGATTTTTGACAATGATGTGAAATTGATTCAATGGGAAAGATAATCCAATCAAATGATGTTGGAACTTTTAGAAGATCTGTGCAAATACAATACTTCCACAATTACCTCATTCACACAGATACAGAAACTGACTCATAATGAATCATAGATCTCCTATGTAAGATTAAAAACTATAAAACTTCTAATTGAAAATACAAGAACAAATCTTAGAAACCTCAAGTTTAGAAAAGATATCTTAAACATATACTAAAAAGGCAGAATTTATAAAAGAATAACTCAAGACTGTTAAAAAAAAAATTGTTATTGCTCTTTAAAAGAGACCACTAAGAAAATAAGAAGACAAGAAGATAAGCTGTAACATCAAAATATTTGCAAAACTTAGATATGGCATAGGATTTGTATCAAGAATACCTGAAGAGGTCTTATGACTGAGTAATTAGAAAACAAACTCAAGAAAAATAAATAGGCCCAGGATTTAAATGGGTATTTCATCAAGCAAATTATATGAAAGTTTCTATGGTTTGAATTATGTGCCCCACAAATTTTGAAGCCCTAACTCTCAGAGTGGGTGTATTTGGAATAAAGAAATAACTAAGGTAAAGTTAGATCATAAAATGAAACTCTGATCTATTAGAATTAGTGCTCATTTTTAATAAGAAGAAATCAGAGAGCTCGCTCTGTCTTTCCATGCCATGGGAGTACATAGCAGAGAGGCGACTTCCTGCAAGCCAAGAAGACAGCTCTCACTGGATACCAAATCAGTTGGCAGGTGGATCTTGGGTTTTCCAGCCTCCAAAACTATGAAAAATAAATTTCTATTGGTTAAGCCCCAGAGTCTATGATATCATGCTATGGCAGCCTAAGCAGACTAAGAGAGGGAAAAAAATAAGCACATTGGGATAAGTTTAACATAATTTGTCATCAGCGAAACAAAAATTAACACTGCAAAAGATAAGTATGCACACCAAAATGGCTAAAATAAAAACACTGACCCGACCAGGTGTAAAAAAGATCATGCGAACCAAAAAAAAAAAAAAAAAAAAAAGATCATGCGTTACTGATGAGAATATAAAATATCACCTTGGAAAACAGCTTGGAAATTGCTAAAATGTTAAATGTATACTTACTATATAATCCTGCCATTCCTCTCTATAATTTACCTCAAAGAAATACAAACATGTATCCCCATAAAGGCTTATACATGAATATTTATAGACATTTAGCTGTTATAATGGGGAGAAGGAAATGGCAACCCATTCCAGTACTCTTGCCTGGAAAATCCCATGGATGGAGGAGCCTGGTAGGCTACAGTGCATGGAGTCGTGATGCGTGGGACATGATTGAGTGACTTCACTTTCACTTTTCACTTTCATGCATTGGAGAAGGAAATGGCAACCCACTCCAGTGTTCTTGCCTGGAGAATCCCAGGGACAGAGGAGTCTGGTGGGCTGCGGTCTATGGGGTCGCACAGAGTCAGACATGACTGAAGCCACTTAGCAGCAGCAGCAGCAGTTATAACAATGAAAACCTGGAAACAACACAAATGCTCAAAAGTCAGAGAATTGATAAATGAATCATAAATTTATATAATGGAATATTACTCAGTAGTGAAAAGAAATATCTGCAATAGCATGAATGAATCTCAAAATATTTATACCGAGTGAAAGAGGGCAGATAAAAAAATAACACACATGACAAAAGAAAGAATACACATGCATAATTCAACTTATGCACAATTTTGGAAAATGCAGACCAGTGTGGATAAGGGTTGGGAAGCTAGAGGGCAGTAATAAGCCCTTATAAAATGATAAAAGGAAATTTGGGGGGGGGATGATGTGGGGCTAATTTCAGTGATGTATGTATGTTTGTCAATTTAAATAATTTAAGTATGTCTAATTTATTACATAGCACATACATAAAAGTGTAAAATCAAATGAAAGAGAGCAAAGAAGAAAGTTTAAAAATGATGACAAAATCTAAATCTTGATGAAGAAGGAATTCATAGGGCCTGGACTCCATCTCAGGCCTGTCCTTGCTGATCGTGCTCGGCTGTCTCTCCAGTGGACTCTGAACTCTCTGCTTAGTGCCTATGGGAACGACAGTGGAAGGATAAGACCCCCTCCAGACAGGGGAATCTTGAAGATCACATGCAGGTTGCTCATTACCTAAGAGGAAGCATACCGTAATCACCCCTGTCTCCGGACAGGTCATAAACTTTTCCTGTATCTATCAGGATGTAACCACAGGCTTATCGATTATTAACTGTTGGAATGTAACTACGGGCTTATTGATTATTGACTGTTTGAACACATAACACTTGAATGATGGGGTTATTGTAGTTGTATTTACCGTACCTTTGTTTATGTAAGTCTCAACGGAATTGAGGTGGTGGGTTTGGACACGTACACATGGGGTAGGTGGTGGGGTTGGACACGTACACATGGGGTAGGTGGTGGATTTGGACACGTACACATGGGGTAGGTGGTGGATTTTTACACGTACACATGGGGTATAAAAGATTTTCACAAATGCTGGACGGGGTCCTTGGCTAAGAGGAGAGACTGCCTTGGGCCCGCCGGTGTAATAAACTGCACTCCACGATCTGCATTGTCCTTCTGAGTGAGTCTGTTTCCCGGAAAGCGTGGCTATAACATTGATACCTCCCAAATAACCTTCAATAACACTTAAGAATATCATTCTAGGAAGCATTCAGTGCATATTATTTAAAATAAATAAATTTTATCTGGCTAAATATTATGCACACAATTCTGATCTGTTTAATATTTACTGTCTTTCTTAACTTCTCAACCAACCCTACATAAGAGTTACTAATATTATCAACCAGCAGTGTATTAATAAGAATACAGGAGAAAATAGGTTAGCTAATTTGCCAAAGGTTTTTAAGTGACAAATTTTAATCTATGCCAGACATACTCCACAATTCTAACACTTCATAATAGTCTAATAATAACAGGTTGAAAACTATGGTACCTAAGCCAACAGCATCAGCTTTATCTAGGGATCTGTTTTAAATCAAATTATCTGACCTCCACTCTAACCTATTGAATTAGAAAATCTAGAATTGGGCCAACACTAGATTTTCTATGTAAAATTTTCTTTATATTAATTTAAAAGTTATTTTATATTTTAAGCATATTTAAGTATATTATAGAAGTTATATTCTATATAAATACAAGAGTCTAAAAAAGAATAGATATACATGTATATATATATAACTGAATCATTTTGCTGTATCATGAAACTAACACAACACTGTAAATCAACTGCATCTCAATAAAAAATTTAAAAGATGTTTTATATTTAAATATATTATAAAATTATGCTCTACATAAATATTATTTATATAAAAATTTTGTATAAATATATACTTTTAATTACTGAGGTGTTACTGACAAAAGTATAAGATATTTAAAGTATACATATGATGATTTGATATACACTGTGGATGTGTGTGTATATATATATACATATATATATATATATATATATATATATAGTAAAAGGATTCCTCCATCAAGTTAATTAATACATCCACCACTTCACATATTTTGCTTTTTAAAAATTTTTAGTGAGAACATTTAAATTTTACTCTCAGCAAATTTCAATTATACAATACAGGGGTATCAGCTATAGCTACCATTAAATACATTAAATCATTAATGTCTTCTCTCTTGGTATCAGAAATAAAAGTCTTAGGTGATAATTTCCTAACATCATTACTTTAAGCAGTAAACACTACTACAGCAAAGATCTAAGTCAACTTATCCAGTTTGCCTTTCTATGTACATGATTTGCTTTCACTATAGTATTGTTTTATTTGTACTGGAAATACAGCTCTGCTATAAAAAATTTGGCAGTGTGCTAGGAGAATAAGTTGTGAATTTTAAAATTCAGTAATACACTGCCAGCCTCATTCCATCAATTCTACATCTTCTGCTATTCCAAAAGTGGAATTGATCATCTTAAGTTCTTACTAGTGGAAATGAGGTTCTTGAGTAAATAATGCCCGCATTACCTGGGAACTTCTTACAGATGCAGAGTATCCAGCCCTTCTTCAGACTTACTGAATCAGAATTTGCATTCTAATTGGTTCTCCAGTTGATTCTTATGCACATTAAAGTTTGAGAACCTTTGGCTTCAGTGCACTTTTGATCTTTTCATTGCTTTCTGAAATCCAAGTTCCCAGATGCCAACCAGGGGCAAATCTTAAATAAGAAACCTTTCTAAGGATAGCCACGTCAAGTCTACTGTGTTAATTCTTCTTGCTCGTAGCCCAAACAAAAGAACTGGAAAAAAATCAATGATTTATAAGAACATTTGTAACGGCTGAGTAATATTCCATGGTGTATATGTACCACAGCTTCCTTATCCATTCATCTGCGGATGGGCATCTAGGCTGCTTCCATGTCCTGGCTATTATAAACAGTGCTGCGATGAACATTGGGGTGCACGTGTCTCTTTCAGATCTGGTTTCCTCGGTGTGTATGCCCAGAAGTGGTATTGCTGGGTCATATGGCAGTTCTATTTCCAGTTTTTTAAGAAATCTCCACACTGTTTTCCATAGTGGCTGTACTAGTTTGCATTCCCACCAACAGTGTAAGAGGGTTCCCTTTTCTCCACACCCTCTCCAGCATTTATTGCTTGTAGACTTTTGGATAGCAGCCATCCTGACTGGCGTGTAATGGTATCTCATTGTGGTTTTGATTTGCATTTCTCTAATAATGAGTGATGTTGAGCATCTTTTCATGTGTTTGTTAGCCATCTGGATGTCTTCTTTGGAGAAATGTCTGTTTAGTTCTTTGGCCCATTTTTTGATTGGGTCATTTATTTTTCTGGAATTGAGCTTCAGGAGTTGCTTGTATATTTTTGAGATTAATCCTTTGTCTGTTTCTTCATTTGCTATTATTTTCTCCCAATCTGAGGGCTGTCTTTTCACCTTACTTATAGTTTCCTTTGTAGTGCAAAAGCTTTTAAGTTTCATTAGGTCCCATTTGTTTAGTTTTGCTTTTATTTCCAATATTCTGGGAGGTGGGTCATAGAGGATCCTGCTGAGATTTATGTCAGAGAGTGTTTTGCCTATGTTCTCCTCTAGGAGTTTTATAGTTTCTGGTCTTACATTTAGATCTTTAATCCATTTTGAGTTTATTTTTGTGTATGGTGTTAGAAAGTGTTCTAGTTTCATTCTTTTACAAGTGGTTGACCAGTTTTCCCAGCACCACTTGTTAAAGAGGTTGAATCAGTTCTAATGAGATGGACGAAACTGGAGCCCATTATACAGAGTGAAGTAAGCCAGAAAGATAAAGAACATTACAGCATACTAACACATATATACGGAATTTAGAAAGATGGTAACGATAACCCTATATGCAAAACAGAAAAAGAAACACAGAAGTACAGAACAGACTTTTGAACTCCGTGGGAGAAGGTGAGGGTGGGATGTTTCAAAAGAACAGCATGTATATTATCTATGGTGAATCAGATCACTAGCCCAGGTGGGATGCATGAGACGAGTGCTCGGGCCTGGTGCACTGGGAGGACCCAGAGGAGTCGGGTGGAGAGGGAGGTGGGAGGGGGGATCGGGATGGGGAATACGTGTAACTCAATGGCTGATTCGTGTCAGTGTATGACAAAACCCACTGAAATGTTGTGAAGTAATTGGCCTCCAACTAATAAAATAAAATTAAAAAAAAAAAAGAACATTTGTGTATTAATGTGTTTCTACTGTAATTCAGTGTTATTACTTGATAAGATGTTGACTTTAAGTATGTTAAATTTTACTACCTTAATCTACCACATTCAAAATTTTAGTCGTTTGACCAATAGCGAAGTGAGGACATAAAAGCAAATTAAAAATGGAAGATAATAAAAAAGTACTTATACTTATTTTGTACTTATAATGGAATTTTTAGTATTAGTTCTAGAATTTGCAATTTCCAAACAAAATCAGAACTCTTCAAGGACTTCTGAGTCACAAAAATCTTTTCTTCCTATCTTTAAAAAATTTTATTTTATTGAAATATAGTTGATCTATAATATTGTGTTAATTTCTACTGTACAGCAAAGTGATTCGGATATAGATAGATAATAGATAAATAGATGTTCTTTTTCATATCCTTTTCCATTAGTTTATCACAGCATATTGACTATAATTCCCTGCATTATTAGGATAATGTTTATCCGTTCTACACATAATACTTTGCATCAGCTAATCCCAAGCTCCCAAACCGTCCCTCCCCTATTTCCATTTCCCTTGGCAATCACAAGTCTGTTCTCTATGTGTAACTCACACAAATTTTGATAGTATTCAGCATTCATATCTTGTCCTTCCCAAACTTTTCTTTCATCTGTATTATTTAATAGAGAATGCATGATTTTGAGTAGGGTTTCCCTGGTATCTCAGCAGTAAATAATCCACCTGCAAAGCAGGAGACGTGAGATCAATCCCTGTGTCCAGAAGGTCCCCTGGAAATCGCAACCCACTCCAGTATTCTTCCTGGGAGATCCCATGGATGGAAGAGCCCGGTGGGCTACAGTCCATGGAGTCACATGAGTTGGACATGGCAGTGACTAAACCACTACCACCATCCTTTTGAGTGTGAGGCAATTTATGTCTACCTGTGAGAGTGTACCATATGCTTCTTGAAATATTTCTTGCATATGTTTTATAATTTTCCCTAGCAGTTACTAAAATTCTAGACATTTTATTATATTTCTTCTCCTCAATCTTAGCAACCACATGAAGTAAAAAGTGTTTCCATTTTGCTTCTGCAAAGTATGAGTTCATATTAAAGCCTTAGGATGTTTAAATGTCTTCACATGTAATTCTGTCCAGACTTCCTGGTCCAGATGGTCATATCTTCACTTTTAATGAGAAAAGTGTTGATGTTTAAGTGTTACTTAATTCAGAGAATTATTTTCTGGAGAGAAATACAATTCCTCTTAAAATGGCAGGTAAAAATAGGAAGCATGGCATATGTCATTCAACAACAATCATTGAAATTTAGAAAATGGAACAAGGGAAAGACAAACCTCTTAAATGAAAACAATTATTTAGAAGTAATTGAACTATGCATGCCAGTGCTTTTGGAACTCAATCAAATACTATTTTTTGTAAACAACTGCTATAAGAATTTGAATAACTAGAATTAGGTGGATGTGTGGCAGCCTCTTGGAAGTGTCTAACATTTAAGCATCCTAAGATAATTTATTTTTTGAAAAAATTTCACATTGTGGAAGCTGGAGGTATTTATAGCCTTTTAAATCAGGGACTTCTCACTCATTGACAGTAAGTCAACTTCAAAGATTTTTTCTTTGTCATTAATTACTTTGGGGATGGCTGAAGGCCATTAAAACAGTCAATTGTAAATCCCTAGTAGGCTTTCTAATTACCTCTGCTCTCTCAATTGTTGCAGGTTTAAAACATATTGTAGTTCCTTCACTTTTACAGCACTGTCATAAAACAATGTGTCCACGTCTAAAATGCAGTAATGAGGGGTAGATATTTTATGTTTCAGTTAAGCTAGGGATTTCACATTAAAAGTACCCGAACCTATCATATAATTTCCAAGTAGCTTTATACACAGTTTCAGCAAATGTCATGTCACGGGACTATCTTGGTTTTTTTTTTTTTTTTTAAGTTAAAATAATGCAAGTGGCAGGTTGGATGTTAAATGAGAGGAGCGTCTAGTGGCCATAAGCAGTTTGAAATTCCACTGTAATTTACAGTCATATAACTGAGCCATTTGAATTGGATCTTTTGAACTAATGCTACAGCTATCTTATTATATGGTCTCAAATTATGTGACAGGCTATCATTTGTCTCAATAAATTGTTGGAAATTATGACTGATAAGCTGATTAGAATAAAGGCAGAAAAGGAAACATCTGATAAAAAAGGACTTATGAATATAATTGTGTAATTTTCAGTTTCCAGTAACTCAAGGATTAGAACAGACATAGGAGCATGGTGAGTAAGAAGTTCATCATAAAAGTTGTCATTTTGTTATTGCATCTGAAGGTACAAGCCAATTTTTCCAATGACAGTATCACTATGTAATATGAAATGTTGTATAATAAAAATAATAAATCGCTCTGTTGTCTTTGTATCACTGGGTCACTTAGCAAGAAATAAAATCAGAGATGCCTAAGTAAAGAGTAGAAAGCATATTGTTCCAAAGGTCAGAATAATTTCCTTCATTCTCTTTTAAATTGCCCATATAAAAATAAAGTTGATTTGTATTATGGTCATAAACTTCCCTTAGAAAGAGATTAAAGTTACGTTGAGGCTTCTTGTTTGAACATATGCAATGCCTTGCTTAATATATAAATATTTCATTTCTTGATTAAATTCACATTTTCCATCATTACCTGTGGTGCTTTCTCCTTCTGAAGATGACTTTGAAAAGGCTAGTAAACTCAAAAATAAGTATCACTTTTTCACTAACAGCACCTCAAAACATGCTTAGAGCTCTTAATCATTTACAGAAAAACTTTTGAAGCCTAAATATCATGTATTTAAAATTTAATAATAGGATATATTAAACATGAATATGTCATATACATATCACGTGAGGTCTAGAAAAGATTAGAAATTCAACTTCAATGATTATTGGTAAAACAAATGAGCATGTGTGTGTGGTAAGTCACTTCAGTCGTGTCAAACTCTGTGACCCTACAGACTGTAGCCCACCAGGATCCCTCTGTCCATGGGATTCTCCAGGCAAGAATGCTGGAGTGGGTTGCCATGCCCTTCTTCATGGGATCTTCCAGACCCAGGGATTGAAACTGCATCTCTTTTGTCTCCTGCTTTGGTAGGTGGGTTCTTAACGACTAGCACCACCTGGGAAGCCCGCAAGTAAGCACAATAAATAATGTTTATGGCACTTATTTTAATAGTTCTCAAATAATATAAATTGTTTAACATCTACTCTCTGATTAGATTACAAGTTTTATAAGTGCAGCCCTTTTTCACCACAGTATCCTCATCACTTGACATTGTGTGACAATGTCTGTTATTAATGTCATCAATGAATATTTATTAAATTACTTAATAAAGAAATAGTTGCTCTTTATGAGAGAGTTGTTTATGAGTAAGCTGACCACTCAGTTTCACCTTTTGGTTCTCAGACCACTCACTACACTTTTTGAACAGAGCATTATAAAATGGTTGAAATTACACAGGATCAGATAATTGCTGAAAACTGGCAAGGTATACTCACATAGGCTTCACTAATGGTAAAAGATGTGATACAGCATGAGAAAGAAAGTGCAGGCAAACATAGAAAGATTGAAAATTTCCAAGCCCAGCTCCCTGGGTCCTTTGCACAGAATGAATTTGGTCTTGAGAATCTGAACTACCAAGATACATGCAAATTAATTTGCTCTCAGGAAAGTCAAAGTATTGGTTTACCAAGGGGTGTTTGTACTGCACTGGTCTATGTAGCAAGTTAAATCATGTGCAAACTATCCTTCAGTAAAATGTTATATACAGTGTAAATAAGGTGGTACGGGGTACCTCAGGGGACTTCAGATTTCAAACAATCATTATAAATCACCAGCTGCTACACTTCATCCTTATTTTGGTCATTCGTCAGTGCCATGATCAGGCATCCTTGGAGATAAAGCAGAGGCTCAATGAGGACCAGCTGCCTTGCACCAGGTGGACATCACACCCTGAAGGATGGCTTCCCGTGCTGGTCAAACTGACACTTCACAGGCACCTTCAGAAGTCTGTTTCATTACTCACATAGCCTGGCAGCTTCTGGATTGTGTAGTGTTTAATAGGACCATTGGGTCCCAAGGTCACAGATGTACTCTCTACTCTATTTGCTGTAAAACAAATGTGCTCTCCTTGGTCCAGATGGTTTGCTGTGGTGCTCCGGTGCTTCGTTTCGGTGAATAAAGCGCTCTGTAAGTTCTCAAATCGTGTGCTTGTTTAACATCCTTTAAACATAACCGACTTGACTTTTTCTTCTTCTTGAAGTCTGTAGTCACATATTTAGATAATCTGGGGGTTTTGTCTTACTTATATGAATTTTATTCATTTAACTCCAAGAGAAAATGTTTAATCCTCTTATTTATAGAATTTCACCACGGTGCCCCTTATTGAGGTACATTTTTAAATTCTTTCAGTGAGAGAAGTTGTATTTCCAATATATGACCTGTCTTTCTCAGTAGAAATCATTAAAAGATATTCTTTCCTTTCTTAAGTCTTGAGAAGTAAGATTTCACAAGTTTTCCTTTGATTTGTCTGCGCCAGACTCTCTCTCTAAGCTGTATCAGACATCGCTCCACCTCACTCATTTAGCTTTAGCCACACTGGAAACGCCAAGCTATCCTGTGAGCTTTGCACTTTCTCTTGCCTCCAGCTAGAACATTCTTCCCTCACATATTTGCCTTACTTGGTCCCTCATTTCATTCAGGCCTCTGCTGGAATGCTCCCTTCTTACAGCCTTCCTGACAATCCTGAGATATATTTCTATCAGTCCTCAACCTTGTCCTTTGCTACTTTTTTTATTTTTATTTTTTCATTTTTGAAACATTTTAAAATTGTATCTATTTTATGGCTGCTCTGGGTCTTCATTGCTGTCGCAGGCTTTCTCCAGTGGTGGTGAGTTGGGGCTACTCTAGTTGAGGTGCGCAGGCTTCTCATGGCCGTGGCTTCTCAGGTTGCTGAGTGCAGACTCTGGGGCATGCGGGCTTCAGTACTCATGGCACATGGGCTTAGTTTTCCTGTGGCATGTGCAATCTTCCCCTGGCAGGGACCAAATCTGTGTCTTCTGCATTGGCAAGTGGATTCTTAACCACTGGCTCACCAGAGAAGTCCACTTTGCTACATTTTTAAATTGACATTGTTTTGAGGAGAGTCCTTTGACCAAATATTAGTTCAGCAATTTGCTGAAAGGACTCACAGGACTGGAAACAGTTATTCTCAAAGTTATGCTTTATTATATTAAAGTGTTTATGTGAAGTTTTACTGTAAATTTTATTACATCGAAAAGAGCAGATTCACACTGGAAAAAAAAAATGATGAATCTGGAGGAAATCAGATGCAGGTTTCTAAGTCTGCATAGGTGTTTCTGTCCCGGGTAGCCAGCTTGAGCCTCAGAATCCAGGCTTCATACAGAGGGCCACTCACATAGGGATATAGCAGTTGTGCAAGCAGCCAGCCATGATTACTGAAATTCCAGACACATAGAAAAACAGGTGTCCACCATATATCATATTGTTTCCACAGACAAACTGGAACACTATGGATGGGTGCCACAGGCATTGAAACCAACTGTACCAATCAGTAGCACAGGGAATTTTCCAAAGGCTAAGTTCTCAGAGCCAGCCAAGAGTCAACCACACAAGCAAGCCTTCCTGAAGATAGCGGGGGGGTCTGATGCATTAACTCTAGTGATTAACCTTTATCACCACATGACCTATAGTTTATTGGTTTAAATGTCTACCTTTCCTACTAGACTGTAAACTCCATAAGGACAGGGACTTTGTCTCTTTTGATCAATGCCATATCTCTATGCTTAGGACAGTGACTGGTACAGAGGAGTTATTGCAAAGTATTCATTAAATGCAAAAAGGGATGAACACACATTGGCCTCGGCCTGGCAGGATATATAATATGAAAGATGAAAAAGGGATAAAAGTAGTACAGAAGGCTATGTTGGGAATGGAGTTTTTATAGGTATTAGAAAAGAGATATGAGTACTTGTGCCTCATTTTGCTCCAAAAAAATAATAATAATAAAAAAGAGAAAATTCAGTGCCAGAAAGTAAACTAAACAAAGTAGGTGACAATAATGAAATGTTAGAAAATGTACGGGGATTATAAGAAGAAAAGGGAACAGCTGCTCACCATATTTTCTGAAATATGAAAATGGGCTTTAATTGTAAGTTAAATTCATACATGACAATTCATACATGACGAAAGATGGTGAGGCATATCAGGGAGCTAAAGTACTTACAATGAGAGGTTTGAAACCTTTATAGAAATCATCACACAAAAAAGTCACTTTTTATCCTGGGTTCTTTAGCTCTGATTTTACACATTATGGAGTAGACAGATGCTTTTTCAAGGTCTCATCAGATCAGAGGACTACTGCTGAAATATTCTCATTCCATCTTCCAATAGTAGTTGTATAAGATAAATATCATTCAGAAATGCATGAGGCATATAAAAGCATAAAATGCATAGTTTCTCATAGCTTGAGATAAAATAATTTTGAAACTTTGCATAGATATTTCTTTGCTTTTCAAACTCTGATGTTAATTTATGCTTACTGAAACAACCTCATGATGTCTGCTAATCTTGAGTTTAAGGATATGAGGTGTAAATAATGGAAGAAACTAAGTGATGGGGTAAAGAAAAATGATACACACCTCACAAAATGTCACATAATTAAAATAAGAAATGATAAATTGCAAATGTTGGAAGAAAATAACTTTTATAATTATTGTAGCTGAAAACTAGGATACATGCTATTATATAGACAATTTACATGTGCTTCATAGACATTATTGATATTGCTATATATCTTTTGTTTTATAAAAGCAGTCACAGTGAATTTTACTAAGAATTGTTTGATAATAACCTACACTTAAAGAAGATAGCAGTAAAAAGCAGCTTTTAAAGTACCTTAAGAGTGCTGAAATTTTACTATCTACTTGTTTGAATTCTTCTAAAAGGTATTATAAACAAAAACTGTAAACCTTTGACAAAAACGTGCATTAGAGGTGATAAAAAGCAAAAATCCTGGAGCTGTTTTGAAGACATCCCTAATCTCTAAACACAATGAAGTAGAACAAATGAACTTTTGGTTCTTCCTTGGAAAGAATGAATGATCAGAGTTAAGCAACATTTCAAAGGATAGCCTTAGTGAGAGATTAGAGAATGTGAGTCTCCTACAGCTCTCAGGGGCTTCCCTTGTGGCTCAGCTGGTAAAGAATCCTCCTGCAGTGCGGGAGACCAAGGTTCAATCCCTGGGTTGGGAAGATCCCCTGGAGAAGGGAAAGGCTACCTACTCCAGTACTCTGGCCTGGAAAATTCAGGGGACTGTATAGTCCATGGGGTCTCAAAGGGTCAGACATGACTAAGTGACTTTCACTATAGCCCTTAGACATTCATGCCTCAGCATTTTATACCTCCTGTTTCACTTTAGTCACAAACAGTTTAAACTCTTTTCCTTAAAAAATAGTCCAGAGTCTAGGAACACACAAAGAGAATAAATATAGATTCCTCAAATGAACAGAATAAAAAAACTTCCCTTTATCCTGTCCAAAGCTGCATATTTTATAAAGACAGTGGCAATTAGGATCGGGAAGGGGAACACATGTAAACCCATGGCTGACTCATGTCAATGTATGGCAAAAACCACTACAATATTATAAAGTAATTAGCCTCCAACTAATAAAATAAATGTGGAAAAAAAAAAAAGATCGGTGATGTGTACTTTTTGGGTATGGCAGTCTCTAAAATGTCCATCTGATAGAAAGGTGCTGACTTATAAATGCACAACAAGCTGTGATACACACACTATGCTGTTAAACTCATTAAACCAGTCCTGGTCAGTTGGGCAGAAAACAGTCAAGAAATATAACAGACTCATTACACAAAATCACTGTGTGTGTATTTGAATGCTCCTGGAACAGAGAATGCTGTTCTGGGAAGGAAATTGTATAGTGATGATGTGGAAAACCCACATTCCCTTCATTTTGATCATTTGCAAAACACTATTGGGCTTCTCATGAGAATAAAGGTTTGCCTCCTGGCCCACTTCTTACGAGGATAATTAAATTCGGCATACCCAAAATCACTCTAATTCCGGCTTGGAGAAGTCATTTCTTTTCTTTCATGTACTGCTGTTATAGGTTCTGAAGTTGTTCAGCCCAGAGATAACTGCATTTCAGTGGTGGGAAAAGTATTACTATGCCCATATGCTATAAGGTAAAATACTTTCATGTGAGAATTTTTCATAAATTTGCATAATTATTATAGATATCTTGATCTATTTTCTAGAATGATGTAGCTGAAACTATGTATTCACTACATCTTGAGGAAATAAAAATCAGCTAAAGTAGCCACATAGTAAATATTTTATATATTTTCATAAATATTTGATATAACTAAAATAAGTTACATGAGGACCATATCAAAATGAATAATTTGTCTAAAAATGTAATATATTAATCTACTATATTACATTTTTTGTTAGGCGTGTTTAATAGCACACTCTCACCCTCAAACATCACTGGTATAGCTTCCAGTTCACAGTGACATCCACATGTTCTTCCCTAATTCAAATGAAGACTGATTTTAAGAGAGAAACAAGCTTTTTCTCCCAGCAGGTCTCTCTCTCATTTCTATTTAAAGCAGAAACTATCATTCTCAGCAAAGTTAAAGCAAATGAGCAGTGAGAAGAGTCTGGAAAGGCTGTTTTTTGTGCTTGTATAAAGCAGTTCCTGTTATTAGCGTCTTATCTGCCATTCAGCCTCCTTTTGCTATATGCCAGCATCTAGTTATGATACTTCCCTGTCTGAAATCCAGGGCACTATTGACAATATAGGTAGGTCTGAACAGTCTAGCATCACACAATTAATTGACCATGTGCATGTCATTAGAATGACTGGCAGGTACATGATAGAGTTTTGGTGAGAATAATGGTAACAGAAATGGCCAGCCACCTAAACAGAACCAGTTCTCCTGTCCTCCCCCTTTTCTCTTATCACCCATGGGATGCTCTGAGCAGGCCACTGACATGTCTGACTCCTGCTGGATGGATATGCTGAATATCTTGGCTTAGATTCCAAAAATGGTATAAAGTTTGGTTTATATAAATGTAATTAAATGGAAGGTTTGTGATTATATTAAATACTTGCTATTCTCCCCAAGAGTATTACCCCTATGCTGTTGCAAGCCTGATAAATTCACCACGGCATGAAATTACACTATGTTCTTAATTCCACAAATGTATGTGTTGTCTGGATTCAATTCCATTTTGCTTTGAAATTCAGTTTCATCTAAATCATAGGTTAAAGAGGGCATTCAAAATCTGTTTTATTATATTTCTAAGTTTCCAACAAGGTTAATGAAGTTCAACACTTCAGTTCAATCTGAAAAGGAAGGAAAAAAGAATGATTATTATAGTTTCATTTTTAAACTGTGGCATAGAGCCAGGAAAAATTATTTTAATATCCACATCCTGTGAATAAACACATACTAATTTTATGAAATTTCTTCATTTTAAAACATTTTAATATACTTTTATTTAGTGCCTACTGTCTAGGGACAAAGCAGTCTTGAATGTAAAATGCCTTGCATAATACGATGCACATTCTAAAAACATTATTCAGAATAGCAAATAATTTTATTCTGCTACATTTATTCATATAAATTTCTAATGGAGTTTCTGGAGATATCTACTTTCTTACATTTGTGGTAAAAACAGATTTGCACTTAATGTAACCATGATTTTTAAAAAATCAGGAAATTCATGTACATATTGTTAGTGTTTCACAATATGAATTGGAAATAAGAGTGACCTATACTCAAATTTCACCATCTCTTTATGGATAACTATAAGCAGTAGAATTCAGAAGGGTATTCATTAAAGCTATCCATCACATTCAGAACCCTTATGCTGGATTTACACAGTGCTAATTTTAAGAACAAGGAAATCACAGAGAGGATAAACACTTCACATGTTCTAGTTATCAGCAGAGTGAGGGACTTAATTATCATGATTTTGTCTGTAAAACACAAGCAGATGCTTCCCTATCATGAGTTCTGTTCCTGCTCATCTAGATGTCAACAAGATACTAGAATTTTGATTTTGAGTCTCTAACAACTATTATAAATGAACCAGAATTTGGAATCACAATGGTAAAGTTTTCTCACAAGTTCTACCCAATGTGGTACCAAAATCAATATACATCTATCAAGATTGTCTCTATCACAGCAGAAAGAGACAGGAATCCAAAAAGTCAACCATACTGTTTCTTGAGTTTTAGAAACTATACTGAGTTTTTGAGTAATTTTGAATGCACAGCAAGTTTTCTCAACTTAGATGATTTATCAGATAAACCATTCATGGTCAGTTTTGTACAAATGACTTGGAGAAATATTATTTTTACTGAAACATATTACCATTCATTTACCCCTGAAACCTCTAATGTAGTCTGAAATACTTACAAATGATATAAGAAGTTGGTGATCTGCCTCTAAACAATAGTTTGGGAGTAGTGGATGGCATTCATGGGATACGACTAGCCAGATATATTTGTTGGGCACAAGAAAGTGTCATATACCATTCTATCCACTTTTATATATGTCTGAAATCCCCTTGAATAAACATTTGTTAAAAACAATCGTCTACCTTAGGGGTAGCAAACTGTTGGTCACATGCTGGATCCAGTCAACCAACATTTGACCCACAAAGTGCTTGAAAACTGTGAAAATCCATAGAATAACCAGAATTTCCAGATTTTTCTTGAAAACTCAGTTGTGGCAAGCTTGAGACAGTATTCCCTTGTAATGGACACTTAAATAGTGCACATAGCCTCCTATTTCTGGAAGAAAGGACATGCATTTGCTGCAGCCTGGAGCACCCTAACATGTTGGGTTTGACTGACCTCACATGTACTTTGCCTCCCTGGCCCTTAAAACTATTTGAAATTGTTAACTTAAATTAACCATTTAAAGTTAGAGAAGGATGTTCACTTTCTTGTTGAAAGATGCTTTATGAGAATGATTTAGTGTTTTTTTTATATTATTATGAAGAATAGGCTTAATGTTGAAACCTTCTGATTTCCAAGGAAAACTAGAAACTCAGCTTATATAAAATTTCCCAGTTTACAAATGCTGTCTGGGACAGATATTAGTCACAAAACTGAAATAAAAAAATACTGAATATCTTCCAATGTTCTTAGAGGCATACCCAAATCAATTTGATTATCTGTTAAAGGGTTAAAAATTAAATACAATGGAAAACATCAAGAAGACATTTTAGATCCTGAAATATAGAAAAGAAAAAGCCTTCTTCCTTACCATCAAAGATTTACATGGTGGGCATGTAAGCTTTTATATCAGTTGTTTACTCTTTGAAGATTTGTGGTAATTGAAATGTTTTATTCCTAAACTCAAATGTTAATCTTGCTATGCTCCAGTCAAAATTTAATCAGCTACTCTGATTACAGTGATATAATGACATACATATACACATAGCATGCACATACCTCACTGCATATTAAAATATATTTTCCTTTTCAAGAAACTGTAAATTAGGGATATAAAAGTGAAAGCGGAAGAAAGAAATATACCAGTGTTGCAGAGAACAGAAGAAAAAGAAGAAAAATGAGTTATGGATGTCATTATATATCATTTATGTTTAAAAGAACTTTTTGTAACATGAATATTCAATCTACAAAGCCTTGTTATAAATCAGCCATCATCAGTGGGAGATTTATCTTGCTTGCCTGTGTTATATCATAACTCACTGCTTTATGGGAAGAAAACCATAGAGTAAATTGCTAAATTCATTAAAAACTTATATATTACTGTCTAGGAAAAGACCAATTGATTGAAAACTGCTAAACCAGCTAATAATCAATTCTTTCACATAGAAATACATTAGTGAGCCTTTATTGAAATAGGTATTTCAGATGCAGTTACAAGAGACAGAATTACACCATGTCAGGTCAACAATCTGTTATAGTTCAAAGCATAACTTTTTGGGAGTTCCATATAAATCTAATGTTTTCTAAAATTTGGTGAAAATTTTCATCCCATCTAGGCTGAGGGACTTTTCCCACTGAGGAGTTATGTATAGACAGAATTTTAGCACCAACACTGAACCCCAGGCTTACATTTGGATTAGGACTAATCATCATGTACTTTACATTTTATCCTCTGGCCATTAGGTTCAGGGAAACTCATTAATATCTTGAATAGGGGCAGAGTGAAAGAGCTACAGGGTAAGTTTCCATGTGTTCATTCAGGGAAATGAATGAAATGTCAACAATGAAAACTTTACCTTCCAGTTTCCATAGTTCAAATAGCTTTTATAGGAAGATATATAACTCTTTTTAATGCCATGCATATCTCTGAACAGATTTTTTTAATAGCCATTCACTTCATAACAGCTAGTCTCTTTTCCTAGACTATTAAAGAAAATATTAATAATTTTATTTAGATTGTAGTACAAATAATTGTTTTATGTGTGTGCTGTGAGTCACTCAGTCATGTCCAACTCTTTGTGACCCCATGAACTGTAGCCCAACAGGCTCCACTTTCAATGGAATTCTCCAGCAGAGAATATTGGAGTGGGTTGCCATGCCCTCCTCCAGGGGATCTTCCCAATCCACGGATCAAATCCAGGTCTCCCGCATTGCAGGTGAATTCTTTACCAACTGAAACACCAGTGTATTTGGTTTAGTTGAAATTAAATCACTAATATTTATGTGCCATGACTACCTTTGACTCTGCTGAAACCTAAGTGAAAAGTGTAAGTGTTAGTTGCTTAGCTGTGTCCAGCTCTTTGTGACCCCATGGACTGTAGTTCACCAGGCTACTCTGTCCATGGGATTTCCAGGCAAGAATACTGGAGTAGGTTGCCATGTCCTCCTCCAGGGGAATCTACCGGACCCAGGGATCAAACTTGGGTCTCCTGCATTGCAGGCAGATTCTTTACCATCTGAGCCACCAGGGAAGCACAAATATAGGAAAAGGTAACTTTCAGGGTTAAGTTAGTAAAATATAGTTTTGATGTACGAAAGACTCTAAGGGTTCTCTTGCTCTTTTCTATAACAAGGTAAGGTTACCTTAGTAGATGTGTATAAATCTCTCAAGTACATCTTATGAGAGCTATTGGGAAGCAATTAACTTTTCAATATGATGTACTAGTTTCAAAACTGGATATTTCCCTCTGAACTTACACTTTAATTTTTCATCCATTCCAACCCTCACACGTTGAAGATTTTTTATTATCCAGAATCATTAAGGAATGAGCTGCTACTTGAATCTTTTTAACAATGTTTATGAGTTTTCTCATAGAGTTTACCTGCCCAAGCCAAGGACAGGTACGTGAACTATTTTCAGTGGGTATAGGGATGAGAAGATGTGCTCATGGTTTTTAATTTAACATGAGACAAAGCATGTTTAATTCTCCTGACTTTCTACCCCATCCTCAAAAATGAGCAGCAGACAATTTCAGTGGGCTAAAGATAAGAATCATACTACAGTGTGTATAGATGTCCTCATATATTTTCTGTAACACTGTTTTATAATTTTGCCCCAAATAATGGTTATATAATTTTTGACCCCATTTCTCATGGAAAATATTGTTTTGAAGGGATTCTTGTTTTTCTAAATGCAGAGCTGATAATACCATTGACAGTAACCTTGCTGGGCACCCCACAGGCACTGAACTGGGAAGACATTAATTCTGCCACTTACATTTAAAATGGATCACGGTGTTCGATGCATCCTGAGTCTCTGGGACAGCATGTTAGGTTGGGGACATTTGTATCACCTCATATCCCCCCTGCTTTAAAATATTCCATCTCTTCCTACCAATTATTAATCAGAATATTTTTGAAAACCACCAATTTTTTCCCGTCTTTGATTCCTAAATTTCCTTTTATTGCCCATGCATTGCCCCTTCACAACTTTCTAATCCCTCAACCTAAAAACCCACAGATTCATTTTTTATAGCAAATTCTATGCTCACTCTCTATATAATGACATTTCTTCAAATCAATACAATCATTCACATTAATATAAAATGTGGGGCCCAATACAGGCATATAAACTCCTGTTCCTAGAATCAAATTCTTATCCTCCACAGACCTGAATAAACAAAGTCCAGAGAAACATTTTTAATTAAAATTTACCAAAAATATAAATGTATTTATTTGTGGAGGTTTGCTAGACTAGTTATTAGGAAAATGCTTAGAAATGCAACTTGTTTATGGATGATATAGACTTTACATGGCCATTTTTGACACTGCTTTCTACTTTTCGGATGTTTCTGCTTAGGCATCTGAAATGGGGGTGAAATGGTTTCAGCACTGTCAAGACAGAATTATGGTTATCTCATGCTCTCCAGTGGGCTTATTTCTAGATTGCAAACTACTTAAGGGCCAGGTCCACGGCTTCATAACTAGCATAATGCTGGACATCCATCAAGCACTAGTTAAATGTGAGTTGAATTGATGGATAGAAAAATAATGAATGAATTGAAATAAAAGAACTGTTATTGTTTCAAGACTGGAGACTGAGTCTGGTGTTTCCAAAGGCTGTGATGTCTATCAAGACATGGAAAAATAATGGTTATCCAAGTATTGCCATTTCAAGAATTTGCTTTAAAAATAAGTATGTTTTCTGTTATACATCAAGGATATGTTTCTAATACGCTCTCTTCCATTCCCATACACTCTGATTTACTCTTAAGATAAACAGAAAGGGCTTGAGTTGAAGCTAGTGGAGAATGTCCAGCCTTGTGTCAGACATGGTCATCTGCTGTCCTGGGTATCTCACTGCAAGCCTTGGGACCCCTGCCTAGAGGATGAGCTCTTAGACTAAAGCATTCCATTTACCCCTACTAATCAATATAGAGACTTAGAGAGGCAGCTGAGTGCAAGAAAGGGGAGGAAAGAAGGAAGAGAAGGAAATCTCCAACTATAGGTGCTAGAAATACTCCTGAACTTCATATTATATACCATTAGCTAAAACCCTCTTCCATCGTGTAAGAGTAATCAAAGCAGTTAGGGATGCTATTCTAAAGAATACAAAATGATCCTGTTTGACGAATCACACTTTACTTTTTTATTTGCCAAGTGAATTTCAAGACAGTAATGGTACACAACTCATTTAACCCTGGAATTCTCTTGTTCCTGCACTTTTACTCCTCGCTGTGATTGCACTGGATCTCCCTGGTGGCTCAGTGGTAAATAATCCGCCTGGCAGCGCAGGAGACTTGAGTTCAGTCCCTGGGTGGGGAATATCCCCTAGGGAAGGAAATGGTCACCCTCTCCAGGATTCCTTCCTGGGAAATCCCACGAACAGTCTCACAGCAGGAGTTTGACATGACTTACCGACTAAACAACAATGGTTGGGTTGTGTTTGCTGCAAAAAGTTATGCTGAAGACCTAACTTCAAATACTTCAGAATATGATCTAATTGCTAAATAGGGTCTTCACAGAAGTAATCAAAGAAAAATGAGACCCTTAATGCAAGCCTAATTCAGTATGACCAGTGTTTTTATGAAAGGGGAAGTTTTAGACCCCCTGGTGGTACAGTGGTAAGAATCTGCCTGCCACTGGGGAGACGCGGGTTCCATCCCTGACTGGGGAAGATTCCACATGCCATAGAGCATCTAAGCCTGCGTGCCAAAACTACTGAGCCTGAGCTCTAGAGCCCACACGCCGCAGCCGCATGAAGCCTGCACACCTAGAGCCCGTGCGCCGCAAGAGAAGCCGCCTCAGTGGGAAGGCCGTGCACCACAACAAAGAGAAACCCCAGCTCCCTGGAACTAGAGAAAACCTGCTCACAGCAACGAGGACCCGGCACAGTCAAATCAGTATTTTTAAAGGGGAAGTGTATTTGGACCCAGACCCTTCCCCAGAGGGAAGACAGCATGAAGAACCACAGGGAGACGATGGTCACGTGACTGAAGTGAAGCATTCACAAGCCAAGGAATGGGAGGATTGCCTACAAATACCAGGAGCTAGAAGAGGCAAGGAAGGATTCTCATGGTCCTGCTGACACCTTGATTTCAGACTTCTAGCCTCCAGACTGTGAGCAATACAGTTCTGTTATTTTAAGTTATCTGTTATTTTTGGTACTGTGTTAACAGCAGACTAACATACATTCCAATCTCAGCCTAAACACTAAATAATCTGGTAAATATTCCCTGATAGCATTCCCCCAGATAATGTCCTCTAGGGCGCCATACTTATATATGGCATATGATAGATGCTCAGTAAATATGAATCAAATGAATAAATACATTGTTAAAAAATGGATAATTGGTTAATTCTAAAAGAAACTTGTGGAAAAACCATTTGTGTATTAAGGCTTATCCCTACCAATCATTTCCAAGAAGTTAAGAAGTATGTAGCACTTGAAGTAAAATGTACATTTCCATTAAATTAAATTATCATTTTAATAGTTACTTCTTATCAGCTATATTTTAATTAAAAATAGAAGTAATTATATTGCTATCATTCAGCATGAAGCCTAATTTTAAGAGGAAGAATTTGGTGTGTGTGTATGTATATGGGGGTGTATAACAAGTTTCACTCTAAAATAGTTCAAGGAAATAAATCACAAAATGTGACAAAGATATTGCCTGAAAACTTAAGATGAAGATAATACTCATATTTTATGGTAGCATATCAAATAAAATTTCTGGAAATTTTATTTGAATATTAACATTTAAAGTCAGTTTTCTAAATTATATTCAAATATACTAAAAATTCACCAAGCCCTTCCAGTAAAGATAAGAAATAGTCTCAAACTGTGAAACCATGTCAGGACTAGGATTTACTCAAGACTGTCCCAATTTTTCTTAGGAGGAATTGAGGAACAAGGAGCTTGAGAGATTTACTTAAGTGACAAGTCAATGAGAAACTCAGAGTCAGGGCAAGAGTTCTTTGAATTCCAAAGTAGTCATGTTTTCCATTTCAAGTTATTTCCTATTCAAAGAGTGCGATGCCCTGTACACATTCTAATAATACTCGGTAATCTCATGTCCTGAACACTCTAGTACATGACACAAACCAGTTACCCCATTCGGAAGACATTAGGAAACAGATTTCTTTTTTAATTGGGGTAGAGCAGCTTTACAATATCATCTTTGTTTCTGCTGTACAACAAAATGAATCAACTAGACGTATACGTGTATCTCCTTCCTCTTGGACCTCTTGCCCTCCCTGCCATCCCACCCCTTCAGGTCACCGCAAAGAACCCTATGCTATACAGAAGGTTTCCATTAACTGTATACTTTACACATGGGAGGGTACACATGTCAAACCTCACCTCCCAATTCATCCCAATACCCCTTCTCTCTGCCCGCATGTCCATACATCTGTGTCTGTTCCCTCTGTCTGCATCTCTATTCCTGCCCTGCAAATTGGTTTTGAAAAAAGCATTTCTTCAAAGGAAGATATGCAGGTGGCTAAGAGGCACATGAAGAGATGCTCAACATTACTAATTATTAGAGAAATGCAGATCAAAGTGACAAAGAGGCATCACCTCACACTGGTTGGAATGGGTATCATCAAAATATTTACAAACAATAAATTCTAGAGAGGATGCAGAGAAAGGGAACCCTCTTGGAGGAATGTAAATTGGTACAGCCACTATGAACAGTGGAGGAAACTTAAAAATAAAACTAAAAATAAAACTACCATATAACCCAATAATACCACTCCTGGGTTTATACCCTGAGAAAACCATAATTCAAAGAGGCATATGTTCCCCAATATTCACTGCAGCACTATTTACATATTTATTTTTGAGGGACCAGAAAGCAATCCTTAATTCCTAATGCGTCTTGATGATGTCCCCTTGTCTCTCTCTGACTCTCACTGTGTCTAAGCGATCATCACTCTTCACCTGGCGTTCTGTACTCAACTTCTGACCTGTCTGCTCTCACTGTTGCTCCCACCCAGCCTTTCTACACCTCAAGCCCACTAAGATTTCACACAGCAGCTGGCGTTCTTTCTAAAATCTAAGTTTGATCATGTGAATGTTTTACTTAAACCTTTAAATCCTTATTATTTTTGGAATAACGATCAAAATCCTTAACCTGTCTTTGAAAGACTAAACGATTCCTCAGCCCTCCCCATATACATGCTAAACTTATTGAGCCAGACTCTGAATTTCTCAAAGTGGCAAGCTCCAACTTGCTGCCTCAGAGTGTAGAAGAGTTCCCTTCTACTTGAAAGGCTTTTTGTCACCTAATTTCTTCCTGTGCCTCCTTTACTTAATTAACTTCTATTCATTTTTATACGGTCTTTTATTTAATGACATTTTTCAGCAAAGCTTTTCTTAGTCTTTGAAAACATTGGTTAGGAGTCTAATTTTCTTTCATAGTACTTATCACTCCATTTAAAATTATATTTGTATTGATACGATCAGTTGGAGTCTGTTACTGCCTCAAGACTGTGGACCTGAGGGTAAGCACAGGGGCTCTTTTGTTCACTGATTAAACCTCCAGCACCTTGCAAGTTCTAGCCTTGATGAGTATAGATTGAATCAGTAAATGAAAGGAAAGTCAGCATGAATCAATTTGTGGTTTTCATATTAGCATTATTCTCAACCATTGTTCCTAAAAGCCATTGCATGAGAATTACCAGTTATCTGTACTGAAATACAGATCCTGAGGCCCACGGATCATTTACTGATTCAGCCATTCTAGGCACAGGGCCTTATAGCAAACAAGTGATTCTGGTGTGCTGCTTAGTTTATGGAATCACTCAGCTAAGCAATATTTCCAACAGTAACCATATGTTGAACTGTATATAAACTCTGAATTCAGTCTCTTTACAGAAGAGTGAGTATGTACATAATTACCCAAGCAACTTCTATAAATAATTGAAGAATTACTAGACTTGGTTAACATGATGTAAACATGAATAATATAGGTCCCATTTGCTTAGAGATCACAAACTACCATATTAGTTAGATTTATAATCACAGAGATTACACAACGTAAAATATACTTTTCAGTATGTTGAAATGCAACCTTAAATACAGATTAGAAAGTATGAAGGAAAAACTGAAGTGTTAGGATCCCAATTTGAATTGAGTCTTAAGATGAGTAGGAGTAGAGGAAGGAGATTTCTAGAAGATAAAATAGTTAGAAGTTATAGAATCATGAAAGAGCATGGCAGAATGCATGAGGGGTTAGTTTGTAAAGGGCATTGTAAGCCAAACCATAAAACTTAGATGAAAAATTTAATCAATATAGTAACATTTACGAAGACAAAGATATTGCCTTTGAACAAACCGATCTCTAAGCTGATTTCACAAGCTTAGGTTTTTTTTTTCCTGCCAACTATGAGATAAATAACCATTAAAATTGAAAAATATATTTGCCAACAAGAACATTTTTATTACTATGTATATGAAACTGAAAGCTTCAGTCTTCTAAACTCTCTGTGTGAAATGTCATGTTGGAATTTAAGTTGATATTTTAAAACATTGCTACAAAAGTACGTCTTGTATTCTCCAGAATTATAATATATTTAATTTTATATGGACTACTATCTAACTATAGATAATGATTAAAGAAAAATTAAAAGTAATAAAAAGCAAAGGTTACCCCTTGTACTATTTGCATAATGATTTAAACTAGCAAAATTTTAACAAAGAGAACTTAAGTTAAATTACTGGAACCAGAGGAGCTACTTACAAGCAGTTTATCAGAACAAACTCATCTATGTGACAAAATGCACACTTGGTATCATTGACATGGAAATGTATCACAATTGTTAACTCAAAAAGGTTCTGTAAACAACAAAATGGGCATCCTTTAATTCAATAGTTCTAAGCCCTAGTTCCACCACCTTAAACTACCTAAAAAGCTTTTTATTTGATAGTAGACACTCAGCATATGTTTATTGTGTTGATTAGCATTTCTCTGATTAATCTAACAGATTAATAAATAATAAAATCTATACTAACTATTAATATCTGCTAACATTGGGGGAGAGAGAAAGACATCAGAAAAAATTTATAGCAACATTTTCTGAAATCTGTTTACTCTAAAAGTACACTCCTTGTTGTACATTCAAAACAGACTAAAAGAAATATTTTAGGTATCACCATGATAATTTCTGAATTTCTAGTTCTTATCTTTTAGGGACAAATATTTGGATTATTTTAAGGATTGTAAAGAAAATTATTTTATATACCATATTTGCTCTTGCCAAATTACATTAATTGTTGGATTAATATCCAATATATTTCTTTTTCTCTATAGTTATATGTACAGATGTCACCATTTAGTATTACAGAAGAAAAATAAAGAAGAATAAGTATTGTCTGAATGAATTTGTTTCTGTGAGACCTCTGAAGTTTTAGCTTGCTACACATTAGTGGTTCTGCCTTGATTTGATGTGTGAGCAGATTTGCTGTGTGCTGGATTAATATCTTCCCCTGAAGAAGTCTAGAGAAGCTGTCCAACTCAACTGACCTACATTTTAAAAGTGATTATAACATATTTAATACTTTGAGATTTATCTCTTTCCAAAATTGGGAGCAATTGCAAGCAATCTGTCTCTGACAGTGCTTGGGCATATTAACTAGAGCATTTAAAAACATTTAGTTGTGATGAGAGGCACACATTTACTGGTGTAGAAAGCTAGCAAGGAATGAGTTAGGATGTTTATAAAGTCTACATAATAACAGGCAGCTAATATATTTCTATATACTCCAGTTTTTGATTTTCTTCTTCTGTCTAATGGAAGTAATGTTTTACCTTACTTAATTCAAATAAGAATTCAGGATTCTATACATGTACAATTATATTAAATAATATAGTATCCTCCAGTCCCAATTCACTTGGCATCCACTCATTCAGTAAATATTTTTTGAAGATATGCCATGTGGGTATATTTAATGATTACAATCTTGACTTTGAAGTCAAACTTTGCTGCTGCTGCTAAGTCGCTTCAGTCATGTCCGACTCTGTGCGACCCCATAGACGGCAGCCCACCAGGCTCCCCCGTCCCTGGGATTCTCCAGGCAAGAACACTGGAGTGGGTTGCCATTGTCTTCTTCCAATGCATGAAAGTGAAAAGTGAAAGTGAAGTCGCTCAGTCGTGTCCAACTCTTAGCAACCCCATGGACTGCAGCCTACCAGGCTCCTCTGTCCATGGGATTTGCCAGGCAAGAGTACTGGAGTGGGGTGCCATTGCCTTCTCTGCAAACCTTGCTACCTCTTCCTAGTTATATGACCTTTTGAAATCAATTTTCTCTCTTATTCTCAGTTTTCTCATCGGAAAAGTAGAAGAAGAATAGTAATACATATCAGAGTAGACTGTTGGGAGAATGTAATGGGACAACATACATTAAAGATGTTCAGGACAGAGTTAACCCAGCAAGGCTGATCCTTAGAAGGGTTGTTTGCAGAGCTGGCCCTTGGCTGGTTTCAGGAAATCTGGCATTGAAACATCCTGTAAAATGGTCAAATCTCTGTCCTGCTCTGTATAAACTGCGTGTACAGGCAATGTGATTTATGTGAACATCTGCTTTCCAACTGGGAATCTTGAATTTTGGTAGCTATGGCTAGGCAGAGTGTCTGTGTGACCAGCACCTAATAAAACCTTGGACTCTGAGTCTCGAACAGACTTTCCTGTGCAGAAGTGTACATTTCACTGGTGGAGGAAGGCGTATGCTCTGTCACCCCTTTGAGGAGCACATAAGAAGTCTGTGGTGGGATTCACCCGGACTCTGCCAAATATGTCTTTCCCCCCTTGCTTATCCTTGTTTTCCTTGGAATCCTAACTCTATAATTACAATCACTAAAATCCTCCTGCAGTGCAGGAGATGCGTATTCAATCTTGGGTCAGGAAGATCCCTTGTGAAGGAATGGCAACCCCTCGTGTTCTTGCCTGGGAAATCCCACAGAAAGAGGAGCCTGGATGCTTCAGTCTAAGGGGTCGCAAGGAGTCAGACACGACTTAGTGACTAAACAATAACAACAATCCTGTTGTGTCTTCATTCTCTGTAATATTTCACAGCCATGAGTAGCCTTCAGGTTCCTTGAGTTCTTCCAGCAAATCACCAAATACGTGAGTGGACTTGGGACTCCCAATGCAAGTAGCAGCAATGATGGAATTTGTTAAAATGACCTCCATTCACAGAAACATGAGTAAAGTGTTGTTTGGGGAAAAGAAACAGGAAGAGATGGGGTTGTTGAAGCCCTGATGTCTGGATGTCTTTGGAATTGCTCATGTGAAACAGAAGTTGAACTGTGATCTGTTACGAGAAGTAAGAGCTACCAATGAAACTGAAAAGTGATCAATCTAATCCCAGGAAAGTTGGCTCAATGGATCCCTTGGTTTCTTTTTTGCTGTGGTAGCTAAGTGGCAAAAGATGAAACAAGAGAAAGAACAGAGGCCCAGAAATACCCAAGATTACACTTTGTAAGATGGGAAGGAGAAACTTACTTTTTCTGAATGGCTACAATGCCTTTATATTTGCTGAAATTAAGTTAGTATTAATCTGAACAAGAATTATGATGAATCAATGCATGCTATAATTTCACATAGCAGCCAGTAAGAAAAAAAATTAGAATTAAAATGATGTATCAGACGTTATTTACTTTATACACATATAAAATTATATACATATATCTGTGAATAGGTGTATATATATATATATATATATATATATATACACCTACTTTGTGGGGGAGAACACTGAACATGTTTGCTCTTCTAAGAGTTTGAAAATATAAAAGTATTAATATAAAATTGAGTTATATGAATGAAGACAATTTAAATTAAAATTTCAAGTATAATATAAACAAGGAAAGTGAAGTCGCTCAGTCGTGTCCGACTCTTTGTGACCCCATGGACGGTACCTACCAGGCTCCTCCGTCCATGGAATTTTCCAGGCAAGAGCACTGGAGTGTTTGCCATTTCCTTCTCCAGGGGATCTTCCCGACCCAGGGAGTGAACCCTGGTCTTCTGCATTGTGGGCAGACGCTTTACCATCTGAGCCACCAGAGAAGCATAGATAATATAAAAGAAATTATTCATTTCTTCAAAGTTTACATCACATTTAAATAGGATTTAAATGTATAACTCTAATATTCAATATTCTTATGAACTAAGAATATTGAAATTTCTATTTAAAAAATAAAATTCTAATTGTATGACCTGAAGAGAATTTAGCAACAAGATCTTCATTTGTAAATAAGGTCTGTCAGAGGCTATCAGGACATCCATAATTTGTCTAAAATCAATTTGTCCCATTCCACTGCTTTTTCCAAAAAAAAAGTACCTCTTATTTCACAATAAACAGATCCCTTAAAAGTATATATCTAACTTATTTTTGAAATATTTGAATAGTGTTATGAAATTAATATTTCAGTATTAAAATTCTACTTGCCTTAGGCTTTTCGCCAAATAGTTAATCATCTGCAGACACCTTCACTACTAAAAATCTGCTTTCAAATAACTGAAAAATTTTTATATTGAAAGTAATAAAACATTAATGTACTTCATTTATAAAGTTCATATTTTATGAATTAGAGTAAATTATCTACATTTAGATCTAAGCAAATGCTAGACACTAGCTACAATTTGTTAATAAATAAATAATATTAATATAGAACTCCAACAAATTACCTCCAACAACTTACAGTGTTTTTCACCTTTAAGATTTTTTGAGAATGTTAATTAAATATAAATCACCCTTTGCACGATAGCTACATGAGCATTCACAGCCTCAAGTTCATGAAGCAGGATCATTTGGGGTGTGTGTGAGAGGAACCGTATGTGTGAAACTGTCCTCGGGCCTATACTCATGATGAAACACCATTCAGAAAGTGACAATTTCCTTCCTTACAAATCATGCAATTTCCAGTGCCATCCTTCAGGTGGATGACACTGCTCTGTTGGATTATCACTCATGCAGCTTCCTGCCAAAAAAAGATTGGCTCTTGAGAGTTGTAAAGTTCAAGAGGCTGAACAAAATATAAAGGAGGAATGGAGGAGGAAGAAAAAGTTTTAGAGTGTTTGTGAAGCCCTCTTCAGGCTGCTGGATGCAGTAGAAGTGAGAACCATACATAACTCTGTGCCTCAAGGCGAAAGAGGACTCTCCAGAGGTTGCTAGAAAATATGTATATGCATGGGGCTTGAGTGCCTCTCAGCCATGCTTTGAGTACTAGTTCTTTAGCTTGTCTAGTCTTAATTTGTATTTTTAACAGTAAACAGAGATTATTGAATTACGTTTGTATCAAACAGGTTTACTAATATAATCTGTGGCGTCCCATATCAAGGTCACACACACGTGCAGAGGCCTGTACCAATGTCATCTCCAGAAATGACTGACCCCGTTGTAACTCTTGCCAAAAGCGCCCTGATCCTTACCAGCCAGGCTCCCAACTCCATGTTAGGTAAAAATGGCTACCCTGGTACTCACCCTATATTGACCTAACCAATCACCTAATGCTACCCTTCCAGCAGGAGTTTTCTTTGTCTTAAGGTATAAAAATTGACTATTAACCTACAAAAGCCTCGACTCTCTCTGGTCTGTCAGGAGGTCAGCACACTGTGCTTGCAACACCCACATTATCTCTGCTTTTTGTTCTTAATAACCTCACTGCTTTCTGAAATACCCTGTGTCTGGAAATTCTTTCCTAACCTACGCTCAAACTGCCATGACAGAATCCATGTTCGAAATCTTTAGAATCTGGTAACATTTCAAAATACCACATAGATGAAGGCATGCATGGAGAGAAATTTGTAGCTTTTTAAATACTTACTTTGGAAAAGAAATAATCTTCAATCAGTAACCTAAACTTCTCTATTAAAATAAGCATAGAATATAAAAATCACCCAAATCTATGCAGTAGTCAAGTGATAGAGAAAAAGATAAGGGTAAAATTAAACACTTACTAGGTTTTCCCAAGGGTTCTCAAAAACTTTGTATTCAAATATGTGTGTTTCACTGTGCGGGCTTCCCTGGTGGCTCAGAGGGTAAAGAGTCACCTGCAACGTGGGAGACCTGGGTTCAATCCCTGGGTTGGGACGATCCCCTGGAGAAGGGAGTGGCTACCCACTCCAGTCTTCTGTCCTGGAGAATTAGATGCACTGTATAATCCACCGGGTTGCAAAGAGTCATTACTGTGTACCATAATGGGAACTCCCTCTCTTACACACTGGATAAATAGAAAGGCATTGCTGAGAAAAAGGAAGTCAAGCCACAGTTACACTGCTTGAATTCTATGACCGGGTTATGATTGGCTCAAAATCCAAAGTTCTTATCAGCTACCAAGAAGTTATTCTCTAAATTTAAAGACATTCCTCATTTCATTAGTTAAAGTATATTCACCACTAACCCAGGGCTTGTTGAATATTACAAGCAACTCAAAGCTAGTCTTAATAGTATGTTGATTTTTGCAACCCAGATCTCATCAAATATTGCTTGCTTGCTGCTGCTGCTGCTGCTAAGTCGTTTCAGTTGTGTCCGACTCTGTGCGACCCCATAGATGCCAGCCTACCAGGCTCCTCTGTCCACGGGATTCTCCAGGCAAGGATACTGGAGTGGGTTGCCATACTTAAAGAATAAATGGATGGGTATAGACATTAACAAATTAGAAGGAAGGAGCATTCCTTTGAATGATTTTATTTCCTCTTCATTTATATTCTAATGCTTTTAACAGAAGTTTGAAATTGGCCTGGTGGGCTGGGAAGACCCAGAGGAATCGGGTGGAGAGGGAGGTGGGATGGGGGACCGGGATGGGGAATACGTGTAACTCTATGGCTGATTCATATCAATGTATGACAAAACCCACTGGAAAAAAAAAAAAAATCACACGTTTTATCATAAAATAAAATAAAAAAAAATTACCTTTTCTTATTTCATCTCATAAGTTCAAGTGATCTCAATGTCATTCTAAATACATATAGACACACCTATATATATAGGTATATGTTTATAATAAGCATGCCTCATAATTATTTCTCTATGCATACATTTACAAAATTTTGATTGTACTAGATATTCATATGAAAATGAAAAAAAAAATCTTTCAAAAATTACCAAATTCAAGCATAGGCTTGGATTGTTCAAAACTATTAAAATTTGGTACCTTCCATTTATCACAAAATTCACTACTATAGATCAGATTAATTAAATAGCCAATCATTTAAAATATACATATAAGATATCCATTATGATGCTATTGTGAGAATTTTGACTGCAGTTTAAATAGATCTAAGGTTTCCTTAGTCCTGGTTCCTAAAATAAATCTAAAATAAGTCTGGTCTGCAATTATTAAATGCAACTTAATCAAATTTTAAAAATCAAAAAGCTCTAAGACCAACTTTTAAAAACTTTGTGGTAAATGGGACCTCAACTGATGTATAGGTATTAGTTTGAACAGTTGAATATTCATATATTAAAACTATGGACCACATAACAGCTTTTATTTTGCTCACTGATTTGCAAGTAAATACCCATTTAAATGAACTAGAAGCCTGACCATAGTATTGAATTTCTGAGATTATTATGACTGACTTTTTAAAAATCAGATCTGATATTTTTGGATTATATAGACATGGCTTGAAATTTATGTATCTAAATCAGCAGGATGATCATAAGAGACCCCAATAGGCTGACTGGAGATTTCTTGTTTTTATTTCTCTTAAGATTCAGGGGGAGAATCTGCATAAGATCAACTTACTAGCAGACTGAGGAGTGTGTACCAAGTGGGAAAATTCTCTTTGCTTAGAAACCTGATTACATCTTCACCGAAGGTCATCGTATCTAAACTCAACTTCATCCAAGCCCCTACATCTTCATATCCACTTAGCCTTCATACTCACACTCTACACATACCTTGGTGTCTACACCCTGCTCTGTTTAAATCATATTTATTAGGCATTTCTAACACATATTACAAGAACATAGAGTGGGAGAAAGTAAGAGTCCCTCTCACTAGGATTCTAAGCCCCAAGCAAGTCCAGTTTCAGCAGCATAGACCTGGCCCTGTTTAATCCCTGGCACTAGGAATGAGAGCAGCTGGATATTTTTGTCTTGCCTAGAGTGTTCACAGGGGTCCTCACTGAGCATCACAATGGACTACTGATCAGATTTTTTTTTTACTTCCTTGTGCTGTTTTTTCCTTATCACTGTCCTATTTAGAGATCTAGAGAGAACCAACAGTAAAATATCAATGTCAGTGTCAACATGTGTTCACAGCTGACCTACGGACCTAACAAAATGAACAACAAAACTTTGCAGATGACCTAGTCAAAGATACTAAATACCTAATAACCATGTGCTTCTCTTTCTACTATATGATTTTCCCCCCCAATAAAATCTGTATGATTACAGAGCATATACACACAGTATATATACTGACTTGTTAGACTTGTATGGGGCTTAATTATACCAAACCAAGACCTTTAGTCCCTTTAGTACTATTCGGCAAATCACAATTTAGTTAATAAATGTACAACTGATGAACAAATCTAACATAATTATAAATGCAAATTTTACCTTAATGAAATTACCATAATACCATCATATCCATATTTTCAAACGAATGCTAACTTTTAAAGAGATCAAGTTTGAAATTAATTCTGCTCATATATACTTTAAGAAAAAAACTTTTTAAAAGAAATGCCAACAATATTATTTTATGAACTACAGAACTCTGGTACCATTACTTTAGAGTCATGCTTACTTTTGTAACAGTATTATTATGTTTAATGATCCATGTTGTGAATCAGTCATTAATTCTGATGAAAAATCAAATTTCCTACAAGGCAAAGAATTTGTCCTTATAAAGAATATACCTAAAATGATCTTACAGACTAAAATTTCAAAGCTAGACCAATACCAGTATTTCCATAGTAATTTTGTGAATATTCTCATGAACCATCAAAATGCAGTAAGAGCTAATTTCTCCTTATTGCCAACTGGAATCTCCTATTACTGCTTTGAGAATTATTGCCATGGAAGACAGAATCAGGAGCCTACTCACCACTTTGCTACGGAAAGAGCATCCTCACTTCTCATTCATTGGTGTCTCCTTCCAGAACCTGTGGAAGCAATCTTGCTATTAGAGCAGGCCAGGACTTACCCATCTTCATCCTTATTTGCACTTGCCTCTGTCAGTCATGGACTTCCCTGGTGGATCAGATGGTAAAGTGTTTGCCTGCAATGAAGAAGACACAGGTTCAATCCCTGGGTTAGGAAGACCCCCTGGAGAAGGGAAAGGCTAACCACTTCAGTATTCTGGCCTAGAGAATTCCATGGACTACAGTCCACGGGGTCGCAAAGAGTTGGACACTGAGAAACTGAGTGTTTCTGAAGTGTTTCTCAGAAACAACTGAGAAACTTTCACTTTCAAGTAATCATGAAGTACCTACATACAATGACATGAAAAATATAAATCTAGTCTATAATGACATTGAGAAGTGACTTTATGGCATTATACTGAGCTCACATGGCAACATTATAACAGTTTCTATGCCAGTCACTGTTCTAAGCATTTTACACATATTACCATATTTAACATTCAGAATGACACTGCATAGAAGATAGCAATATACTCAGATGAGAAAATGAAAGAACAAAGAATCTAACTTGCTTAACTTACAGTTAATTAAGTGGTGTGTGTGTGTGTTAGTTGCTTAGTCGTGTCCAACTCTTTGCAACCCCGTAGACTGTAGCCCACCAGGCCCCTCCATCCTTGGGATTCTCCAGGCAAGAACACTGGAGTGGGTTACCAGTTCCTTCTCCAAAAGGAACTATAGAAAGAAAGAAAGTGAAGTCACTCACTTGTGTCCAATTCTTTGCAACCCCATGGACTGTAGCCTACGAGGCTCCTGCACCCATGGAATTTTCCAGGCAAGAGTACTGGAGTGGGTTGCCATTTTCTTCTCCAAATTAAGTGGTAGAGTCAGGATTTAAAACTAAGCATTCCTGGTCTAGAATATGCACTTTTAGTCACTACTACTCCATTATAATAGGCATAATAAAATTATTGCAACAAAAACCATAATGAAAACTGCAGTAGCCATTTTGCTGTTCTAAAAGTAATTAGAGCTCTATATCATCCACAAAACATGGTATCATTGCTTTTTCATGCTCCTTTGTAATTGCTTGGTACTTTCATGTCCTTCCGGTAAATAAGTTCTGTATATCATTTTCAGGACTGATATTCAATTGCCTGCACGAGACCCTCTGACATAGAGAGGGAAACATCCAAGATAGTAGATACTCCATCTGTCTGTATTTCTTAGTCATTAGTGAATAACTGTCTTTCTGAATTTGTAAGGAAATATAATTGAACAAAAATCAAAATTGTATTACTTTAAGAGATGTAAATTTGGGGATTGCTTGTTTAAAACAATAAAATCTAAATATACTTCATGTTTCTGATATGAGTACATCAAAAAATGTGAACAAAACAGGCTAAGCAATAAATTTAATAATTCTAAAATTTTCATCAAAGTTGAAAGATGACAAATACTGTTAATCATATATAATTTTTTATTTATTACATAATTCACACATCTCTGTAAGTTGATAGTGATTTCTTGTTTCTATTACATTGTTGAAATAAATATTAAAGTGTACAATGACAAAAGACTAAGAACATATAATAGGTAAATGGTTTATCATCAAAAGACTAGCCCATTTAAAATGCAAAAAAATTTTTGGACTATAATTATTTAACTTAGTCCATCAAAAAGTGTATATTAGCCACCTGATGTATGATCATTACTGCTGATTTATGAATTAAGGCAGATGAAAAAGAATCTTTAGAAAAGTAGCCAGATATCCATAAGATTTATCAAATCATATTTTATAAATAAAGACTGGTGATGATGCATCTAAGATGGGAATATGGTTTCTAGAGCCAAGAAACTTATCACTAATAACTCAATATGTCACTGTGTTTTGAAATCTATTATCTATTAGTTTTAAGTAACTTTAAGTACAATATGTGTTGTTTAATTTTAAAATATTAGTTCTATGTAAATTATAGAACAGATAATCTTTCCATAATGAAGTGAAAATGTAGATTTCCCCTCCCAGAAGAAATATAACTCACAAATGTCTATATTTTATCATTAGAAATGAATAATTAGAAATATGTCAGCATTCATCTGGCTACTTAAACACTTATTTCAAAGGGAAATATCTATGCAGAGTTTTAAAAAATATTGTTGAAAAAATAAATTTCCTCATAACATACAGCTTATATAAATTCATATATCACACCTTCTGAAGCAATCTGTTCAACTACTGGTTTTTATGTACAGAGATAATTCAAGTTATGTTGCAGGTAAAATTCTGGACAGCATATTCATTCAAATAATATAATAACATTCAAGGAAAATGGTTGGTGGTTGGCAAATAAACATGGTATTTATCAGACTTTCCAATCTCACAGAAAAAACAATTACTGTGTTTGTTTTGCAAATAACACCTCTCCAATTTTCCTACAGCCCTGTTGTCATTTAGAAGCAGGAGCTTTATGTGTTGTTAGCAAAGCCATTTCCTTAAATTCTTTGGTAACATTTGCTTTTATAGGCAATGAAATATATTCTACTTCTTACTTTTTTAAAGACAAACATATGGTAACAAGAGTAAAGTTGATGAAGCTAGAATTAGTGAAATTAGAGAGGCAAGAAGGTCAACTTGAACTAAGTTATAGAAATGTAAATATTGAGCATCTCTTATTAGTGGAAATGCACATACATTTAGATAATCATACAATGAAAAGGAAATTATTTATAAACAATTTTTAAATTAAAGTTTGAGAGAGATGAAATATCCTCCCAAGCTCTGTCTTAGTAAGGCTTTAATTTTATTCTCTTTGTTAAGAGTAAGTGGAAAACATCATTTCCATTTGTGTCCCTTGTCTTCCTCTGATCTATTTTTTTTTTTTTTTTTTTTTGGTACAAAGTCACAGTAGGGAAGAAGGGGCAGAAAATTATGTTAAAGGTAAAAGAGGCACATCAGAATTTTTAGCAGTTTATAGGAGTTTACATAGATTTGATCTGGCAGCATCAAAACAAAAGTGGTGATTGATGCACATATTTTTAGTGTCACATGGAAAGTTTATTAAATTGTACACTTTTAATGAATGAATTTCATTTTGTGAATTATTTCTCAATAAAGCTATTCCTTTTTTTTTTTTTGGAAAAAAAAAAGTGAAGGAGTGTTCCTAGAAAGGAGCCAGGGCTAAGTTTGTATAGAGAAGACAGTGAAACAAAACAGGCCAGTTCTTTAGTCATAGCTTAATCAGTTGCCTTATTTGGGAAAGCCAAGTTGGTTGTTCTTAAGTTTCATTTTCTTACATCTGCTTCATGGACTCTGGCTCCAACTTTTGGTTTGCTTGGAGCTACCAAGGCATTAGAGCCTTCTTGGTCTAATGGTCCCCTTGTTTAATTATTTTAACAATTAGTACTTGAATTTTGAACAAAGGTCACTTAGGAACAAAAACAAGAGGAAAAAATAATTTCACTATCCATCCTCTTCTTCAATCTTGAAGGAATATTATGTTGGAAATTGCTCTTTGTACAATCTGCGTGTTCATCCACTTCATTTAGATCCTCACACAACTATGTTTTAAAAATATTTGGGGAGATTTATATTTCAAATATTAGAAAATAAAATTTACCAATGGAACAGACAAAAGCATGTTACTCCACAATTGTGCTAGTCCATTTGTGGGATAAATGGCGAGTAAAAGTGTTAATCACTCAGTTATGTCTGTCTCTTTGTGACACCATGGACTGTAGCCTGCCAGGCCCCTCTGTCCATGGAATTCTCCATATAAGAATACTAGAGTGGGCAATCATTCCCTTCTCCAAGAGATCTTCCCAACCCAGGAAACCAACCCAGGTCTCCTGTATTGCAGGCAGATTCTTCACCATCTGAGCCACCAGGGATGAAGGGAAGGACTCACATTTTCTGCCCTAGAGGAGTTTCATAATTTTGGAGACTTAAAACACCCAAACACATTGAATCAGTGAATACGATGCAGCCAACAGCACATCCTGTGATCCTAGAGGCCTTGTTTTCTTGGGTCATTCTGACACTGTTTCAATCTAATTTTAAAATAACATCCTATATTGATTAAAATAATTGGCTTTAGATTCACCTAAATTCAGCTGAATTTAAGAATCAGCAAGATCACTTCCTGGATATATAAACTTGGACAAGTTAATTATCATCCTTAAATTTTAGCTATCTCATCTAAAAAAATGGAGATGATGATAATACTCATATTTAGGGTTTTGAAGGTTAAAATATGGTAATTATTAAAGTTTTATACCTCAGAGACTCACACAAAGTAAATATTCAAGTAATTATTAATTTATGCTCTTATAATTAATGATGACTCTTTCATTTACTGACAAAAATAAGTCCATAATAGATGACCCTGTACTGTGTGTGAGATGAATACTGGATCACCAGAAACTACATAATGCTTTAGATACCTAAGCTCAAGTCAACAGCTCCTCAAGGAACAATTGTTTGTATTCAGTTTTCTTTCTTTCTTTTTTTTTTTTTTATGGTCACTTAAGTTTATTTTTTTATTTTTTTTATTTTTTTTTATTTTTTTTTTAAATATTATTTTATTAGTTGGAGGCCAATCACTTTACAACATTTCAGTGGGTTTTGTCATACATTGACATGAATCAGCCATATAGTTACACGTATTCCCCATCCCGATCCCCCCTCCCACCTCCCTCCCCACCCGACTCCTCAGGGTCCCCCCAGTGCACCAGGCCCGAGCACCTGACTCATGCATCCAACCTGGGCTGGTGGTCCGTTTCACCATAGATAGTATACATGCTGTTCTTTCAAAACATCCCACCCTCACGTTCTCCCCCAGAGTTCAAAAGTCTGTTCTGTACTTCTGTGTCTCTTTTTCTGTTTTGCATATAGGGTAAATGCTGGAGAGGGTGTGGAGAAAAGGGAACCCTCTTACACTGTTGGTGGGAATGCAAACTAGTACAGCCACTATGGAAAACAGTGTGGGATTTCTTAAAAAACTGGAAATAGAACTGCCATATGACCCAGCAATACCACTTCTGGGCATACACACTGAGGAATCCAGATCTGAAAGAGACACGTGCACCCCAATGTTCATCGCAGCACTGTTTATAATAGCCAGGACATGGAAGCAACCCAGATGCCCATCAACAGATGAGTGGATAAGGAAGCTGTGGTACATATACACCATGGAATATTACTCAGCCGTTAAAAAGAATTCATTTGAATCAGTTCTAATGAGATGGATGAAACTGGAGCCTATTATACAGAGTGAAGTAAGCCAGAAAGATAAAGAACATTACTGTATTCAGTTTTCTTATCATCTCAGAGATACACTTTCACTTAGCCAATGGTCGCCAGCCCATCAGACACATGGTAAAGGGAAGTCCTATATTTCTTATTTTCCCTCCTTCTATAATGGCAATTTACTTTTAATAAGAAATAAATCATTTTGAAATAGTCACAGTCATGTTTATTCTACTAACATTATACTCATGCTAAATTCTTCATAATGTCTTACCTAGCATGTCTGTGGGATTTAAACTATGGGCCGGTTATTTTGTGTAGCAACATTTAATTGGATGTTTATTTGCATAGATTTTCTATGTGTCTGTGAAGCAACACATTAGAGATAAAAATGTTAACATTTTAGGGGAAAAAACAGAGATTTTGGCCATTCGGATTACCTGCAAAGTATTTCATCTTTGGATCTTTCCGGGAAAAAAAAATAATGTGTGCAAAAGAATTAGCTTTTTAGTTATCAGATATAAAAATTTTAAAGTTAGAAATGTGCTCACAATGGATATCAATGGGTGAAAATGTAGCTGATCCATGATTTGTGGGTTAAATTCAAAAATTTCTTTGCCAAGTAATAGCAATAGTTTACTTCAATTCAAAGTACATGTCTTTTATATATTAACAGATGTTTTTAAATTCATGCAATTTTAGGGCAGGCCTACTAGGAACTTTAACAATCTAATTTAACCCCTTCATTTTGCCATAAAATAAGTAAATCCAAGAGATTTATGAGAGATGTCCCTGGTCACACAACCAGTCTGAGGCACAGTCTGAACACTAGGCTAGATCACCTGATTTCCAATTCCGTGATACTCAAAATGAGAGGACAAAGATGGATGCTCTGAATGTTTCAGAAAGGCCAGTGATTCCAAGATAGTTTCATAGTTCTCAGTCATCAATCTCACTTATTGCCAAACTTTTCAGGGAAGCTGGTATTATAGAAGCAGCAATTATACTAAAAAATGCCAAGTGTAACCACAATTGCTTGATAGCAGGAATGGAAGCAGAGCATACTCCCTACATTATGCAGTCATTATCTAAAATTATTCAATATGCTTGTAGTATTACCAGAACATTTCATGGGTTACCAGAAAAGCCTGAGATTTAAGTAAATTAAGTTTTCTGTTAATCATATTCACCATCTTTTCCTTTTGAGATATTTACCTGAAAGAGTCAAAGCTGTCAATATAGGAGAGGCATTACCTAATTAGAATGTGATCACTCAGACAGCCAGACACTATAACAATTTTCTCTGTGTTCACTAGTTCTGAGCTGAAAAATGGTCCACTTTTTAAATCTATTATTTTAGAAAGTCCAAATTAAAATATTTGCTTTTTTGATGCAAAATATCTATTATTATTCTTTCTGAAGAGCTATTTTGGGTTCACATATTGCTTTACAAAGAATATATATTAGAAATTCTCATTCTGAATTAAAGTTGATGGTGAAAAAACAATTTTTCATCAGCTAAGTACTGTGCTTTTATAATCCTCATTGTGGTGCACAATACCACATTAATTTAAATATATTTATTAAAATACCATTAATTTAAAAACAAGTATTTTTCTGTCCTATAGTGTTTGTGGAGGAAGACTCTGATACCTAAAATACTCATCTCTCAAAATTCTTCATATTGGCTAGCCCTTCTTCTTTGAATATATACATGGATGTCCACATACTGAGTGGTTGCCATTTCCTTCTCCAGAGATTTTCCTGACCCAGGGATCAAACCCAGGTTTCCTGCATTACAGGCAGATTCTTTACTACATAAGCTATCTGGGAAGCTACATACATAGGCTTGCTTTTTTCTACAATTGTTAGCCTACTTCTTTCAAAATTATGTTTAAAAATTATTCCCTGATATCAAGGCAGGAAAGGCAATATATGGAATAAGTGAAAACTGATTTACAGTGGAGTGGTCAAACTTGGGGCTTCCTGGGAGGCTCAGTGGTAAAGAACTGCCTGCCATATAGGAGATGCAGGAAACATGCGTTCCATCCCTGGGTCAGGAAGATTCCCTGGAGAAGGAAATGGCAACCCACTCCAGTATTCTTGCCTGGGATATCCCATGGACAGAGGAGCCTGGCAGGCTATAGTCCATGGGGTTGCAAAGAGTTGGAAATGACTGAGCATGCACGCATGGTCAAATATGATGTTAAATGATAATAAGGAAATAAGAAAAGAACAGAATGAACAAAACAGAGATCGTGGCTCAGAAAGAAATCATGGGTTGTTTGTAGCTCAGAAAAACTCAGTCAAGAACTTAAGTTATCCCACTAGCACAATTCAAGTCAGGTGATTATGAAGTCTTTTCTATGTTTTATTAATAGGAAACCTTGTTTAAAATTTTTATTTCTGATGTTTATCAATCTCTACTATAAGAAAATATATTATTATTAACCTAACTCACATGAATTATAATATTCTCTTCTTTTTGAGATTAACAAGCACATTGTTAACATCATAATAGATAGTTGAAAAATCATCCTATGTTTAACTTGCTGAGAGTAAAGAAAACTTTATTAATCCTTATTTATCTCAAACTTAGTAAATGCAAGCATCTTTGTGGATGATGATTTTTATTTATTATAACTAAGAAAATTTTACTATAACTCATGAGAGACAATGCTGTTTTTATTCCAAAGTATCAAACTGCTAAGTCTTCCAATAAACCAAATATTTGTATAAAAGCTTATTTGATGACTGCAAATAGTTGGAGACCTTTTTCTGGGTTCATTCATTCACTGCTTTATATAAAAAATCTTTACTGAGGGCCTACTATACAAAGAACACTGGAAAAATACAAAGGATGAAAATAAGAGACTTGTTTCTTCATATGCTAGGTTAATAAATTAAGAAAATAATTAAAATATATACACAATGAAGGAGCCAGCAGTGATTATAGCAGGAAATAGTGGAAGCTTGGAATTTCTAAAAGTGAAAGTAAAGCTTCTAGTAACATTACAAAAACTGCATCAGGTTAAATGTATAGACAGAAATGATTAAAGTTTATATAGAAAATGACAGGGGACATATGTTATAGGAAAAAAAATGAGTTCAGTTATATTTCTATGAAACATTAAAGGATTTTAATTGACTATTATCTGCCTAAATGTGATTTTTTGGTGGGGTTCAGTTAGTTCAGTCTTGATGAATTTTTCAATATCAATACTCAGATTTTTTCATTAATGCTTGAAATATTTCTTTAATACTTTGAATATATCCTTTCCTCAGTTTTACATATTTGTTCATCCTAAAAAATTTTTTTTTAAATAATATTAAAGTTTCTCATTCTGTTCTTCATCTTTCAACCTGTAATGCTTGTCATCTCTTTCTCTCAGATGTTCTCTGAGGCATATCTTCATTTCTCAATTCTAGAAATTCATTTTCTCTTCAGGAGTTTTTACTAGTCTATTATTCCCGACATTTCAGAATTTGCTCTTCATTTTCAAGTTTTCTAAGAAGAAAAGATTACTGCACTTTGTTTCTACTGCTTTGAATAGAAACTCTTGTTGGTGTCTAAATAAGTTGTAACTTCGCTCCAGAATGCTACTATCCCTAGTCAATCATTTCAAATGCCATAGGAGTCATCTGGTTGGTCAAGTCACTATGAATTATAGTCTTGTCTTCTGATCTGTCACCAAACATCTACTACATTCGTCTCTTTCATATATTGATGAGCTATTTCTTTGTTCTGATTTATTATAAAAAGCTGATTATATTGTTATTCATCATATCCTGATCATGTTGAAGCTCACTTTTTTTTTTTTTTTTGTCTCTTAGCCACTATTTAAGAGGCTCACATTTTAATGGACATTATGTCCATGTGTTTTTGTTAAGTTTATATAGAAAATCAAATTGGAAAAGAAAAATAAAATCCAGACTTCCTAACACAGACCTCTAATTCTCACAAAATATTTTTAAAATGTATAATAGATACTGAGCTTACAAGCAGAGTTAAAAAGAAAATGACAATCTATAAAACTTGCTTCAGCACAGTCATGGTCGGGGACTCCTACCGTTGTGCCTTCTAACCTCTGCTCTTAAAAACAAGCCCTTTGAGGGTCACTGCAACCTTAAATGATGTTGATTTTCCTCAGATTACGCTGTAACTTGACAGGAGTCTCAAAAAGGTCACATTGTAAATGATATATATTGGTTACTAATGTCCTTTTCTGCTGGCACTCAGACAGCTCTTGTCAAAGCTCTTAGACCAGATAATGCTTTCTTCCTCCCTTAAAGGATAATCTGAAAATGTTACCCAGACTGTTATCAATGTCCCAGAATTGCTTTCTGTAGACAGGTCATGTCTTGAAAAGAGGAAAAAAAAACTACAGATAGGCTTCTTTTATGCTCTTTGTTAATACAATGTATATACACATGTATAAAGGTTAAGAAATTTTAATCTCATAAATCTCTAATGGCAGAAAGTGAAGAGCCTCTTGATGAAAGTGAAAGAACAGAGTGAAAAAGCTAGCTTAAAATTTAATATTCAAAAAATGAAGATCATGGCATCTGATCCTACCACTTCATGGCAAATAGATGGGGAAACAATGGAAACAGTGACAGACTTTATTTTGCTGTGCTCCAAAATCACTGCAGATGGTGACTCCAGCCATGAAATTAAAGACACTTGTTCCTTCGAAGAAAAGCTATGACAAACCTGGAGAACATATTAAAAGTAGAGACATTACTTTGCCGACAAAGATCTGTCTAGTCAAAGCTATGGTTTTTCCAGTAGTCATGTGTGGATGTGACAGTTGGACCATAAAGAAGGCTGAGCAACAAAGACTGGATGCTCTTGAATTGTGGGGCTAGAGAAGACTCTTGAGAGCCTTGGATGTAAGGAGATCAAATCAGTCAATCCTAAAGAAAATCAACCCTGAATATTCATTGAAAGGGCTTCCCTGGTCTCAGATGGCAAAGAATCCACCTGCAGTGTGGGAGACCTGGTTTTGATCCCTGGGTTGGGAAGATCCCTTGAAGGATAGCATGGAAACCCACTTTAGTGTTCTTGCCTAGAGAATCCCCATGGACAGAGGAGCATGGTGGGTTACAGTCCATGGGATCGCAGAGTCAGACATGACTGAGCGACTAAGCACAGCACACACATTCATTGCAAGGACCGATGCTGAGACTGAAGTACCAATATATTTGCCACCTGATGTGAAGAGACAACTCATTGGAAAAGACCCTGATGCTGGGAAAGACTGAAGAAACAAGGAGACGGGAGTTGCAGAGAATTGAGAAGGCATCACTGTCTCAGTGGATGTGAATCTGAACAAATTCTGGAAGATAGTGAAGGACAGGGGAGCCTTGCATGCTTCAGTCCATGAGTTCCCAAAGAGTCAGACATGACTTAGCAACTGAAAAACAAAAATGGCATCACTGTTTTGGTTGAGAAGTGTTTCTCTGTTTGTTTATTCTCACTTATATATTTTAAAAATTCAGTGTTCATTCAAATTCCAAAGATGGGCAATGCCAAAAATGTCCAAACTACATTTACATGAGTAAATTAAATTTTACTCATTTCACAAGCTAGCAAGGTAATGCTCGATATCCTTCAAACTAGGCTTCAACAGTATGTGAACCAAGAAATTACAGATGTACATGGCAGATTTAGAAAAGGCAGAGGACCCAGAGACCAAACTGCCAACATCCATTGGATATAGAAAAAACAAGACGATTCCAGAGAAACATCTACTTCTGCTTCATTGACCACACTAAAGCCTTTGACTGTGTGGATCACAATAAACTATGGAAAATTCTTCAAGAGATGGGAATACCAGACCACCTTACCCGCCTCCTATGAAACATGTATGCAGGTCAAGAAACAACAGTTAGTACAGGACATGGAACAACAGACTGGCTCAAAGTTGGGTAAGGAGTTCATCAAGGCAGTATATTGTCACCCTGCTTTTTTAACTTATATGCTGAGTACATCATCCAAAATGCTGGGTTGGATGAAGCACAAGCTGGAATCAAGATTTCCAGGAGAAATATCAACAACCTCAGATATGCATATGACACCACCCTTATGGTAGAAAGCAAGGAGGAACTAAAGAGGCTCTTGATGAAAGTGAAAGAGGAGAAGGACAAGGCTGGCTTAAAATATTCAAAAAATGAAGATCATTGCATCCGGTCTCATCACTTCATGGCAAATAGATGGAGAAACAATGGAAACTGTGACAGACTATTTTTTTGGACTCCAAAATCCCTGTAGGTGGTGACAGCAGCCATGAAATTAAAAGACGCTTGTTCCTTGGAAGAAAAGCTATGACCAACCTGGACAGCGTATTAACAAGCAGAGACATTACTTTGCCGACAAAAGTTCATCTAGTCAAAACTGGTTTTTCCATTAGTCATGTACGGATGTGAGAGTTGGACCATAAGAAAGGCAGAGCACCAAAGAATTGGTTTTTGAACTGTGGTGTTGGAGAAGATTCTTGAGAGTCCCTTGGACAACAAGGAGATCAAACCAGTCAATCCTAAAGGAAATCAACTTTGAATACTCATTGGAAGGACTGATTCTGAAGCTAAAGCCCCAATACTTTGGACACCTGATGAGAAGAGCTGACTCATTAGAAAAGACTCAATGCTGGCAATGATTGAAGGCAGGAAGAGAAGGGGATGACAGAGGATGAGATGGTTGGATGGCATCACCGACTCAATGAACATGAGTTTGAGAAAACTCTGGGAGATGGTGAAGGACAGAGAAAACTGGTGCACTGCACTTCATGGGTGGCAAAGAGTCAGACATGACTGAGCAACTGAATGGCAACAAAACCCCTTGGACTATACAGTCCATGGAATTCTCCAGGCTAGGAGACTGGAGTGGGTAGGTGTTTCCTTCTCCAGGGGATCAAACCAGGGATCCAACCCAGGTCTCCAGCATTACGGGTGGATTCTTTACCAGCTGAACCACAAGGGAAACCCTAAATTAAGGTGGTATACCAGATAATGTGGTTCTGGCTATCTTTCTGAAATAATTTTCAGATAAAGTCCATAAAAGAAGGTAGAGGGAGAAAAGTTATTATTTCTCTCTAATCCATAGATTGTATTAAAAAACTGATGTGTATATTAATGTGTTGACTTAATTATCTGTATTCTTAGTGTATATTGAACTAATCATTCACAGATTGCAATATTTATACCTTTAGACTTTAACAAGCAAAGGAGTTGAAAAGAACAATAATTAATTTTTAAATAAATGATATTTAAAATTTTCTGATAAAAAGAAATCCTTTAAGTTACAGACCACATCTTTGAGAAATTTTTTATTTCAGAGGTAAGAGTTTACGTTATTTAACATTGTAAAATTTTATAATGTCTTTAGCATTATGAGGGGCTTCCCAGGTGGCTCTAGTGAAGAACCCACTGGACAATTCAGGAGACTTAAGGGACATGGTTTCTAGCTCCAGGTCAGGGAGATCCCTTGGAGAAGGAAATGGCAACCCACCCCAGTATTCTTACCTGGAGAATCCCATGAACAGAGGAACCTGGCTGGCTAAGGTCCATAGGGTCACAAAGAGTCAAACATGACTGATGTGACTTCACATTTAGCCTTATGAGTATAAAATCTTTGATGATAGTGATATCTATTCATTTGTGTACCCAGAACACAGTTAGGTAGAATTGGTGCTAAATAAACTCTATTTGCTGAATTAAATGAGGGAAATAAGTTTCCAGTTCACTCCATTATTCAATGATTAAATTAAAGGTATTTAACACTACTATGACATTTTTTAAAAGGCAAAAACCCACGTGTAGGTATCATTTTAAGGAATTATGAAAATAGTAATAAAATTAATTGTCACTGACAGATACAGGTTGAGCTTTTCAGAGGAAATAATTCATAGAAATCTCACAGACATTTTAAAAGTACATGCTACAAAACTGCATGTCAGGATTATAAAAAAATGTAATAACAACATTTTATAGACAAATGAGTCTATAAGAAACTTTAGATACTTTCTAGCCCTGTTTCAAGCATCTGGAAGATCTATCTTTAATTCAAACTGGCACATAAATTGAAAATTGCTAAGAGGTCAAATTACACTTTGGTGAAGACCAAAGGAGTGATGAATAATAATAATGATTGCACTTTACATTTATATAGCATTATGTCATTTAATCTCCTTTTATATCCATAGCTCTAGAGCAGAATACAATGATTTCATAATATTAAAATTATGATCCAGCTTTATCTTCTATACATCTACATTATGCAGCTTACATACTTTCCATACTGAGTGTATTTTTTCCCAGAAATGCCAGGAATTCCCAATACTCAGATCAGTGCATGACTCAAAAACCAGATGTACAGTTGTAGATAGGATCATCTCTGTAACTAAATATCACTTCTCAATATAAGCAGTGACCTTCAGATTGAAGTACTTAGACACATTTGTGCTGATTTTTATAATGATGGAAAACCAAAGCAAAGGACATTTAAAATTTCACATCAAATGTTACTTTCTAATGTAGCCTCAAAGCATATATGTTAATATAAAGAAAATATTTTGAGGTCTGTCTCTGAAACTAAAATTACAACAGCAACTATGTCAATGCCTCTTTGCTTCTTCCACTGTCAATATTCAAGCAATGTCTTTATAATTACTGCTCTGGATGCTGTAGTAAAAAATTCCAGAAAAGAAAAGGATGAGAGTTGCAAAAAATGAAAGATATATAGTACTTTCAAATTTTAAAAATTGTATGAGTCCCATTATTTTACTTTGCTAATAGGTAGAAAGCAAGTCCATATTCTTCACCATGGATAATGTTCCATGATCACACAAAAAAACTATCTACTATTTTGTTCTCACTAGACTTTTCTGAATAATGTAAATCAATGGATAAAGTTTATTACATAAATTCTAAGCAATCATGAATTTATGTGCAATAGTATTATTACTAATAACTACATTAAAGTCTTTTCTATTTTAATACACAATGCATTAAGATAGTACATTAAGGCTTTAATATATTTTTTTATAAAATATTTTCTTCATCAATTTCCAGGATATTTAATAAATCTAGAACAAGGCTGTTTAAGAAAATTTTGGTGAAAACAGAAAAAATCTGAGAAAATAAATGCAGCACCACTTATGACATAAGATCCATGGCTATTCCAAGTGTTTGTGAACTGGATAACATGCTTTTTGGAAAATAAAGCATGTGACTAGGAAACTGTGTGTTTGTATAATTTCCATTTTTCTCAGACAAATCAAACCATGCCTACTCATTCTTGAAGGTAAGGAGAGTGGCAGAGAGGATCATTTTCTGAGTCATTGAGGACAGCTGTGGCTGAGGATAATGGTAGCTGCCTAGTGAGTCTTCATATATCCTCCACAACAGTATAGAACTACCAGCACCATTAAAACACTAGAACTCACTACCACAACCTTAGCGTGACTAGAAGCCAACACACACTTAAAAACTACAAATCAAGTGTAAGTATTAAAACAAACAAACATCAAAACCGGTAAGGTCCCTATAACTTTAGTATGGCAGAGACTTCCCTTCCCACCAGAGGCACAAGGGAGGCTGGGAATCACTGTTAGCAGGATCTTCCCTCTCTGGTCAGGGAAGCCTTTTCTTCTGCACAGACCTGAGGCTCTCTTCCCCTAATGGGAGATGCCAAGGCAGGCAGGTGGTACAGACACCAGCAGCCTCTTCATTACTCTGGATCCAAGTCTCCATCCCCTCTCCTGTACCCCAGAAAAGGCCAGCAGAGACCAGTGGGGCCCACAATAGCTCTGCAGAAATAAACCAGCAGGCCCAAATAATACTTCAAATGTCTGAAAACGAAATTGGAATTGGACCCACAATCCACAAAAGTCTAGGACCGTGTGTTAAACCTAACCAGAGGAATAAAAGAGGTAACGTCAACCCAGAGCCTTCTAACATAAAAGACGACATGTTAAGAATTAAAAATCACTTGCCATACCAAAATCAAAACAACTACAACTTCAATGAGGAAAGACAATCAGCTGACACCAACGCCAAGATGAATCAGATGTCAGAATTATCTGACAAAGATTTTAATGCAGCTGCCATCAAACGTTTTAACAATTGATTACAAATTCTCTTAAATAAAGGAAAAACTTAAAAACATCTTAGCAAAGAAGAGGAAATTATTTTTCAAAAGGAGCAAAATGAAAATTATAGAGCAGCAAAACATAACAAGTGAAAATTTTAAAAGCCTGTTGAATGGCCTTAGTAGAATGAAGATGACAGGGCAGAAGCATTGAACTTGAGAACAGATCCAGTTTGGCAGTTTCTTAAAAAGTTAAGCACACATTTACCATAAGACTGAGCAAGCCCACTCCCTGGTATTTACCCTACAAAGTGTAAGTGTATGTGTAATAGTAAAACACGCACATGAAAGTTCAGAGCAGCTTTCTTTGTGATGGCCAAAAGACAGAAAAAATTGACAGGTCCTTCAACAAGTTAATGGATAAACAGATCATGGCACAGCCATACAATGAATACTACTTAGAAATAAAGAGGGAAACTATCAACAAAAGCACACATCTTAGACGAATTTCAGAGACGTTATGCTGAATGATTTTATGTCTCAAGACTGTCTACTGCTTCATTTCATTTATTCAGCAGTCTTAAAAACACAAGCCATAGTCCTGGAAAACAGACCAGTGGTTAGCAGGAGTATGGGTGGGGATGATGTGATCACTGGGAAGTGAAAGCATAAGGAGTTCTTTGGGTTATGGAGCAGCTTTGGGTCTTCATGGTGGTGGTGACTACACAAATGTATACAAATATTTAAATGCCTAGAACTGTTTACCAGGAGAAAAACATCAATTTTATTGCATGATGGTTACAAAATATAGAGTAAAAAAATTAAAAAAAAAAAAGACATTGTTATCACAAAAGTCAGGATGGTAATTATTTCTGGGAAAGTATGGAAATATGAAAGCATGGAGCCCAGAGGCGTTCCTAAGATCCTAATAAAACTCTGCTTCTTAACCTGGGGACTTGGCATATCGAAAATTTCTGATGTATAGTCATCCTTTGATATCCATGGAGGACTGGTTCTGGGAACCCTCCCATGCTCCAATACCAAAGTCTGAGGGTGCTCAAGTCCCTGACAAATAATGGCAGGTGTGGGACAGCCGACCCTCTACTTCCTTGGGAAAGGAGTACAGATTGTATACAGCAACAATTTGGGATGATATTTGGAGACAACTAGTAAGATTGATCATGCATATACCTTATGCCTCAAGCATTTCATATATTCTTTTAAATAAAGTTTCATACGTTTCTCCAAGGAACTAAATATTGCAGTTTTTTTTTTTTTTTTTTTTGAGAAGGTAATATGTAAACATGGCCTGTTTACAGAGGAAAATTGATGCATTAAAGGGTGGCTTACTTATATGATAAAATAGTAATATACATTTCACTGAAAATAAATAAGCATGCCATATGTATCAGCATGAATACATCTCAAAAACCTAATACGAGCAATAAAAGTAGGTTGTGAGATGAAGTGTACCCGTTATAATTACTACTCAGAAATCAATCTAGTATATAAGACATGCACAAAGTAATAAATATCAATTACATGATTGTGCTTATCTCTTGAGAAAGGAAAAAATATAAAATTAAAAAAGGAATAGAGGAAATTGTAACTTTGTAATGTTTTGTTTAAAAGAAGAAAATAGCTAAATCAAACATGGCAACATTTATAAAAGCCAGCTGGTGTGTGAAAAGGTATTGATTAATATTACTAGTATTATTGTCTATGTCTTTGAAAAATTTCATTACTTAATGGCGTGTTGATTATATTTGTCAACTGATTTCTCTTCAGCATTCACTGCCTCAGTCATTTATATTATTTTTCTGGCCTTTGTGCGCACTTGGATTTGTAATCTCTGCGCTTCATTATGAGACTAAAACCATTTCTTAGGTCTCTGACAACTTTTATAAATGCCTGGGGCTTGGCCCTTGACTCCTTGACCTCTGTGCTTTGCACACTGTGTTTGCCACAACCATGATCACAACACTGCTTCTCTTCTGTCACCCCTACGACCTGCTGTTCTAGGTCATCCAGACTCTGGACAGAACAATTCTTTTCCTTGGGGCTGCTTCACCGATAGGCTGCTTCTCTGCGAGTCTCTGAGAAGGAGACTGGGAATGCCATCACTAGGGCAGGTTGAGGAGGTAAACAGTCTCATCTCTTGTTGCTCTAAATGTTTTCCTACAGACTAGAAAGTTCCATCTCTAGACAGAGGAAGTTACAGTTGTTTAATTGAGGCTGTTTCTGCTGAACTTGGAAGCCCTACAGGCCCCTATTCATCAAACTATTATTTTTCCCCAGCTGTCCCTGGGAAATGTTACCATGATAGGCAAGGTTTGATTTTTCTAAAATTATTTCCAGAAACAAAAGAGCATATTTCTTCTCTGTGGAAAGGAGGTTGGATCTTTACCAAACAAACTGAGAACTTTCTCTCGACATATCCATGTCTGCAGCATCTCTTTTTCACATTTGTGCAAAACAAAATTATATAAAGTCTCAACCTCTGAAGGGCTTGAGGTAAAGTAATCGGGCTTGAGGTAATTGTTTAAACAAAGTGAATCTTAGTTCTTGGCTTATGAATCTGAAATGATCAGTTTTCAAAAGTACCCTTCATGTTGTACAAAGTAGGTTATATGGCTGATTCATGTCAATGTATGACAAAACCCACTGAAATGTTGTAAAGTGATTGGCCTCCAACTAATAAAATAATATTAAAAAAAAAAAACAACAACAACAAAAAAAAAAAAAAAAAAAACAAAGTAGGTAGACCTAATGAGTTCATCAATATGAAGTTCACTTAAGTTCACTGTTATTAAAGCAACTAAGTAATAGGTACTAAGATTTAGTTAATAGGGTATCAATGTGTGTTGGTAAAATGGAAATCTATTCACTTATGCCAGAAACACTTATGAAAATGTGTTTGAAAGATATTTTAGAATTTGGATGAAGTTAATTAGCATCTAAGCACCACTTAAGGAAATACTTCCTAACAAGAGGCTACTTCTGTGTGACAGCTAGAAGAGATTTATGATATGAAAAGACTGTGCCTGACTTTTACCTCATCAAGTCTGGAAAAAAAAAAAAGTTTCTCTCTCTTTCCAAAAGGGGAAATAGTGTATCACTTAGAAACACTTTCTTTTTAAAACTCCTCTGAAAAAGACTCTTTTGTTTCTAAAATATTTTTAAATAGAGCATGCAAATACTAAGAGTTTATCTAATAAAAGATTAACTGTGTGTTCTGTAAAATATAAAATTCTGGGGGAAAAGAGGGTTTTGCTTCTTGCTTGTCATACGCTTATGCCTTTATGCGTTCATTGTGTGGTTCTTCTACATTGTATAGATGTGTGTTTGTAGAAATTTGTGTTATCACATTACTGTTACTGACTAAAGGAAGTATGATTTGCGCTAGGTACATAAAGAACTTTTAATAAGACTTAAGGAAAAATTCTTTCTCAATGACGATGATTAAAAATAACACTTTACATGTGCCTGGGGGATTTGTGGTGTAGAAAGCCTTTTCCATACGAATTAGCTCAAAGATTATTATTTCCTGATGAAGCAATGTCTAGTAATGCAAACTGATTTGAAGACAGGGAGACTTGTCTTCTAATCTCTTCCTCTACTATGCTACTTCTAGGGTCTCAAAGGACTCATAAGACTTCTGCTTTATTTGTTTGTTTGTGTTTTGTTTTTTAATCATTTCTTGAGGACAAGGAAACTTGGAAGATGGCTATAATTGAAGGTAATGCTCCTTAGTTTCTTGCATAATGGCTAGAGTAGTACCTAGCATATACTAATAATGTTGACAGTACGTTGCTATATAATTTATAGACAATAGTTTACCTTTTTAAAGTGTAATATCAGTGTTGCTGATCTGTGTATTCAGCATCATAATCTAATCTTAGTATTATCTCCATCACTCCAAAAAGAACCTTGTACCCCTTAGCACTAACTCTCATTGCCCCCACCCACTCAAGCCATTGGGAACACTTAATCTACTTTCTATTTATATAGATCTGCTTAATCTGTACATTTCATGTAAATGGAATCATGAAATGATTTGCACAGTATGTCTTTGAGTTTCACCCAAATACATCAGTAATTTGTTCCATTTTATTGCCAAATACTATTTAATTGAATGAATATACTACAATTTATAATCAGTTTATTAGCTGAAGGACATTTGAGTTGCTTCTACTTTTGGCTATTATGAATGATGTTGACATGAGCATTCATATAGAAACATTTACGTGTGTATTTGTACATATGTTTTATTTTCTTTGACGCTCTTTCTTTCTTTAATAGTGGAACTAATGAGTATACTGACAACTCTGTATTAACATTTTATGGAACTGTCAGAATATTTTCCAAAGTATTTACACCACCAAACATTCTGAGTGCCAGTGTATGAGAATTCCAATTTCTACATACTAATTCACTTCAGTCATGTCTGACTCTTTGCAACCCCACGGGCTGTAACATGCCAGGCTTCTCTGTCCATGCGATTCTCCAGGCAAGAATACTGGATTTGGTTGCTATTTCCTTCTTCAGGGGATCTTCCCAACCCAGGAATCAAATCCATGTCTCTTATGTCTCCTGCACTGGCAGGCAAGTTCTTTACCACTCTTACCACCTAGGAAGCACATCCTTACCAATTCCTTATATTCTACCTTTTATATTATAGTCATTCTAAATTTTTATTATGTTAATTCTGTTTTTTCTTATTATGTTCATCCTGGTTTTTTATTATTAAAATTATTCTAGTGTGTGTGAAGTGATTTTGAGTTTTATTTACCTAATTATGGCAGGCATCCTTTCACATGCTTTTCCAATTTGAATTTCTTTTATGGAGAATCGTCTATGCAAACTCTTTGACCATGGTTTCATTGAATTGTTTGTCTTTCTATTATTGAGTTCGAAAAATTCTTTATATATTATTGATACAAGTCTTTTGTATCATATATGATATGGACCCAATGGCAGTAGGTCCAAGCATGCAACAACAACAACAAAGTACATTGACTGAAGTCATTTTTAGGAGCACAATTTGAAGTGACAAACTCCAAAACCCATGCTTGCAACAATTGAAATAAATCTATTTTTCAGAGAAGTAAAAGGGACATGAATACACAAAGATTCACACTGACAAAGCTAAATGAAATAAGAAAACTGGTTTTGCAATAAATAAGAGAACCTCTGAGTTTTAAAAATAGTTGGGAACAGTCTTCAACATGTTACCTATACAAGAAATGTGCAAATACTTGGTCCAAAAAAACCAATACATGCAATGCTAAATAAAATTTAATTAGCAGAGCAATTTTATAAAGAAACTTAGAATTACATAATAAATTTTATACATTTTATTTATTAAAATCTTTCACACGCATACTAAATTTATGCAACAGATAAAAATTTTGATAGAAGAGTAAGAGCTGAAAACAATGCAACAAACAAAGGGGTAATTCCAAAAATATATAAATAGCTCATATAACTCAATATAAAAAAAACACACACACACACAACCCAATAAAATTTGGCAGAAGACCTAAATAGACGTTTCTCCAAAGAAGACATATAGATGACCAATGGAAACATAAAAAGATGCTTAACATCCATAATTGTTAAAGAAATGTAAATCAAAACCATAATGAAGTTTTATCGCACTCTACTCAGAATGTCTATCACCAAGAAGTCTACAGATACATTCTGGAGTGGGAGTGAAGAAAAGGGAGCCCTTGTAGACTGTTGGCAGGAATGTAAATTGGTGCAGTCACTATGAAGAACAGTATGGAATTTCCTTGAAATAACTAAAAATAAAGCTACCATATGATCCAGCAACCTCAGAGAAGGAAATGGCAATCCACTCCAGTATTCTTGCCTGGGAAATTCCATGGGCAGAAGAATCTGGAGGGCTACAGTCCATGGGGTTGCAAAAGAGTCTGACACAACTGAGCATGCTTTCACCACACAATGATGTAGCAATCCCACTCCTTGGCATATGTCCAAGAAAGATGAAAACTCTAATTCAAAAAGATAAATGCACTTCAATGTTTATCAATTTAGTTCAGTGGCTCAGTCATTTTTTACTTTTTGTGACCCCAGGCTTCCCTGTCCATCAGCAACTCCCAGAGTTTACTCAAACTCATGTACATTGAGTGATGCCACCCAACAATTTCATCCTCTGTCATCCCCTTCTCCTCCTGCCTTCAATCTTTCCCAGCATCAGAATCTTTTCTAATGAGTCAGTTCTTTGCATCAAGTGGTCAAAGTTATGGTTTTTCAGCTTCAGCATCAGGTCTTCCAATGAATATTGAGGACTGACTTCCTTTAGTATGGACTGGTTGGAACTTCTTGCAGTGCAAGGGACTCTCAAGAGTCTTCTCCAACACCACAGTTCAAAAGCATCAGTTCTTCAGTGCTCAACTATCTTTATAGTTCAACTCTCACATCCATACATGACTATTGGAAAAACCATAGCCTTGACTAGGACCTCTGTTGGCAAAGTAATGGCTCTGCTTTTTAATATGCTGTCTAGTTTGGTCATAACGTTTCTTCCAAGGAGTAAGCATCTTTTAATTTCATGACTGCAATCACCATTTCCCATGATTTCGGAGCCCCCCCCCCCAAAAAAAAAGACTGTCACTGTTTCCCCATTTATTTGCCATGAAGTGATATGACCAGATCCCATGATCTTAGTTTTCTTTATGTTGAGCTTTAAGCCAACTTTTTCACTCTTCTCTTTCACTTTCATCAATAGGCTCTTTAGTTCTTCACTTTCTGTCATAAGTGTACTGTCATCTGCATATATGAGGTTATTGATATTTCTCCAAGCAATCTTGATTCCAGCTTGTGCTTCATCCAGCCCAGCATTTCTCATGGTGTACTCTGCATAAGAGTTAAATAATCAGGGTGACAATACATAGCCTTGATGTGCTCCTTTCCCTATTTGGAACCAGACTGTTGTTCCATGTCCAGCTCTAATTGTTGCTTCCTGACCTGTATACAGATTTCTCAAGAGGCAGGTCAGGTGGTCTGGTATGCCCATCTCTTTCAGAATTTTTCAGAGTTTGTTGTGCTCCACACAGTCAAAGGCTTTGGCATAGTTAATAAAGCAGAAGCTTTTCTAGAACTCTCTTGCTTTTTTGATGATCCAACAGATGTTGGCAATTTGATCTCTGATTCCTCTGAGTTTTCTAAATCCAGCTTGAACACCTGGAAGTTCATAATTCATGTACTGTTGAAGCCTGACTTGGAGAAATTTGAGCATTACTTTGCTAATGTGTTAGATGAGTGCAATTGTGCGGTATTTTGAGCATTCTTTGGCATTGCCTTTCTTTGGGATTGGAATGAAAACTGAAGTTTTCCAGTCCTGTAATCACTTCTGAGTTTTCCAAATTTGCTGGCATAGTGAGTGCAGCACTTTAACAGCATCGACTTTCAGGATTTGAAATAGCTCAACTGGAATTCCATCACCTCGACTAGGTTTCTTTGTAGTGATGCTTCCTAAGGACCACCTGAACTCACATTCCAGGATATCTGGCTCTAGGTGAGTGATCATACCATCATGATTATCTGGGTCATGAAGATCTACTTTGTATAGATCTTCTGTGTATTCTTGCCACCTCTTCTTAATATCTTCTGTTTCTGTGAGGTCCATACCATTACTGCCCTTTATTTTGCCCATTTTTGCATTAAATGTTCCCTTGGTATCTCTAATTTTCTTGAAAATATCTCTAGTCTTTTCTATTCTATTGTTTTCCACTATTTCTTTGCATTGATTGCTGAGGAAGGCTTTCTTTTCTCGCCTTGCTATTCTTTGGAACTCTGCATTCAAATGGGTATATCCTTCCTTTTCCTGTTTGCCTTTCACTACTTTTCTTTTCATAGCCCTTTGTAAGGCCTCCTCAGACAAACATTTTGCCTTTTTGCATTTCTTTTTCTTGGGGATGGTCTTGATCAATGCCTCCTGTCCTTAGTGCTTCAAGCACTCTGTCTATCAGATCTAATCTCTTGCATCTATTTCTCACTTCCACTGCATAGTCATAAGGGATTTGATTTAGGTCATACATGAATGGTCTAGTGGTTTTCCCTACTTTCTTCAATTTAAGTCTGAATTTGGCCATAAGGAGTTCATGATGTGAGCCACAGTCAGCTACCAGTCTTGATTTTGCTGACTGTATAGAGCTTCTCCATCTCTGGCTGCAAAGAATATAATCAATCTGATTTCAGTGTTGACCATCTGGTGATGTCCATGTGTAGAGCCTTCACTTGTGTTGTTGGAAGAGGGTGTTTGCTATGACTAGTGCGTTCTCTTGGCAAAACTCTATTAGCCTTTGCCCTGCTTCATTCTGTACTCCAAGGCCAAATTTGCCTGTTACTCCATGTGTTTCTTGACTTCCTACTTTTGCATTCCATTTCCCCATGATGAAAAGGACATCTTTTTGGGGCATTAGATCTAGAAGGTCTTGAAGGTCTTCATAGAGCCATTCAATTTCAGCTTCTTCAGCACTACCGGTTGGGGTATAGACTTGGATTACTATGACATTTAATGTGCTATTGATATTACATTGAATGCAATATTGAACGTTAATAACCAGTACTATTTACAATAGTCAAAACATGGGAGCAATCCAAGTGCCCCTCAATAATAAATGGTTGGTCTCAGAAGACATGGTGTATATATGCATTGGAATATTACTTGATCATAAAAAAGAATGAAATATTGCCATATATAGCAACACAATGGACTTAGAAAATATCATACTGAGTGAAATAAGTCAGATAAAGACAAATATTATATGACATCACTTATATGTGAAATTTAAAAATAATACAAATGAATTAGTTTACAAAAAGAGAAAAAAAGCTCATATAGAAAACAAACATGGTTTTCAAAAGAGAAAGGGAGTGAAGGCAAGGATAAATTAGGAATATGAGATTAACAGATACATGTGATCCACTGGAGAAGGGAATGGCAAACCACTTCAGTATTCTTGCCTTGAGAACCCCATGAGCAGTATGAAAAAGCAAAATTATAGGACACTGAAAGAGGAACTCCCCAGGTCGGTAGGTGCCCATGTTACTGGAGATCAGTGGAGAAATAACTCCAGAAAGAATGAAGGGATGGAGCCAAAGAAAAAACAATACCCAGTTGTGGATGTGACTGGTGATAGAAGCAAGGTTCCATGCTGAAAAGAGCAATATTGCATAGGAACCTGGAATGTTAGGTCCATGAATCAAGGCAAATTGGAAGTGGTCAAGCAGGAAATGGCAAGAGTGAATGTTGACATTGTAGGCATCAGCGAACTAAAATGGACTGGAATGGGTGAATTTAACTCAAATGACCATTATATCTACTATTGTGGGCAGGAATCCCTTAGAAGAAATGGAGTAGCCATCATAATCAACAAAAGAGTCTGAAATGCAGTACTTGGATGTAGTCTCAAAAATGACAGAATGCTCTCTGTTCGTTTCCAAGGCAAACCATTCAATATCACGTTAATCCAAGCCTATGCCCTAACCAGTAATGCTGAAGAAGCTAAAGTTGAACGGTTCTATGAAGACCTACAAGACCTCTTAGAACTAACACCCAAATAAGATGTCCTTTTCATTATAGGGGACTGGAATGCAAAAGTTGGAAGTCAAGAAACACATGGAGTAACAGGCAAATTTGGCCTTGGAGTACAGAATGAAGCAGGGCAAAGGCTAATGGAGTTTTGCCAAGAGAATGCACTAGTCATAGCAGACACCCTCTTCTAACAACACAAGAGAAGACTCTACACATGGACATCACCAGATGGTCAACACCGAAATCAGATTGATTATATGCTTTGCAGCCAAAGATGGAGAAGCTTTATACAGTCAGCAAAAACAAGACCGGTAGCTGACTGTGGCTCAGATCATGAACTCCTTATGGCCAAATTCAGACTTAAATTGAAGAAAATAGGGAAAACCACTAAACCATTCATGTATGACCTAAATCAAATCCCTATGACTATACAGTGGAAGTGAGAAATAGATTTAAGGGACTAGATCCGATAGAGTGCCTGATGAACTATGGATGGAGGTTCATGACACTGTATAGGAGATAGGGATCAAGACAATTCCCATGGGAAAGAAATGCAAAAAGGCAAAATGTTTGTCTGAGGAGGCCTTACAAATAGCTGGGAAAAGAAGAGAAGTGAAAAGCAAGGGAGAAAAGGAAAGATATTCCCATTTGAATACAGAGTTCCAAAGAATAGCCAGGAGAGATAAAAAGCCTTCCTCAGTGATCAATGCAAAGAAATAGAGGAAAACAACAGAATGGGAATGACTAGAGAGCTCTTCAAGAAAATTAGAGATATCAAAGGAACATTTAATGCAAAAATGGGCTCAATAAAGGATAGAAAAGGTATGGACCTAACAGAAGCAGAAGATATTAAGAAGAGGTGGCAAGAAAGCACAGAAAACCTATACAAAGAAGATCTTCATGATCCAGATAATCACGATGGTGTGATCACTCACCTAGAACCAGACATCCTGGAATGCGAAGTCAAGTGGGCCTTAGAAAGCATCACTACAAACAAACCTAGTGGATGTGATGGAATTCCAGTTGAGCTATTTTAAATCCTGAAAGATGATGCTGTGAAAGTGCGGACACAATGTGTCAGCAAATTTGGAAAATTCATCAGTGGTCACAGGATTGGAAAAGGTCAGTTTTCATTCCAAACCCTAAGAAAGGCAATGCCAAAGAATGCTCAAACTACCACACGATTGCACTCATCTCGCACGCTAGTAAAGTAATGCTTAAAAGTCTCCAAGTCAGGCTTCAGTAATATGTGAACCGAGAACTTCCAGATGTTCAAGCTGGTTTTAGAAAAGGCAGAGGAACCAGAGATCAAATTGCCAACATCCACTGGATCATTGAAAAAGCAAGAAAGTTGAAAAAAAAAATCTATTTTGCTTTATTGATTATGCAAAAACCTTTGATTGTGTGGATCACAATAAACTGTGGAAAATTCTGAAAGAGATGGGCATACTGGACCACCTGACCTGCCTCTTGAGAAACCTATATGCAGGTCAGGAAGCAACAGTTAGAACTGGACATGGAACAACAGACTGGTTCCAAATAGGAAAAGGAGTACGTCAAGGCTGTATATTGTCACTCTGCTTATTTAACTTCTATGCAGAGTACATCAATAGAAACACTGGGCTGGAAGAAGCACAAGCTGGAATCAAGACTGCCGGGAGAAATATCAATAACCTCAGATATGTAGATGACACCACCGTTATGGCAGAAAGTGAAGAGGAACTAAAGAGCTTCTTGATGAAAGTGAGGAGAGTGAAAAGGTTGGCTTAAAGCTCAACATTCAGAAAACTAAGATCATGGCACATGGTCCCATCACTTCATGGGAAATAGATGGGGAAACAGTGGAAACAGTGTCAGACTTTATTTTTTGGGCTCCAAAATCACTGCAGATTGTTTTTGCAGCCATGAAATTAAAAGACACTTACTCCTTGGAAGGAAAGTTATGACCAACCTAGATAGCATATTAAAAGGCAGAGATATTACTTTGCCAACAAAGGTCCGTCTGGTCAAGGCTATTGTTTTTCCAGTGGTCATGTATGGATGTGAGAGTTGGACTGTGAAGAAAGCTGAGTGCTGAAAAATTGATGCTTTTGAACTGTGGTGTTGAAGACTCTTGAGAGTCCCTTGGACTGCAAGGAGATCCAACCAGTCCATCCTAAAGGAGATCAGTCCTGGGTGTTCATTGGAAGGACTGATGCTGAGGATGAAACTCCAGTACTTTGGCCACCTCATGCGAAGACTTGACTCATTGGAAAAGACCCTGATGCTGAGAGGGATTGTGGGCAGGAGGAGAAGGGGACGACAAAGGATGAGATGGCTGGATGGCGTCACCAACTCAATGGACATGAGTTTCAGTAAACTCCGGGAGTTGGTGATGGACAGGGAGGCCTGGTGTGCTGCAATTCATGGGGTCGCAAAGAGTCAGACACGACTGAGCGACTAAACTGAACTACTATATATATATACAAAACAGTAATAGATAAGCAGTAAGGACTTACCATATATAGTACAGTGAATTATATTCAATAACTTGTTATAACCTTCAATGGAAAATAATCTAAAAAATTTATAATATAAAATATAATAAAAATATAATCTAAAAACCCACATGCCCTTCAACAGTAGAAGAGATAAGTAAATTATGGCATAAATATATATACTATAGAGCAAAGAAAATAAACAATATTCCAAAAGAAATACTAAAATATATGAACCTGATAAACATAAAGTTGAATTAATAATACTGATTTTAAAAATGCATAATAAATAATTCTATTTATTGAATTTCACAAACAGGCCAGATTAATCTACCCAAATTAAAGACCCATGGAATATATATCCATCCCACCTGTTCATGAAATACAGTGATACACATAGACTGAACTAATGCCAGCACTGTTACCACCAGCACTTTTTGAGAAGATTAAAATAGATGTTTAGACTTGGTGACTTTTATCCTTGTTCCACTACCGAACTGGAACTAAAACCAATCTTGTAACTAATAAGACTCACCTAAAAATGATGCAAAAATCACGGAAAATTCAGAAAATACATATTTTTATTATTTTCTTTAATGTAAACATGACAAAAGCCAAAAGGGGACTTAGAGTAATTTGCTGTTTGATTCACTTGTAGCAACAAGGAGTCAAACACTTGAAGCTGATACTGACATGTTGCTTGGAATAAGTGATGTTGAATAGCCAAAATAATCTTGAGAAAAAAGAACAAAGCTGGTGATACCATGCTTCCTGATCTCAAACTATAACACAAAGCTTCAGTAATCAAAACAATATGGTATGTTCAGGAAACAGACACAGATTAATGGAACAGAAATGAGTGCCCAGAAATAAACCCATGCATACATGGACAATTCATTTTCAACAAAGGAGCAAATAATATACAATGGAGAAAGAATAGTTTCTTTAATAAATAGTATTGGGAAAACCTGGTAGCCAAACACACACAAAAGAATTAAACTAGACCATATTTTTTACCATACACAAAAATTAACTTATTAAAGACTTGAATATAAGACCTGAAATCATAAATTTACTGGAAGAAAACATGGGCAGTAATCTCACTGATGTCAGTCTTTTAGCAATGTTTTTGTCAATTTGATTCCAAAGGCAAGGGAAACAAAAGCAAAAATGAAGAAATGGGATTACACAAAACTTAAAATCTTCTGCACAGAGAAGGAAATCATCAAGATAGAGATTTTTAAGGATCAATATGTGTGAAAGAAGTGGGGAGGAACAGTACTGAGTAAAAGATCTGAAAATCCTCAGTCTACTTGGTAAATATACCAATATACCTGGAGTGGATATAGCCCATTAGAATTGTCCTGCATCTCAATAGTATGGTCTGCACTTTACACCTCACTTTGCTCAGTAACAGGATCAGTCTGTCTTGGAAAGGTTGACTTCAGGCAGTGCAGTTCTCCACAGCTAAGACAAATACTGAAGAGCTTCTGACTGCCAATCACATTTTCTACACCTGGGCAGCAAGACTTATGTCTATATATCATGGACCCAAATCCACATAGATCTCCTCTAGATAAGCCAACATATGTGGCACAGCAGCTTGACTGAAAATACTGCTTGTTTGAGGGTTCAGTAGTCTACCGACAACCGTGTTTCAGGAACTATTTAGTTTCTACAGGAACCAGACTGGTAGATTAAACAGAACTATAAAGAGAATCACCAACTGGGCATGTTTTATGTTTTTAATAATTTCAGTAATCTTTGTCATCACCATCAGCACCTCTTTAACCTCTGCCCAGCATGCACACAGGATGCAGTATTATTTAATTTACTAATGTTGTTATTAGCAAATGATGGGATGGTTTCAGAGACTTGCAGTCAGTCTTCCTCTGTATGAAAGGTCTTACCTCACAGATCAAGGATCCTAAGAGGAGGCTGCATCAAGTGTTAAGCACCTAAATCCAAATTATGAATATAGACCAGGAAAATGATCACCTGATTGGTCCGCAGACCCAGTAGACCACCGTATGGTCAACTTTGGCCAGGACTCCATTCACCACTTGGCCCGATATTATGTTTACATTCCAACAGAAGCACCCTGGTCTCTCAGTAACAACGTCCACTCAGAATTGTTTACAAAAGTCCTCAAAAAGTCTAGGCGTTCCCCTTTTCTCAGTACACTGTAGCCCAATTAAATGGTCATAGAACTCTTTGGGGAAGAATTGGGGTAATCATTACCATATATAATCAGGGTTTTCCAGAGCAGCTCTTCTGTTAAGTAGATTGCAGGTCTAAACTTCAGCTCACATTTAGAAACGGACAAGAGATTCATGAACTTTTCTTGAGACATTTACCTTCCGATCTCTTGTTTTGCATTTTGAATGTATTCTTTTTGCAGAAAGTAAGTAACATTCTGCTTTTGTCTATCAATGTATCTTTTTCTCGTGGGATTGCTATGTTCTAGGATCCTTCTGCATAACTCTCTGCAGTTCAGATCCCCTTTACTGAAAGTGTGACCTCTCTAGTTACACTAATTGTCACACCTAGCTTCTGGCAGCTCGATTCTGCCACTTGTCCTCTATTGTTTTAGTGCCTTATCAGCCTGATGCAGTTAGTGAACTAACTTATGTAACAGCCTCTTCTACTGTTACCTAGGACCTGCAGAGGAATGCCAAAACCAAATTTTTAGTAATGCTGTGGCTCCCTCACAATCCATTCCTTATACTTTGGTAAATGGTGTATACTTTGGGATCTACCATAGAACAGACTCATATGGAGACTTCCTGATTTCAAGCTGCTCACTGCTCTGAGCAATATAATTTCTACTCCCAACATTTGGCACAACAATTATGACATTTCAACTTCTATCAAAATGGACCATCACCTTTTCTTACTTCTAGGAACCATTCTAGTAGTGAGTTTGCATTAAAGCATACTATTGAAATTGCATTAACTTCATTTTATTGGCATAATAACTTTTCTGATAGTTCTGTTTTTCTTCAAATAGAAGAAAACAGTTCAATTGTTCTTCAGATAAACTAATAACATGCCTTGTAGATTTAAATATGTTTTTTTCTTTTAGATTTTCCTAGTTTTTACCCAAAAAAATCTATTATTCAAATTTACCTTAAATTTCACTGACCTATCTTGTAAATGTTTTTCAGGATTCTCTGTCACTGTATTTTTAGTATCCAAGAATAATTGCCTGCCAATTACATTTGTTTAACCAAAGTTTGAAATTGCCTGTCTTTCTTTGAATAAAGTTGCTCAAATTGCCCATCCCTTGCTACCATTTATTTTCTCAGATATATGAAGAGATTGTGTATATACTTCTTGAAAAATAAGTGAAAATTTAGAAATATTGAAAGGAATAATGGTGATCAGTTTTCAACAGTCTTTCTTCATGTTTATATCTTATTTTCCTGATTATTTAAAATATAATATATAATGTCTTATGTCTTTAATAAGACAAAGAAAAAAGTGCTGAGTAGCTTCTACTTTTATAGTAGATTAAGAACTACCTTCAGTTCAGTTGCTCAGTGTATCTGACTCTTTGCGACCCCATGGACTGCAGCACACCAGACCTCCCTGTCCATCACCAACTCCCGGAGTTTACTCAAACCCATGTCCATCCAGTCGGTGATGTCGTCCATCCAGTCAGTGATGTCATCCAACCATCTCATTCTCTTGTTCCCTTCTCCTCCTGCCTTCAATCTTTTCCAGCATCAGGGTCTTTTCAAATGAGTCAGTTCTTTGCAATAAGTGGCCAAAGTATTGGAGTTTCAGCTTCAGCATCAGTCCTTCCAATGAACATTCAGGACTGATTCCCTTTAGTATTGACTGGTTGGATCTCCTTGCAGTCCAAGGGGCTCTCAAGAGTCTTCTCCAACAACACAGCTCAAAAGCATCAATTCCTTGGTGCTCAGCTTTTCTCTGTGGTGTCCAACTCTCACATCCATAGACGACTAATGGAAAAACCTTAGCTTTGACTAGATGGACCTTTGTCGGAAAAGTAACATCTCTGCTTTTTAATATGCTGCCTAGGTTGGTCATAGCTTTTCTTTCAAGAATAAGTTTCTTTTAATTTCATGGCTGCAGTCACCATCTGCAGTGATTGTGGAGTCCACAAAAATAAAGTCTGTCACTGTTTCCATTGTTTCCCCATCTATTTGCCCTGAAGTGATGGGAGCGAATACCATGATCTTAGTTTTTTGAATGTTGAGTTTTAAGCCAGCTTTTTCACTCTCATCAAGAGGCTCCTTAGTTCCTCTTCACTTTCTGCCATCAGGGTGGTGTCATCTGCATATCTGAGGTTATTGATGTTTCTTCCAGCAATTTTGATTCCAGCTTGTGCTTAATCCAGCCTGGCATTTCACATGATATACTCTGCATATAAGTTCAATAAGCAGGGTGACAATATAAAGCCTTCATGTTCTCCTTTCCAATCTGGAACTGCCTAATTGTTCCATGTCCGGTTCTAACTGTTGCTTCTTGACCTGCACACAGATTTCTCAGGGGCCAGGTAAGGTGGTCTGGTATTCCCATCTCTTTCAGAATTTTCCAGAGTTTGTTGTGATCCACACAGTCAAAGGCTTTGATGTAGTCAATAAAGCAGTAGTAGATGTTATTCTGGAACTCTCATGCTTTTTCTTTGATCCAACAGACTTTGGCAATTTGATCTCTGGTTCCTCTGCCTTTTCTAAAACCAGCTTGATCATCTGAAAGTTCTTGGTTCACGTACTGTTGGAACCTTGCTTGGAGAATTTTGAGCACTACTTTGCTAGCATGTGAAATGAGTGCAATTGTACGGTAGTTTGAACATCCTTTGACATTGCCTTTCTTTGGGATGGAATGAAACCTGACCTTGAACCACCTTGGCAAATGCTAAATATATAGAAACATAAGAAGCATGGTTAGCTTTTCATTTTTTAAAATGGACTTTTTTTTCCAGAATGTACTCAATAGCTACTTGCTATTATTTGTCCTCACTACTTCATTACATTATATTATGTTGTTCTAATTTGTACTCAATAATTATTGGTTGAAGTGAAGTTTATTGAACTGTATCTTTTAAAAAGTAAATCAAATTGTCTTTTTATTCTACCCTTCATTTCTTCCATTCTTTACATTCATATTTAAATTAATATTTCTCAGAAGTCTTCAATAATTTACCTACAAGTCAGATTTTTAAAATTCTTCATACCAGTTGAAGAAAAAAAAAATATGTTTTGAGTCTCATTTTATAGAAGGCAATTACATATAGTGGTTGCTTTTCTCTATTTGGTATCCTGAGAATATAGTTCAATAGAGTTTTGAAAATTCTCATTACTCTTTCTGGCAATCATTCTGGTGATTCTTTGTATTTGCTGACTTAATTTTCTCAGTCTTTTCATTGAGTTTATGGCTTTGACTGCTGTGATGAGATGCAAAATGAATAGGCAAGGACTCAAAAACAGATTTTATAAAAGTTAAAGAAGTCCAGCATTCATTTCAACTTCCAGCAATGTAATATACCCTATCAGGCATGCTAATTCAGAAATCCTTACCCTAGTGCCAGACAGTTAAAATGAATATGTTAGCATGAATATTCATGACTGCGTTTAGAATCAAAAACTGTGTGATGTTCAACTTTTTCTAGTTGCTTTCCAAAAATTCTATTTTCATGGCCCTCCTTGGTTGTCATTACTTGAAAGAAAAAAGTTAATAGCCCATCATCATTTTTTTTTAGGTTTAAACAAAGTTTAGCAGAATGTAGGTAATTTGATGATATTTCCACTTACAAAAGATGGTTTTCTTCATTTTAACCTTTGAGGATGAAGTCAAAACATAGCTTTGTATAGAGAGACAGTAAGTGTCTGACAGTTTTGTAAGTGAAATGAATTAATCTGTTTTGCTTTATTCTCAGTATTTGCTTTAGGTTAGAGCATGTAAGAAAAAGTCTTGGGGTAAAGTAAAAATAAATCACTGCTCTTTGGAAGTTTGAAGGAGGTAGGAGAGATCTCATTCTTTTTCCTCCTTAAATGCTTTTCTAGGCCAATGTTTGTCAACTATGTAGATTCAAAGTAGTACCTTTGAATAAGAGGAGGGCCAACACAAAGGGAATTTTAATTGCATCATTTACTCACTTCCACATGACTCACCCCCGTTGTTTGAAGAAGCTTGTTTGTTTTCTATGCGGCAGAGAATCCATATACCTCATAGGCAACAAGTAAACAAACAAACAAAAATAACCCATTTTTCATATTTCTCTGTTAAGTAGACATTTAGTAGTGATTAGGCCAACATTGATAGGGCATTTCTAAGGCTACTTATGACAGATTTATGTATTCCAAATTTTTCAAAAAATGACAAAAAATATTAGTCTATCTGGATAGCTTATTGTTTCCTCTATTAGGTCAAAATATACTAATTGTGAAATAAATTATTAATATAATAGAATGGACAAAGACAAACTCAAGCAGAGATTAATGGACTAATATTTTAAAAGTAAATTTTAGATATTCAGGACTAGAATAACACAGAGAAAATCCTACTATATTCAGTTAGTACATTTAAAATAGAAGTAACAATTGATAATATGTTCTGCTGTAAGCTATTTGTTGTGCAACTTGGAATTTCCAAAACAAAAGTTAAAAGGGCATAATTAAATTTAGATATTAATCATGGATTTATGCCTTAAAACTTGTAAAACTTAATCAAGTCTCATATTTTAGAACTATATTTTTACATCATTTCCTTCTAGAAGTTCTTTAATCCTTTCTTCTCAATTTAATATAAGCCACTTTGTATAAATTGGTTCAAGTTCACTTCCATGGTCATTAATTAACTAAATATTAAGCCTTTAATGTATGAGTCATTTTTAATGTATGAGGCATTTTCATTTCTACTGACTGTCTAGGAAAAAGGTTTAGTATCTATTGTTTTGAGATTGGGTGATTAGATGACTTTTGGAAATTAACAAGAAACTATTTCTTAACAGCAATTTTTTTTGAGACTAAGTACCATAAAATATTACATTAAAACTTGTGAGACTAGCAAAATAAGAAAGGTAATTTATGGGGACACACTTTTGATGACATCTAAAACTGTGACTTACACAAACACCTTCTTTACCTACTGGCTGAGCACTAATACATTTTCTGAAGGGGTCTAGCTACAGTTTTTCTTCATTGTTATAAGTGTTTACATAGAATCAGGAATCAAGAAATTTTCCAGTAGATTAGTCAAGTATCTAAGAGATGATTAAATTAGCGTATTTTCTTGATTTTTTTTCAAATTTAAACATTTCAGTATCTTTAGCAAAGAGAGTGCCAAACATTATATGAAGTTTGGAGACTAGAATTATATTTTCTATGTAATGCATCCATTTGGTAAATATTCAGTAGCAGAAAAAACAGAATTATAAACTAATGTAATGGAAAAATCCTTTTGACATTATTAGGTCATCTCCAGTTATGTAGGTTATGAAAGTGAAAGTTCCTCAGTTGTGTCTCTTTGCAACCCCATAGACTGCACTCTGACAGGCTCCTCTGTCCATGGAATTCTGGCAAAAAACTGAAGTGGGTAGCCATTCCTTTTCCAGGAGATCTTCTGGACTTAGGTATCAAATCAAGCTCTCCTGCCTTGCAGGCATATTCATTACCCTCTAAACCACCAGGGAAGCCCATGTTTGGTTATATATGGTGCTAATGTTTTTGTTCTGACAGTGGGCAACTTCAAGAGGTAAAGCAATATTTATCACACAGGTGGTGGGAAGAGGATGAATTTTGTGTGTTTTCCGGTATGCTGTTTCTTAAATAAAGGTTCCAACACACTTTGACTCCTTCTGGTCTTTCTACTTTTATTCTCACTGTAGCCATTCTTTTCATCCACATGGTCTCTCTGTAGATTTATTTTCTATTTCTCACCAGTGCTTGTATCATTTCCTTTCTACAAGTCTTTAAGTATGTGCTTTCAATTATTTTTGCTTTGCTTGGTAATTCAACTGCTGATCACAATTCTCCAGGAAAAGTTTATAGTCACTGTGAATATTAATGAGAGTTAGATGATTTTGATTTTCTATTTTGATCACTGATTTTTTTTTAATTCCTCTGTACTCATTAACCCACAATTGCAAGTCAATAACTCAGTTGTGGCAAGGTTTTAAATGAATAGCTGGACCTTGATTTCTTATCTGTTTAGAGATTCTACTACTGCTTCTCTGGTATCTTTGATTGTAGTAGGCAGCAGCAGCAGCAGCAGCAGCAGAAGGCAAATGAGTACTGACTTCTTGAGGAGTCCTCAGTCACTTTTGCTAAGTGGAAATCCATTGCTAACTGTAAATTTTGTTTTCCTCAAAGTTTTGTGACTATCACAGTGTAGAGGTATACGGGTTCTGGAGCAGGAGAAGGAAGATGCAGGAAAGAGGATGAAAATTGAGTGTGTAGAGAAGTATAGGGTAGCAATGAATAGCAGAGAATTAAAACACAGGATTTATTTTCTCTGCCTGATAACAACAGGCAATGAAGAAAGCCAAGTAAATGCTAATTAAATATATTATTTTTTTCTTAATTTCTTTTTTGTAACACATTGGCTATAAAATACAACTGAATTAGACATATCTCTACCATAGAAATATGAATATTTGCTATTTTCTAAATTCATGTAAATTATGTTTATCTTAAACATTTTACATACAAATTGAATTGTCCACAATGCAACTGGGCTGTCCATGGTATGCTTTAAGATGCTTCTTTACACATTATCACTCTCCCTGTCCCCAGGTCTCTATACAGCACTAGCTAATGAATAAATAAAAACATCATGTCTAATAAATAAATGGATTTGTTTTTATAATAGTGAAATATAAATATAACTTATTATTTTTATTTTTTATTTTGCTTATTCTGTATTATGTAGTTTCAACATAAATCTATATTAAAGCAGATTTTTAAAAACCCTGCTAATATGCTTGATACTATAAAAAAATGAGTCTTTTTTTAAACTTTACCTTAAATTAGGCTGAGTTAGCATGTTTGCATCAGGTATTTTGGGCACACAATGTAAAAAATATGTATCAAAATCTAAGAATTTAGTCAATTTAATCCTGAAGACAATATACTAACAATAATAAAATAACACATATAGTTTTGAACGCTATAGTTTCTTAATTTCTGCCAAATGATTTAATGTTGTCTCAAAGGTTAGTGGAGTGCACTCTCCAATTAAGCGACACTTGGCAGCAAGAATGCAAGTTGCTTCAGTATATAAGAGATTAAAGTTTTCAAAAGGGATTTTAAAATGTTTTATTGATGCTCAAAAATAGCACAGTAGGCAAATTAAGGTTTGATCAAATGTCCACTGTAACTAAATATTAGATATAACAGTGTATTGAAATGTTATTTTAGAATAAATGTTATCTTTATTTTGATTTAGAAATAATCTGCAACAGGTCAAGAAAATATCAATTCAATCAATGTAGTAGGCAAAACAGAAAGAATGAATGGATATTAAAGTAATATAGATGTGTTTTTTAAACTAAATATGAAATTTTAAGCATGTGTACTCTGATAGAGAAAGATGTGAAGAATCTTCCTAATACTATTAGCTTCTTCTAAAACTTATCTCAACAAATTAACACATACAACCCAGTTATCTTTCTATTCAAATTAAATACAGAAAGTTTTCAGCACAAAAGACTAGTACAAACTGAAACAACCAACTTTCTGATCCAAAGCAAATCATCTACAAACGAACAAAGAATTTCTTTTATTTTTCCCTCACAAAATCCTATCTGTCAAATTACTTTTAAAAATATATCTTTTAACTAGAGATTATCATACTTAGTGAAGTAGTCAGAAAGAAGAAGACAAATACTACATGATATCACTTATATGTGAAATCTAAAATATGGCACTAATGAACCTATGTACAAAACAGAAACAGACTCAGAGATATAGAGAACAGATTTGTGATTGCCAAGGAGTTGGGGGTTGCGGGAGAAATGGACTGGGTGTTTGGGATTAGCAGATGTAAGCTATTGCATATAAAATATCAACATATAAACAATAAGATCCTACTGTTTAGCACATGGAACTATATTCAATATTTATATCCTTTCCCATTATGTTTTATCCTGCATAAACCAGAATGTAAAAGGATATAAAAATGTATACATATGTATAACTGAATCACTTTGCTCTAGAGCAGAAAGTAACACAACATTGTAAATCAGTACTTCAGTAAGTTAAAATATAAATAAATAAGTCAAAATAAAAATAAGCTAAAATATAGTTTTATTGTAACACAGAAAAATATGATGTGTCATGTGTGAAAAACCTATATGAAAACTCACATCAGTTACTGTGTTAAGGACTTATTTAAGAAATTAAAAATTATAATCATGTCCTGTAAGTTTTTAATCTACTAGCACCTAGAACCACACATCCTGGAATGAGAAGTCAACTGGGCCTTTGGAAGCATCACTACCAACAAAGCTAGTAGAAGTGATGAAATTCCAATTGAACTATTTCGAATCCTGAAAGATGCTGCTGTGAAAATGCTGCACTCAATATGCAACAAATATGGAAAACTCAGCAGTGGCCACAGGACTGGAGAGATCAGTTTTCATTCCAATCCCTAAGAAAGGCAATGCCAAAGAATGCTCAAACTACCACACAATTGCACTCATCTCACACCCTAGTAAAGTAATGCTCAAAATTCTCCAAGCCAGGCTTCAGCAATACGTGAACTGTGAACTTCCAGATGTTCAAGTTGGTTTTAGAAAAGGTAGAGGAACCAGAGATCAAATTCCCAACATCCGCTGGATCATTGAAAAAGCAAGAAAGTTGAAAAAAAATCTATTTTTGCTTTATTGATTATGCAAGAGCCTTTGTGTGGATCACAATAAACTGTGGAAAATTCTGAAAGAGATGGGCATAGCAGACCACCTGACCTGCCTCTTGAGAAACCTATATGCAGGTCAGGAAGCAATAGTTAGAACTGGACATGGAACAATAGACTGGTTCCAAATAGGAAAAACAGTATGTCAAGGCTGTATATTGTCACTCTGCTTATTTAATTTCTATGCAGAGAACATCATGAGAAACGCTGGACTGGAAGAAGCACAAGCTGGAATCAAGTTTCCCGGGAGATACGCAGACGACACCACCCTTATGGCAGAAAGTGAAGAGGAACTAAAGAGCCTCTTGATGAAAGTGAAAGAGGAGAGTGAAAAAGTTGGCTTAAAGCTCAACATTCAGAAAACTAAGATCATGGCATCCGGTCCCACCACTTCATGTCAAGTAGATGGGGAAACAGTGGAAACAGTGTCAGACTTTATTTTTTGGGGCTCCACAATCACTGCAGATGGTGATTGCAGCCATGGAATTAAAAAGACACTTATTCCTTGGAAGGAAAGTTATGACCAACCTAGACAGCATGTTAAAAAGCAGACACATTATTTTGTCAACAAAGGTCCATCTAGTCAAGGCCATGGTTTTTCCAGTAGTCATATATGGATGTGAGAGTTGGACTATAAAGAAAGCTGAGAACAGAAAAATTCATGCTTTTGAACTGTGGTGTTGGAGAAGACTCTTGAGAATCTCTTGGACTGCAAGGAGATCCAACCAGTCCATCCTAAAGGAGATCAGTCCTGAATATTCTTTGGAAGGATTGATGTTGAAGCTGAAATGCCAATACTTTGGCCACCTGATGTGAACAGCTGACTCATATGAAAACACCCTGATGCTGGGAAAGATTGAAGGCAGGAGGAGAAGGGGATGACAGAGGGTGAGATGATTGGATGTCATCACCAACTCAATGGACATGAGTTTGGGTAAACTCCAGGAGTTGGTGATGGACAGTGAGGCCTGGCATGCTGCGGTTCATGGGGTCGCAAAGAGTCTGACACGACTGAGCCACTGAACTGAAGTATCTTTATATTTAGATTTTTATTCCATCTTCACGGTAATTTTATAGTTCTTAACTTTAGAGGTCATTCTAAGTTGAAGTTAGTGCTAACCACATCCATAGCCTAATAGAGATTCCTGTGTGTAAAAATCAATGAGATAGTTTAAAATGTGTCCAGCAGCCTCTGAGAATCATTTCACATACAATTTCATTTAAAATTACATCACAGTGACTTCACCCCAAGTTTTTCTCAAATCCTTTTATCATTAAAATGAATTTAATGCAGTAAAAAAAATCCAGTAGTTTTATTCTTATGAATCTTAATTACACTTGTGTTATTGTTAGTGTAAAGAAAAGCAAGCCTCATTTATTATGATGAATAGACTATGTTTGGGTAATATATTTTGATTCATACAATTAAAATGCTAAATATAAATACTGCAGAGACTTAAAGTTTTTATGAAGAGATAAATTCAGTCTTTTAAAAGTTGGTGGAGTAGAAAAACTTTAAATTGTTTAAATTTAGGTTTTTGAGTAATTACAGAATGCTAAATTTGAATAACTAATCATGAGTTATTCTATATCTTCCCTTAATATTGTATGATAGGTGCTGACATTTTTAGATATTGTATTTTCACAATTAGCCATTCAAGTTAGAGAACATTCTTTAAAAACATAAAAATTAAGCAAATTTTATAAATATATCTTTCTATTTCTAACTTACTCTGATGCTGGTCCTTTTGTTTAGTTGGGTGTGTGATCAGGTCACTCTTCATTCATTGCTGTTAAGTTTTTTTTTAATTTATTTCACCTCTATTAGGATTTTCCAAGTAAGAATACTGGAGTGGGTTGCCATTTCCTTCTCCAGGGGATCTTCCTGACCCAGAGATCAAACTCAGGTCTCCTGCATTGCAGGCAGATTCTTTACAATTTAAGCCACCAGGGAATTCCATTTTAAGATTGCATAATCTTAAATAAAATTACTTTGTCAGATATATATATCTGCTATATAAATATATAATATTAAATTTAATAATAATTGCTTAAAATTCAAATGTAATGGATTATCCTAATCCATACCCCTAATGAGTTTATGACATAATATTCCAAATCTGAATACTGCCTAGTCATATAATATATCCCTGGACTTCTGAGAAACATAAAAATGTTCTGGAAGCCTCACTACCACCATAATTCCACTCCATGTAAAGTTTTCCTGGATAACCAGACATATAACTACAGAGGAAACTAAGGAAGAGTTTATAATCTTAGTTTATGGATTATAGTTCACAATCTATTATAAACATAATAATCAATCTGGTCTATCATTAATGTACCTATAAGCAATACATTATTTGTTTATAAGAACACAGTATACAACCATTATAATGAAGTGTCAATGGTAGGCATTGGGTTGGCTGAAATGACAGACACCTTTCTGGCAGTTCACATAGCTTACACTCACTTAAATAAATGAAAATAAAACCAGTACTGTCATATTGTCAGCAACATTATATCATATGAGGCAAGCTACAAAACTGTACAGCTCACCTGGAGAAGAACCTGGGCCCATGGATGGACCTGACAAGACAATGAAAAAGTAAATTCTTCCTAAAAAGCAGAACTAAGGACTACCTGATGGACTAATCATGGCATATACTCTAGTATTGGGATGCAACCTTTCCAGTTCTTATCCAGTAGGATTTTGTCAGGGCTGTGAATTAACTACAGCTGAATTTATCACATTCTCCTCTTTTCTGAATGGGCATTTTTACTATATATGTAACATTTTTACTTAACCATTGTACATGGGGAGTTGCTGAGAAAATAGATCACCTGTCAGTTTATGTGTTAACTGAAAAGTTAAACTCGACATATACAGAAGACTGGGCACTACACGGATCCTAGATTTGAGGTGGATATAGAATTTCAGATACACCTCTTAGGCAAATCATCATGTGGCAGTTTCTTGGAATATTTTTTAGGAAGAAACTGGTATGTATGCCTTTGGACTGTAAATACTGAATTTGAAACTTAATCTTTCATGAAAATAAAGGACATATTAGGAGACAGTGGAGTAGAATGCCTCAGGTAGATTGTATCTCTGGAGAACTAATGGAGCAGCCTACTCTCAATTAATCTATTTCTGAACTATAACATGAAAACAAAATAAAATTCTACAAGGTTTAAGCCAATGTTATTTTTCTTCCCACAACTCATACTCAAACCTAATCCTGATTGGTGACACTGATCATGTATTAGGCCTGAAGAAGTTAGTGAAATTAAAATCAAACAGGAAAAAATAAAATGTGAATTGCACGGCACAGGCATGCTGTGCAATGCATTACTTTTTTTAAAATTAATTTTTATTGAAGTATAGTTGCTTTACAACATTATGTTAGTTTCCACTGTAGCCCAGAATGAATCAACTATACATATACATAAGTTTCTCGTTTTGTTTAGTCACTGAGTTGTGTCTCTTTGTGAGCACATGGACTGTAGCCTGCCAGGCTCCTCTGTCCATAGGATTTTCCAGGCAAATATACTGCAGTGGACTGCCATTTCCTTCTCCAGGGAACCTTCCTGATCCAGAAATCCAACCTTTGTCTCCTGCATTGCAGGTAGTTTTTTTTGTTTTTTTTTTTTTTTTTTTTTTTTTTTAACCACTGAGCCACCTGGGAAGCCCTGCATATAGATATATCCCACCCTTCTGGACTTCCTTTTCATTCAGGTCATCACAGTGGATTAAATAGTCCCCTGTGCTATACAGAATATTCTCATTAGTTATCTACTTTATGTATGGTATAAATAGCACATATGTGTCATCCCAATCTCTCAATTCCAGTGAATGCATTTCTAAAGTGCCCGTTGTCCTCTGTCACAAGACCTAAAGTTAGAGGATGTGTCAAAACAAGGGGATATGGAAATAACCCTTCATGTACCCCATTACCAATTTTTCAATCAGCATTAGCATCTAGGGTGAAAAGAAACTATGCAATTATATATTTTCTGCCCACACCTTCATGTAGAAGGGTGAAGAAGTAGGAAAACAAGACAAGATGCAGAGTGAACTATAACTCAATTCTATAGTTGTAAAGCAACTACCAAACATAAATAGATAAGCACAGAAAAATAAATTCTGATCCACAAAATAAGAACACAGAATGAGGTATTTCACTCTAATTCAATTACTCAACTAAATGCCTCGGTCACCTAAAACCAGCAACGAAAACAGAAACTCAAATGGAGTTTAAGTTATTGAGCCAGATGAGGACACAACATACAAAAAAACCTAGGGGAAGTGATTTCAGTATATAGAGAAATCAAATAGAAAAAAAGTATACTGGATGTGATGGCCTATACATAGTAATGTATCTCTTTCTAGGAAGACTGAATGACAGAAGCAATCATTTAAACCTTTAATACCAGAAAAACAAGGTTAATTCTAAAGAACAAACTTCAAAGTTAACAGTGAGCAGAATTTTACACTGTCTATCTGAATAAGTATTTCCACATTTCAATGTACTGTCCACTCATTTATTTCATTCAGTTATTTTATACAAATTTTTGAGCATATTCTGGAATAGTGATAGGATCTGGTGAGCAATATAAGGAGCAAAAACAGACATAGACCTTTCCTGAAAGAAACTTTCTCTCTAAACAAACATATCAATATAAAGAGCAACTGTGGTAAGTGTCATTAAGAAGAGATGCTATTCTAAGTGCACAAAAGAGAATTTAGCCTTTTGTGGGGGTAAGATAAAGCTTCCCGATGGTTGAGTGTCAAGTTGAAGGATGAGTAGAACTTAGTTATACAACCAGAGAAATAAAATAAAATTTCAGATAGAAAAAAAAGAATACAGTGGAGACAGTATGGGGGTCATGAGTAAAAGTAGATATAAAATTATATATAAAAGTATATAAAAGAACAGTATAGCAGAAGCTGATTCTGGAAGTCACCTACTGGTAAGCACATTTAAACAGCAGCTTCAAACTCTTAAGAAAGTATTGAAGACATGAATTCTAATTTTCAGTACATGGTAGGCTAGTTCACATAGAAGCATCTTCGTGTGAGGGAAAAAAACAAATTTAATTCAAAATTCTAGATAAAATTTGAAAATATGATTTTCAAAAATTAATTAATGATCTGAAAGTCAAATTAGCCAGACAAAAGAGAGAGGGAAAAATCCTGAGATGTAAGCAAGATGCTCAAAAGTAGGTGCCTCACTCAATTAAATCAAACTGTGAAATGGAAGTGTGGTTTTGATGCACTGGAAGAGGAGGGTGGGGCTCAGCACCATATTTATGCTTATCCACATCGCCACAACCTTCAGAATAGGAATTAATCAAAAGTAAACCACCAGCACTCTCACCTTCTGCAGGGGACTACAGGAGGCTTATACTGAGATTAATGAACGGTGAAAAATCAATTTTTAAAAAGCTTAAGAGATATAGAGGAACCCGGCGGGCTACAGACCATGGGGTCGCAGAGTCGAACACGACTGAGTGGCTAAGCAAAGCACAGCACAGCACAAGAGATATAACACCTTCAAACTTCTGTGTGTCCTAAAACATATCCTCCATACATTTAAAGCAAAAAACAGTCATATAAAAATTAATAGGTAAATCATAGAGTGAGTTTCTAACACATCTTTAGTCATTAATGAAATTTTCAAAAGACAAAATAGATTAGCAAAGATTAAAAAAATCTGAAATGACTAAAGTCATACAGAATTTGTTCTCTGAGTGCAATGCAATAAAACTACGAGTCAACTGTAAAATAAATAAGTAGAACATTCTGAAGGACTTTAGAAAACTGAAGTTGGGGAGCTTGAGCAAGATGATGAAATAGAAAGCCCTCTCCTTCTTCTCACAGACACAATAACTCAACAACACAGGAGCCAAGTCCTTTTGTGAGAAACCCAGAGACCAGTTGGAAGGTTTCTGTACTCTGGGCAAGCATGAAACCAGTCACACTGAAGCTGGTAGAAAAATTTATGGTATATTTTCTCTGTAACTCCTCTTCCAAGTGCAGTACCATATAATCACATAATCAGAAGGAAACTGAACACCCAGCTTCTCCGGAGGGAAGAAGAGAACTAGGTAGCCCATCCAACATCTGACCTTTTCAAGGGACTGGTTAATATCATGCCTGAATCTATACACGAATAGCAAAGGGCCTCTTAGCTGGGTGCTACTAAGAACAAAGGAGACAGTCTGGACTAATACACACTTACTGGCTATAGACCCTCCCTCCAGTTCATTGCAGAAACAGCAGGCAACCGTCCCACACAACCCCCACAAATCCCAGCTTCTCCCTAAGAAGGTAACGATTTGGAGCACCCATCCAACATTTCCGTTTTGTAGGAGGTTGCCAAAGGGACAAGATTCCAAACCATGTATGTTAGAGCAGAGGGGACCTGACATTCTTGATGCCTGGGGGCCACTGAGAACAAAGGTGGTTCAGAGTAGTATGCAGTCATCATCAGAGCCCCTGTGATACAGTCAGGAAAACTCACAGCCCCTGGCATATCTTGGGCAGGGCGAGAGAACGCTGAAACATGGATATCCAACATCCAGAATTTTCAGAGGGCTTCCCAAGAGGCTAGCCTCTGTTTCGTCTGTCTCAAAGTGCTGGTGGGAAATGAACAATCTAGATATCTAGGGCCTGCTGAGAACAAAAAAAAAAAATCAGTTGGGTTGTATGACGCTACTGCAGAGAACCTAGTGTACAACAGACATGAGAAGCAGCAAGAGAAGATGTAATCCTGAATAAGAAACCAGAAGATCCTTCAAAGTATTAATTTACACAGTCTAGCAAATACACATCCACAGAAAAACTGGGAGAAGCTGCCAGAACTTCTAGCAGAGCTGACTGGAAATGGTCTTCCTCTGTAGGAAGCCAGTCGAGAACAACTGGGAAAGGTGTCTGGTTTTTGATATTTTTTTGTGTTTGTTTTTTTTCCCCCAAACTCACGAACATCCACACAAAGTGTCAAGGAAAATGAAGAAACAGGAAAATGCAGCCCAAGCAAAGGAATACCAGAAATCTCAAAAAACTGATCCTAGAGATACGGAGATGTAGGGGCCTCCCTGGTGGCGCAGGGGTGAACAGTCCGCTTGCCAGCGCAGGGGACATGGGTTTAACCCTTGGTGCAGGAGGACCCCCCATGCTGCAGAGGACTGGGCCTTTGTGCCACAACTCCCGAGTCCACCAGCCTAGTCTAGTCTGTGTTCTGAAACAAGGGAAGCCACTGCAATGAGCAGTCTATGCAACAAAACTAGAGAGTAGCCCCTGCTGGCCATAGCTAGAGAAAACCCTTGCCCAGTGACAAAAGCCCAGCAGAGCCACAAAGTTAAAATACATAAACTGGACACAGTTAACATTTTGGGGAGAATTTCCTTGTGATCCAGTGGTTAGGACTCTAGTGCTCTCATTGCTGAGGGCCCAGATTCAATCCCTGGTTGGGAAAACTAAGATCCTTGTAAGCCATACAATGTAGCCTAAAAAAAAAAAAAAAAAAAGAGAGAGAGAGAGAGAAAGAGGGAATCTATGTTGAAGAAGGAAACGGCAACCCACTCCCATATTCTCGCCTGGGAAGTCCAATGGACAGAGAAGCCTGGCAGACTGCAGTCCATCGAGTCGCCAAGAGTCAGACAGACTTAGTGACTACATCACGTAAATTATCTAACAGAGAATTTTAAAAACTGCCATAAAATACTCAGTGAAATCAGAAAAATAATGTATAAACAAAGTGATTATTTCAATAAGAGAAAATCATTTTTAAAGGCCAAAGAGAAATTACGGTGCTTAAGAATACAATAAAGGGAACGAAAAATTCACCAGGTTTAAAGAGCAGACAAGATTAAGCAAGATTTGGTGAACAAAAATGCAGGTCATCTGAAACTGTCTTTCCTGCTCTCTTCAATGCATCTTTCCTCATTTCTGTGCTCACCTGACTGCTATAATCTCTCATCTGGGTTCTGGGGCTCCCAATAAAGGTATTATGTGTGAGAATTTGTTAAACTGGTGTTTCTTTCTGGGGGATGAGAGCTGAAACCTACATTTTGGCTACTGGTGGAAATCATTCCTCACTACTTTTCTTATCTTTGTCTATATAAGGAAGATGGCAGAATAAAAAATTAATGCACTTAAAAAAAAAGGTCAGTAGAAGTTATCCAATTAGAGAGACTGGTTAATGTCACTTCCTTCTCCAGGGATTGAACCTGGGTCTCCTGCATTGTAGGCAGATTCTTTACCATCAGAGCTACCAGGGAAGCCTATCAAATTAAAATATTGAGGTAAATAATTTGCGAATTTTGTAAAGTCTCCTTTGTGAGAATGATACACATTGTATTATATACAGTGCACAGTATATAATATGCACAATTTATACAGTTTTAAATCTCTACTAGAAGAGAAAAAGATTGGATGTGTACATATCTAGTAGCAATGGATACACATACATACTTGTATGTATTTCAAACTACAAGAACTTGAAAATTTTAAGCCCTTGAACATTTCATTCCAGGGAAAATTTTAAAATTTAAAATTTTGCTTGTTCATAACTTATAACACTGTCTAAATTATGATATATTAATATTTTATTAAGAATAATATTTTAATATTATATTAATGAGGTCTTATATAACTGGTTGAAATTGGAGGATAAAGTAAACTATGAATGGATAAGGCAGAAAAAAATATTCTACAGAAATTTAATTCCAAGGCAAAGGTTTTAGTCTGCAATAATTTGATGCCTCCCTAATTCAGGCTCCTCTGCATTTGCACACTGTTAAAACTAATGATTAACATTCAGAATGAAAGGCTGATGATCTATAAAAAATGACAGGCTGAAACCTCAGAAATCAAGCCAGAGTTAAGAAAATGCTATAGCTCATTTTACTTGTTCCCTTGTTAAGACTTGGACTGCTTCTTTCAGACAAGCATTAGAAAGGATGCACATCGATTTTATTTATGCTCTCACAGAAAATTTTTTATCACTTTCAAAGTATTTATCTCTAGAAATCTTAATCTCACAATTATCAACTAGCATTTTTATTGAGCAGAGTTGTTATAAGAGGACATTTGGACCATTTACTGAGTTGTTACCAATTTGAGTGTCAGGCATCAAAGATAAAATTAGGAAATACATGACCCAATATCTATCTTAAACAAAAATGACCATTTATTTATAGTATTAACACTTGGAAAAAAAACTTACATAAACAATTAAAGAATAAATAGAGACATGTACATACTAGAAAACTCTGGGAGCAAGACAGACCTATGCCAAGAATGGTAGAAGGGAGAAAGTCTAAAACTTTACAAAAATGTGGCTTTTATGATATCTCTTGAAAATGATAAAGCTGAACAAAAAACTTCTTTATGGGAGAAGAAAGCACCTGTACAAAGTATGCTTCCCTGGTGGCTCAGTCAATAAAGAATCCACCTGCAATGAGGGAGACCTGGGTTCGATTCCTAGGTTGGGAAGATCCTTTGGAGAAGGGCATGAAACGCACTCCAATATTCTTGCCTGGAGAATCCCCATGGACAGAGGAGCCTGGCAGGCTGCAATTCACAGGGTCACAAAGAGCTGGGCACAGCTGAGCAACTAACACACACAGCACACACAAAATAAGAATGTAGGAGAGATGATGGCTTTAGGATTTGAAAGTTATTGATACATGGAAATAATTTTGAAGTTGCATAAGCCAGAATTAGCAATACACTAAGAGATCTTTTGTTACATATTTGTATCAATAATGATCCTAAAATATTGCTCTATTTCTTTTCACAATGATAGCTGGAGTCATAACTCAACAGAGAAATTTTAAATGCCCATTTGAAGCCTTGCAGAAGGAAGAAATTAAATTCAAAACAAGAACATATTTGGTTTTACTGTCTGACTTAATCTTGATTTCCAGGTGTCATCATGACTTAACAAATGAAGTAACAAATAAGCTTGATTAATGGACTAATCATATAACTTGATTTCTTTTTCTGTGATTTCTATTTAATTGCTTTTCTAAATGGTCACATGTGCACTAAATATACCCCCCCTTCCATTTGTAAAGAGCTGAATATAGAAGAATAGCAAAGTTTTACATTAAGATTCTGATACAATGTGTGGGTTTGTGGTTCAGAACATTGTTGAACAAGTTAACTGAGATTATCTGTCTTGAGCGGATATTTTGCCTGACCAAGAATATTAAGTAAGTTCAGCTATAGATATATCAATGAAGATAAAGTTCAATCACTGCTTGAATATATAACTTCCTCATCAATAAAATAATTCATTAGTAAATAATGAATTGTCTGTCTCCTTGATTTCTGACACGCATTCTAACAGCATTTAGAATAACAATAGATATGCTTTACATAACTATGTAATTAAAACAGGAGAAGGGAGTGATTTAAATAAAACACTTTAAATATGGAAACCATATTCACAACCATGAGTGAGGCGATTTAAAGAACCCCAGAGGTTATCAAGTCAAATCTCCTTATTTCACAGATGAGAAAAGTAAAGTTCAAGACTTCAAGTGATTTCAACTGAGTAAATCACACTGGACTTCCAATCCAGTGCTGGTTCAATTGTGTTCATCTGTTTCCACATCTGTTTATAAAATATCTTTCATATGTAAAATACTACATATAAAAATTCACTCTCAATTTGATATCTAATGTAAAAACAAAGATGTATTACAATGATATTTCTGGGAGTCTGTGACAATAAAGTGACTAAGGGATAACCATTTTAATCTATCAGTCATAATTATTTTTGGATGAGATCAAAGGCAGTTCTTCTTTACAGTACCTCAAAAGTCTTAAGTTTATTTTAGCATAAATTGTTATATAGCTCATTTTCAATTAGAGAGTTACTAGTATGGTATCTATTTCTAGATAAAGGAAGCAAGACCGAGAAGTTAAATAACTTGCTAAACACTACATAAATTGGAAATTGTATAGCTAGGATTAGAACCAAGGTAGTGCTCTAAATCATCACATTTTGATGTCTCTGAAAAAGCCTTCCTAGCCTTGCAAAACAGACCTCTAGCTATACATGGAAGATGGCTTCCTGAGCCAATCCTATTTCCTCCTTTTCTCTAATATCTCTTGGCTCCAGATTATATTGTAATTACATCAAGTGATTTTTTTTTTTATAAACCTAGGATAGCTATAATTAAAAAGACACACAGTAAAAGTTAATGTTGGTGAGGATACAGAGAAGTTGGCATTTGTACTCATTGCAGATGAGAATGTAAAGTGGATAGTGATTCAGAAAACAGTTTGGCAGTTTCACAAAATATTAAACAGAGAACTACCACATAACCAAGCAATTCCTCTCTTAGGAATATCTTCCCAAGATAACTGAAAATATATGTCAATATTAAAAAGTATTAACAGCTATATATAGTAGCATTCTTAATAACAGTCAAAAAATAGAAATGGCACAAATATCCATTAGCTAATAAGTAGATAAGCAAAATGTGATATAATTGTGCTGTTATGGTTAATTTTATATCCATTTGGCTAGGCTCTGATGCCCAATTGGGTCAAACACTATCTAGATATGGCTGTGAAAGAATTTTGTAGATACAATTAATCTTACAATTAAGATTTACAACAATCAGGTTGAAAGCAATACTAAGTATTGCTAAGTATCCAATACTTGATATGCAAACATTAATTTTAAAGAAGGAGAAATGGCTATATTAGAATCTGATACAGTAGATATCAGAGCAAAGAAAATTACTAGAGAGATATATTTCATAGTGATAAAAATAGTAAGACATAAAGATCCTAAATGTGTATACACCAAACAGTAAATCTCAAACAATGAAGCAAAATTGATAGAGCTGAAAGGAGAGATTAACAAATCCACAACCATAGTTACAGATTTCAGAAGTTTCTTCTCAGCAACTGAATGATCTATTAGACTTAAGGAATCAATGATATAGAAACCTTGGGTAACATAATTGACCAAAAAATTAAATGAACATATATAGACTACCTTACCCAACAATAGTAGAATACATTTTTTCTAAGTGCACAGTGAACATTTGTCAAGATAAGCTATATCATGAGCCATATAAAACAAATAAAAATTAACAAATTGAAAATAATTAAAATTATAAAGTGTGTTCTATGATCATAAAAGAATCAATCTAGCAATCAATCACCAGAAAGACAATAAAAAAATAAATCTCCAAATACATGACAATACAAGATACTTCTGAATAAACCATAGATCAATGAAGAAGACCAATTAAATCAAATATATATATATATATGAGTAAAGAAAAGGACCCAAACTGAAAATAACTCAGATGCAATAGGTAAATGGTTAAACAGATTCTGTTACATACATACCATGAAATACTACTCTAGAATCAAAACTACCTTATATGCAATAACTTTGTAGAAGCTCCAGGGAATTACTCTGAGTTAAAAGAAACTATCCAAAAGATTATATACTGTATTCTTTCATTCATGTAACATTTTTGAAATGAAGAAAAGATTGATAATTATCAGAATCAGGTCTATGGGAAGGAAAGGACATGGGAGGAGTGTTGCTGTAATTATAAAACGGCAGTAAGAGGTGACGGAACTTTTCAGATTTTTAACTCTGTTAGTAGATACAAAAGCCTACCTATGCAGTGAAATCATATAGAATAAAATGCATATACACATAATGAAATATAAGGAAAAGTGTAGAAATTTGAATATTCATAAAATCAGTGGATTGGATCAATATAAACATCTAAACTGGTATTTACTATAGCTTTGCAAATTAAATTGCTTTTGGGGAGAAAATGGATAAAGTATATAAGAGATCTCTTTGTGTTATTTCTTATAACTATATGTCAATCTATAATTATTTAAATAAACATTTTAGTTTTAAAAGGGAATGAAATACTGCTGCAATATGGATAGACCTTAAAAGCTTTATGCTAAGTGAAAGAAGTAACTTACAAAAAGAGTTCGTAGATATGTATTTGCCTTGTGCTAGGAAAGGGGAGGTAGGGAAAATGACTGCTAATCGTTGTGGCTTTTTTGAGGGATAATTGAAATGTTCTCAAGTTAGATTGTGGTGAATGTACTAAAAACCACTGAATCGTACACTTAAAATGGGTGAATTTTTATGATGTTTGAATTATATCTGAACTAAACTGTTAGAAAAACATCAGAGAAAATTATGGCATTTAATTTGTGTCAATTTTTTTTTCTTCTCTCAATTTTGTAGAGGTTTCCCAAATATAGTAGAGATTTCTGCCCCTACATTAACTGATTTGTCTTAACAATATTTGACTTTACTGAGGGAGCAGACTGAATTGAATAAACCTTGATGTGAATTACAATGCCAGCTGCTCAGAGTATAAGAAACTGATATGCCTTACATATTAACATACTTAAGTACACACCTCCATAACTGGCCCGTGTTTTTGCCACCTTCTGTTAGAGGAAATGTTGTGGCTGTATTGTTTATTCCTGCCAACTTTCTCCTCATGTAGATTCTCCTTTATCCTATCTTTTGTCTGTTTGACCTTGTCTGTTTCGCTGGGCCAGAAATTTCTAAGAACTTTTCTTCTGTTAGGTTTATCTAGAAGTGTTTTCTTTCTTATCTATTAGACATCCAAGTGGAAATGCTGGGTAAGCAAGTTGATATATGGAGTACAATCTTGATATGATAGTTTTCATTTTACCAGTGGTATTTAGGTGTGTTCTGTATGTTTAAAAAGTATGGAAGAATAATAGAAATGTTTGAAAACAACTGAGAAGTACTGACTGGTAAGTTAAAGGAAAAAGAAATATATGGTAACTTTGAGTCAAATTAGAGGCTTTTTTTCCAAGAGAGAGGAATGAAAATTCTGCCAAATGCTGATGACACATAGGGCAAGATGAAGATTAGCATACATATGACCTTCATGCGAGGAACATGGTTGAGAATATAGTCAGGACAAGTAGAGTTTATTGCTACTGTCCTAATTCCTGCTCAGTCACATGCTGTTTTGCTCACCACTGGTTTTCGTGTACCATCAGTGCAAATGTTAGTATGTAAAAATGGTGGACATGAAATAATTCCTAGTACTATTTTGAAAAGAATCTTCAAAATATATAGACAGTCCTGAAAAGTCTATGGATTACAATTTAGAAACCACCACGTCAGTTATATAAGATTCTATATAAACAGTTGGACAAATACAAAGGAAATATTTTCAAAGAGTAAATAACAGTTGACTTTTACACCATTATATTGCTGTTTATACCAGTAAAAATAAACTATAATAAATTCCTGTCCCTAAACTAAATTATAAGGACAAGTTCATTTTTTAATTTTTAAAGGAATAATTTATTTCTGAGCCATGTAAATGTAGGGGGCAGTATCTCACTGTTCACTGTGTACTTTTAAATCTGTAAGAATTTAATACTTTGACATAATTTTTTCTATTTGATTGAAAATTAATCAGAGTTTATTTTATTACACATAAAATAAAATGTAGTAGTAATACATGCTAAATTCTTTGAAATAGTGTTATAATACATGTCTGAAGATTTTGAGTAATTTTGGCAATTTCGTGTAATCTGAGTTTAAGCTCAATATTTTACCTTTCAAAATTTAATGTTATAAATAAGAAGCATAAAATTAAAAAGTTTCCATTACTTAGTTAATTTTAAATTTGTTTCACATCAAATGAAAGACATTTATTAAGCACTTCCCTAATAATGAAAATCTTAACAGTTCTAACTACACTAAACTCTAATTATTATGTAGATAAATTCATGGGTTTATATATACATATAAGACAATTCTAATAAACCTAAAAATAAAAGTAAGTTTGAAATTTTGGAAAGAATAATTTGCTTGCCTGCCATGTTTTCAATTGATTATTTCAAGCAAAGGTAGCTTCTTTTTAGAAGCAGAATAAAGAAGCTCCAGCTAGAAAGAGTTCTCTCACTGGAACATGAAGAAGATAGAGAGCCAAAGGGTGCTTTCCAGTGGAGATGAAAGTCATAAAGTGTGTGAATTAAAAGGAACAGATTCATTTATCTTTGTCTTTTTACACCTGGACAGAATGCTAAGAGCCATCTGTCAAAACTGCATTCAAAGCAATAAAGGGCATTTTGTTTATCTGTGAATAAATTAAATGGACCTGGATGGGATTTTAATGGAAATATATACAACTGAGATTTCCAAACAATCAAGCTTGGCATGTCCTTCAACAAGCTTTTGATGGGCCTCTTTAGAGGGCAATTCTCTAGGAGAATTCCTGTTTCCTCTTTCTCTTCTTGCAATACGGATATCCAACAATTGTTTTCCTTTTTAATATTTGACATATTTTGGATCAACAGGAAATCAGAAAAAGAGTTCCAAATGGTCTCCATCATGAAAGCTTTGCCTTGGGATGAATACATAAATTAGGTGGAAAAACATGACTTTATTTAGAATGCTAATGGTGGATTTTCACTAAAATTGGTAGAAATAATGTATCTTTCATAAACCAACATATTCTTAAAGAATGCATTCAAAACACAATGATACTACACCAATCTCTCTTTATCTTTCTCTCAAAAAATAAAACATTAAACATGGGGGGAAAAAAGAGAATCACATTTTTTTTTCAAACTTTAGTCTCTCTCGATTTCACTCTGTTATCTTAAAAAAAAAGATGAAAATAAATTTGAGGAACACAGAATGACAAACCTCAAGATAAATAGAATAGAAAAATATATGAGAAGGTGAAATGCAATCAATAAATACTATGTCTGTCCTTGGAAACAGAAGTATAGAATCTTACATGATAGAGCTTATGAAAATCACGTTTGAAAGACTAATGTTAAAATATCCAGGTTTTATGGAAGTAATTGTGACAACCCTCCTTGCCAAAACTGAAAATATTCCACTAAAGTAAAATAGTTCTTTAAAATATATCAATTTTCATACTTGCATAGATTTGAACTCTTCAAAAGATCAGGTCCCATGACAGTGTAATTTGTAGTAAAGGAACCCACACAAAGTAGAGAAGGTCAATATTCAGAATAGTGCTATATTCTGAGGTGACTTTTTAAAAGCTATAAATGATATAGAATTGAGACATCTCTTATTTCTTTAAGATATCTTTAAACACTAAACATATTTATGTAAGGAATTTCCCATATGGCATAGTAAGAACTTACAGGAAGCCAACTCTTCCTAAATTCAATGAGAACATTTGCAAACACTGCAAAAATCAACTTTTTCAGGACTCTGGAAAGTAACCATGAATTAATAATGATAAGTTGAATTCACACAAGGATATAAGGACTGCTTGTAAAGACAATTGCATAGGTAAATGCTAGCCATAATACACGCATCTTGTTTGTAGCCTTTTTCTTCTCTTACCTGATTTAAAATACAACTGCATAAAAATTATTATAAAATAGTGTTAATATGCTTACTATGTATCAAGATATAATTTGACAATAGCACAAAGGTAGGGGGGAAAATTAAGCTATACTGAAGGAAAGATTTTGTATACTATTGAAACAAAGTTGGTATTAATCTTGACAGTTTTAAGGTGTTAATTGTAATACTTAGGACAATCTCTATCAAAATAACTTAAAATGCTAAAAGAAATAACAAGGGAATTAAAATTCTGTACTAGAAAATACCTATTTCACAAAAAAGACAGTAATAAAAGAATAGAGGAAAAAAAGACATTTTATACAGAAAAGAGGAAGAAATCAGCAGAAATAAATCCCATCTTTACCATGATTACTTTAGACATAAATAGATAAGCTGGCTTAAAACTCAACATTCAGAAAACTAAGATCATGGAATCTGGTCTTATCACTTTAGTCAAATACATGGGGAAAAGATGGAAACAATGGGAGATTATATTTTCTTGGGCTCAAAAATCACTATAGACCATAACTGCAGTCACCAAATTAAAAGTCACTTGCTCCCTGGAAAAAAAAATCTATGACAAACCTAGGCAGTGTATTAAAAAGCAGAGACAACACATGCCAACAAATGTCTGATAGTCAAGGCTATGATTTTTCCAGTTGTCATGTATGGATGTGAGAGTTGGACTGTAAAGAAGGCTGTTCAGTTCATTTCAGTTGCTCAGTTGTGTCTGACTCTTTTTGATCCTATGGACTGCTGCACGCCAGGCCTCCCTATCCATGACCAACTCCCAGAGTTTACTCAGACTCATGTCCATTGAGTTGGTGATGCCATCCAACCATCTCATCCTCTGTCATCCCCTTCTCCTTCCACCTTCAATGTTTTCCAGCATCAGGGTCTTTTCAAATGAGTCAGTTCTTTCCATCAGGTGGCCAAAGTATTGGAGTTTCAGCCTCAGCATCAGTCCTTCCAATGAATATTCAGGACAAATTTCCTTTAGGATGGACAGGTTGGATCTCCTTGCAGTCCAAGGGACTCTCAAGAGTCTTCTCCAACACCACAGTTCAAAAGCATCAATTCTTCAGCACTCAGATTTCTTTATAGTCCAACTCTCACATCCATACATGACTACTGGAAAAACCATAGCTTTGACTCGATGGACCTTTGTTGGTAAAATAATGTCTCTGCTTTTTAATATGTTGTCTAAGTTGGTTATAACTTTTCCTCCAAGGAGCAAGCTTTGTTTAATTTCATGACTGCAGTCACCATCTGCAGTGATTTTGAAGCCCAAAAAGATAAAGTCTATCATTGTTTCCACTGTTTCCCCATCTATTTCTCATGAAGTGATGGGACCAGATGCCATGATCTTAGTTTTCTGAATGTTCAAGCCAACTTTTTCACCCTCCTCTTTCACTTTCATCAAGACTGAGTGCCAAAGAGTTGGCACTTTCAAATTACAGTGCTGAGAAGACTCTTGAGAGTCTCTTGGACAGCAAGGAGATAAAACCAGTCAATCCTAAAGGAAATCAACCCTGTATACTCATTGGAAGGACTGATGCTGAAGCTGAAGTTCCAGTCCTTTGACTACTTGATGTGAACACCTGACTCATCCAAAGAGATCCTGATGCTGGGAAAGATTGATAGCAGGAGAAGAGGACAACAGAGGATGAGATGGTTGGATGGCATCACCAATTCAATGGACATGAGTTTGATCAAACTCCAGGAGATAGTTAAGGACAGGGAAGCCTGGCATACTGTAGTCCATGGGATCTCAAAGAGTCAGACATGACTCAGCCAAACAGCAACAACAACAAATAAATTGATAAGATACTCCAATCAAAGGCAGAGATTAGAAGAATAGATAAGGAAAACAAAACAGAAACATGATTCCACTTTAACTTTCGATAAGAAATACATTTTATATTCAAAGTCATACATCTTTATTATTTTTTTCAAAGACACACGTCTGGGATGGAAACAGATATATCACAGAAACAATAACTAAAAAAGTGCAGGAGTGACTATACTAATATCAGGAGGAAAAAGCTTTAATACAAAAATTCTTATTAGAGGTGACATCTTATAATGCTAAAATAGCAATCCATTATAAAGATAACAGCTAAAAACATGCAGAGATTTAGAAATGCAGGTGATCATTATTCACAAAGGTCAAATTTAAGAACAAAGCAAATTAAAAAAAAAAAAATGTGCCTAATGACAAAGTCTCAAAAAAAGAGTCAAAACTGATATGAGAGAAATAGACAATTAAACAGTCATAGATGGAATCTTTGATATCTTATTTTCAGTAATGGATGAAATGACTAGGCAGAAGATCAATAAATAAATATAAGATATCAACAATAAAGAAGGCTGACAGCCGAAGAATTGATGCTTTTGAGCTGTGGTTCTGAACAGTAACAAAGCCAGGCATGCTGCAGTCCATGGTGTCGCAGAGAGTTGGGCATAACTTAGTGACTCAACAACAACAACAAAGACATCGGTCACACTGTAAACCAGCTACATCAAACAGACATCTCTATAGAAGCCCACCAACAGCAGAATATACCCTCTCTTAGTTCACATGGCACGCTCTATATCATAGATCATTGATATACCCTAAAATAATATTGAGGTCATGCCAAGTCTGTTTTCTTATAGACATTGTATAAAATCAATGTAAAATGAAATCAGAAACTCATTCTTTTAACATACAAATAATAGGTAAAAATAATATGAAATAATCAGCTAGTTTCTATTGTTTAAAGCAAATGCTTTTCTTTTCTTTTTTTTTTTTTTTTGCTTTAGTGGCATTTTGTGATACAAAATGAATGCATAAATTGTTTACTAGGAAATATTAAGATTCAATTCTAGACATAAGATTCTATAGAAAAAAAGTCCAAACTGTTAGTCAAATTAGAATAAGAAAATAGATCAGACCAAAAAGTGATCACAAAATATGTGATAATTTAGAAATTAATTTTAAAATTGAGAAACAAGTCACCATCTTATTAGAAATATTTTTTAACATGTAGTTGTCATACAATAAATGAACAAGGACTCTGATAATAGATTTTGTTTCAGAGTCAGGTTTAAATAAAATTCATTTTCCTATTAAATGTATTCCCATTTTAAGACCTTTTTTGTTGTTGTTGGGATAGTCTAGTGAGACCTCATGTGTGCCATATTACCATCACAATTCTGGTAAAGACACTGATAAATGCTCATTTTATTTCAAATTCTGTACTCAGAAGAATAGTCATTCCTGCACAATAAATTTGAAGATGTTTCAACTGGAAAAGAAGCACTGTGACTTACTCTCTGTTTTTACCCTGTTAGCATTAAATTTCTACTATGGAAATAATTATCTTTTAGTCATGCAGCTCTAAAATTAGAATGAATTAAGAGTTTTAAAGTTAGAAGAGGAAGAGTACTATTAAAACGATTTTAGAGCAATAATCAATTTGTGTGTTGTGAACATCCTAAATTCTATACAGAAGAGGTATAAATTGCTCTTTAATTGCTCAGCTAATTGCTAGCAATTGTCTAATCTTTGTTATTAAACAAAAATGCTTTATCTTATTCTTCTTGTGTTTCTTTAGGAAAAATTTAACCTAGCTTTAATCTTTAGATAGTCCCTTGATGCCCTGCTAGTTCTTCTAAATGCAGCTTTGATAGTTCTTTCTGCCCCTGATATATTTAGTATTTTTGCAGAGCAATAAAAAGAATAGGGATCTAGGACTTTGCCAACCTTATATCCATAAATGTTACAGACTTTTATCAAAATTTTTTTTATTATAATCTGATAGGATGTACTAGGGTAGCTACTCTTTCATCTATTGGACTCTGTACAAGATTTTTTTTTAAGTGCTAATGGTAACAATCTAAGGTTTAGGTGATTTACCTGCACACAGCTAAGGGGATAAAGAGACAAGGTACTGCACAGAAATGGCCTTAAATTTATTATCGTCACTGGCAAAGATGTATTAGAAAGTGAGTAAAGTGGAAATTCAGAAGGTAGCCTAAGAATAGTTACCTCTCAAAAATAGATTTTGAGAGTTAGACACATGAGGTGAGAATACAAAAATTCAGAGTATATGGGAAACTGAGGCAAATATAGTTTTAATCTTTAGTAAAAGAGACTATAGAAAATTCTTCATGAGTTGCACAATTTTATTTCATTTCTCCTTACAAGTGCTGACAATATTATGTGAATAATAATTATAATTAAAATAACATTTCCTGACACATTGAGGCTAAGTGAAAATGAATTAGCCAAACTCAATATAGAATTTCTTTCTTTGAAATTTATTAAAAGGCCTTATCTAATGGCTAGAAATGGTATGTGTGAGTTTACTTGAAGGCAAGGAGATGGATTAAGTTACTTATTTTATCACATACAAGAAAAGTAATACTATATAAGCATAACTGAAAGGAGTTTAGAGTAGGGGTTTCATATTTCCTAAATTTGAAATGTCAGATATAATTACCATTTATGTTCTCAAGATCTTTATTTCAAGGCTTATTTGAAAGAATGAACTACTCTGGGTCTTTCCATGCAGCCCGAGGCAAAATTACACATAGTTTGCTTCTATGAGTTTATCAAATGTTAAAACAAACAAACAAAAAATAGGGTGACAGAGTATGGAAAATAAGAAATGAATATTTCTCTTGTGCCAGGTTTCATATGATGGCAAACTGATGAGATGCAGGATGAACACAATCTTTTCATTTTCTAATATATTCTAATATATTACAGGTATAATCAAAGCTACAGTTTTTCCAGTAGTCATGTATAGGTGTGAGAGTTGGAACATAAAGAAGGCTGAATGCCAAAGAATTGATGCTTTCAAACTGTGGTGCTGGAGAAGACTCTTGAGAACCCCTTAGATTGCAAGAAGCTCAAACCAGTCAATCCTAAAGGAAATCAACCCTGAATATTCACTGGAAGGACAATTGCTGAAGCTCCAATACTTTGGCCACCTGATGCAGAGGGTCGACTTATTGGAAAAGACCTTGATGCTGAGAAATATTGAGGGCAGGAGAAGAAGGGGATGACAGAGGATGGGATGGTTGGATGGCATCACCAACTCATTGGACATGAATTCGAGCACACTCTGGGGGATACTGAAGGACAGGGAAGCCTAGTGTGCTGCCGTCCACGGAGTCGCAAAGAATTGGACACGACTTAGCAACTGAACAACAACAATATCATCAATTATCTGCTTTATATCTTTTGACCACTCAGGGTTAGAACTTCTCTTTTGCTGTTCTATACTTCCATTTCCACATCCCTTACAGGAAGGGCTTCCCTTGTGGCTCAGCTGGTAAAGAATTTGCTGGCAATGTGGGAGACCTGGGTTCGATCCCTTGGTTGAGAAGATCCCCTGGAGAAGGGAAAGGCTAATCACTCCAGTATTCTGGCCTGGAGAATTCCATGGACTACAGTCCATGGGGTTACAGAGAATCGGACAGGACTGAGCAACTTTCACTTTCTATACAGGAAGATCACTTTATCTTTGGGATTTCCAATGATTAGAACTACTTCCCTTTCCTCAGTCCATCAGGACGACATTTTCCAAGGAATCAAAAATACATGGTCCCAGTAATTTCTCTCTTATCTATATGGTTGTAAACTAGAACAGAAAAGTTGAAGCATAATGTATCTCTCTTTGTACCCATTCTCTTTTAAACAATAACTAAGTTCAGAATTAATATACTTGTCCTGGAAGGCATGGACTGACAAGCTTAGACCAATGCTACCCTAAACAATAGTTCTTTGCTTTCCCCTTTGACTTGTTTTCTGTTCTTTATAATCCACTTGTCCTAATGTTTTAATATGTTTATTTTTCCCTTTTGTACTATTTTTAATTAATTTGTTGTTCTCTATTTGATTGTAAGAGTAAGACAAATTAAGAAATTATAGAATAACTTATAACGGAAAAAGAATCTGAAAAAGAAAAGAATATTTTTTTTCAGAATATGTATATATATACATAATATATATATATATCTGAATCACTTTGCTATACACCTGAAACTAATACAGCATTATATAGTTAATTTTACATTAACTATAATTCAATTTAAAAATGGTAAAAAAAATAAAGAAATTAGTGTTTTCATTATGTGAAGTAGTTAGAGTTGGTCTTATATTTTACAGATCATTTTAGCAGAGCTAGCTTGGATATAAGACCTCTTTGTAAGGTTTATACCAACTCATGAGAATTCTTGAGTGCTTGAGACTTAAGATTAAAGATAGAAAAGAAATATAATTTTGCTTGTCATATCTTATGGATGTACCTCTCAGAGGAACCTTAGGCAGAAGGGTATTCAATATTTACTTGAGATGGCATTTGTAGTGCAGACATGGGCACCAAGTCTGATGAGTAGAGGAATCTATGAAGTGGTGGGAAATAAAACATTTAGTCCTTTTCATCATTTAGTTATGAAATGAGAATACATACAGTCATTTTAAGCAATCGTCAATCTTTATGGAGAAAATAGCTCGATCTCTCTCATATTTTATCCTCTATTTCCTCTTGGGGAGATATGTGATCATCTGACATAATGACAAAATAAATGAATCTTTATTTCCTCAAGGTGTTCTCTGAGCCCTTTTGACAAATTGCAAGGTAGTCGGTTTGATAAATTTGGGTGTGGCTAGTCCAATCCCTAGGCATCCTGTTGTGGCTTGCTGTTGGCCTTCATATTCAGACTTGTGAAAGTGAAAGTTGCTCAGTCGTGTCTGACTCTTTGTGATCCCATGGACTATTCCATGGAATTCTCCAGGCCAGAATATTGGAGTGGGTAGCCTTTCCCTTCTCCAGGGGATCTTCCCAACACAGGGATTGAGCCCAGGTCTCCCATATTGCAGGTGGATTTTTTACCAGCTGAGTAATCTTTCTCAAATAAATCATACCTTGGAAACTAAAACCGGCTGGTTTATTATCCTTGGCATTAGCCTTTGTCTAGCTCCTAAATTAGGTATTGTGCACACAATGCCTGTTCAAGGGTCATTTCAGCCCTGCCAAGGCAGACTTCATGGTCAGTCTATTAGCTCCCAACTCAGTATCAGTGCTTACAGGGGAGTATCTGGAGTGCAAATTCATTCTCACTGCCTGACCACACTTTCTCTGCCTTCTCAACTACGCTGCCAAGAGATCACATGAGTCTCTCTCCCTGTAGACATCCAAACAACTTCAGAGAGGAGCAAACGTTGAGGCAACAATACTGCAATGCTGAGTGACTATCTCAAAGAAATATGTATGATGTAAAGGGACTCTATGAATCAGCCGCGGGGGCTGTTTTATTTATTTATTCTTCTCCTTCCCAGCAGGTAGAGTCTCTTGCTGAATATTAATAAATTATCTAAAGAGAATGTGTTTCTTCTCTATATTTGACTTGCTGAGGGAGTGAATTTGTAACTGTTGTTTACTCCGGTAAAGCTTCAAAATGGCCTTGTTTTTTGAAGCATGTATGAGAGCTTATATTGGGGCTTCCCAAGTGGCTCAGTGGTAAAGAATTGCCTGCCAATGCAAGAACTGCAGCAGACACAAATTCTGTTCCTTGGTCAGGAAGATTCCCTGGAGGAGGAAATGGCAACCCACTCCAGTATTCTTGCCTGGAAAATCCCCATGGACCACAGGAGCCTGACAGACTACAGTTTATGGGGTCACAAAGAGTCGGACATGACTAAGCAACAGAACACCCATGTTAGACTTGGAAAAAGAAATTGTGAACATTCATTTTTAGCATAAAAATGAGCACAGACAATATTCACTATTCCTATTGGTTAATTCTATTACCATAATTATTTAAAAAAAGATAGAGCTGCTAGAGAAAGGAAAATTCTCATAACATCTGAGTGAATTTAATGTTAAATAACATTTAACATGGAAAATTCCTCTCTTGGAATGGGTCAGCTTTTTACTCTTGGAAACATCAGATTGGAAAATATAACTCAACTCATTAGATCTATGCTAACATGAGTAAGAATTAGTCCATAGCTCTCCCCAGTGTTCATAGCAACAGTTTATAAGACAAAATTTCTTCCAACTCTGTAAAATCATATTTATTGAAACACCATTCCAATTACGAATATCTGAATGATATACACAGATTAACTTGTTTAAAAATATTACCTTCTTTAGGAAAAAAACCTAAATATAATTCCACATGATATAATACATTATCATGTTAATCTTGTCCTCTTTACAGATGACCATACAGAATATAGAAATCTATCTCAATGTGGGTCTCCATGGGGACTCAAAGAATCAAATGCCTGGTTGCTCAATAAATGCTAACTGGCAAAGATGATAATGATATAGGAACTCATTTCCCAAAGGGCCTTCTTAGTCACTATTGGCTTCCACACCCCTCTACTTTAAAATTGAAAGGAAAAAAGTCACAAGAAATTATGAAATATTAGAAATGTAAGAAATATACAATTTTTCCCAATTTGTGAAGTTTAACAAATTTCTCATTATACGTGTTAATTGCACACACACTCATGCACACATAAACATACCATTCATTGTGGTTAATTGGTTTATAATTATTACTTTGGAAGTCTCTTCTTTCTTGGAACTATAACAGGCACTTCAGAGCTTACTAGACCCTGAAGAAACACTGAAAAAGTCCTGACCTTCTGCTCATTCCCTTGTCATGTTTATTCCTTCTCTTGCATAATACAACTGTATAGGGCTGGCCTTGCCTGATTCATATACTATTTCTTTCGCTGGAAGTAATGTATGGATGTGAGATTTGGACTGTGAAGAAAGCTGAGTGCCGAAAAATTGATGCTTTTGAGCTGTGGTGTTGGAGAAGACTCTTGAGAGTCCCTTGGAGACTATTACAAGGAGATCCAACCAGTCCATTCTAAAGGAGATCAGTCCTGGGTGTCCATTGGAAAGACTGATGTTGAAGCTGAAACTCCAGTACATTGGCCACCTCATGTGAAGAGTTGACTCACTGGAAAAGACCCTGATGCTGGGAGGGATTGGGGGCAGGAGGAGAAGGGGACGACAGAGGATGAGATGGCTGGATGGCATCACCGACTCGATGGGCATGAGTTTGAGTAAACTCCGGGAGTTGGTGATGGACAGGGAGGCCTGGTATGCTGTGATTCATGGGGTCGCAAAAAGTTGGACACGACTGAGTGACTGAACTGAACTGAATGATATAAAGGAAGTCACAGGAACATACTGACAGTGCTAGAGTCTCATGTCTCATCTTCAGCCGCATTCATTTTATTTCAGAGTTATTGCCTCTCTAGTTTATGTTTGCAGGATATTTTCCTTGTCTCTGTAGGGTACCCAAAACCTAACAAAGTGTCCCTATGTTAGGTGGCAATACAAGGAGGAAGGCAGGGTTGCCATTATGCCATCTTCCTGCTTTATATCCATTTCCAAACTGGCACCCTCACATTTTAATCTGTGTTTTGGCTTTGGGAGGTAAAAGGGAAAGCAGGTACTGTTCTTGCTTAACTGTTTTCATGACCTAAATCACCACCCTGCCTTTCACATCTTTTCATTTCACCCAGTTTGCTTCACCAGTAAACAACCACACATGTGCACATGTTAAAGGGTCTTTTTTTTTTTTTTGGTTGTTAGGATACTGGTATCTTTTGCCCAGATAGATGATTCTTGAGTGTGTAGGTCATGGGTTGTGGAAAGATTATCACATGTGGTTCTTAAAAATAGCTACATGGCAAAAAGTCTCTGGGTTCATCATTAGTTCAGTTGCCCAGTCGTGTCTGACTCTTTGCAGCCTCATGGACTGCAGCACGCCAGGCTTTCCTGTCCATCACCAACTCCTGGAGCTTGCTCAAATTCATATTCATTGAGTCAATGATGCCATCCAACCATCTCATCCTCTGTTGTCCCCTTCTCCTCCTGCCTTCAATCTTTCCCAGCATCAGGGTCTTTACCAATCGGTCAGTTCTTCACATCAGGTGACCGAGTATTGGAGCTTCAGCTTCAGCATGAGGGCTCCTCATCAGTTGACACAAATTGCTATAAGTTCTTAGGCTAGATACTTTACAGAGTTCTGGAAAAGAGAGATCTAAAACTCAGACAAAACAAATTAGATAGTTTATCTCTGATACAAAACAGTGTTTTGGAAGAAACAAAGGACTCTAAATTCTGCATGTCAGAACATGATACTTCATGAATTCACTTTTTTAAAGTATAAGTTAAGTTGTGCTAATATAAAATATAAAATTATTATTCAATTATATATCTCATATTTTGTGAGTTATCATAATTGTCTTTTGAGGAGGAGTCCATTTCATCTAAATTGCTAAATTTATGTGTGCAAAATAGTTTCTATTGTTCTTCAATTACCCATTTGATGTAGAAGGTCTATAGTGATATCACTTGTTTCATTGTTAATATTGGTCACTTATAGTGTCTATTTTTATATATTTGTCGGTCTTGCTAGAGATTTGTCTATCTCTGATCTTTTCAAGGATGAACTTTTTGTGTCACTGACTTTATTATTTTTATTTTCAATCTCATTGACTTCTTCTTTTATCTTTATTATTTCTTCTGCTTGCTTGGGGTTATTTTCTTCTTTTTTACTCTTTTCTTGAGATTGTAAATGATTAATAGCTTTTTAATTTCAATTGTGCACTTGATGCTAAAGTTTCTCTCTCAGTATTCCTTAAACTCTGTGTCACAAATTTTGATATACTTTATTGTGGTTTCATTCAGTTCAATACATTTTCTCATTTTATCTTGGCACCTTCTCTTTGACCCTTGAATTAGTCACAAGTGGGTTACTTAGTTTCCAAGAGTTTGGGGATTTTAATTATCTTTTTGTCATTTACTTACAGTTAAGTTACACTGTGGTCAAAGAAATCACTCTGTGTGTGTTTAATTCATTAGAATCTGTTAAAGATTTTTTTAAAATCCCTAATTTAGCCTATATATATTCTTTGAGGACTTAAAATACAAATTCTACTGTTGGGTGGATTTTTCTATGAATGTTAATTAGAACTTTCTGATTGACGCTTGCATGAGGTCTTCTATATCCTTGCTGTTTTTGTGTGTTTTTTTTTAAATTAACTTTTGAGAAAGGGGTAGTAAAATCTCCAACTTAAACATGGATTTGTCTATGTTTTCTTTCAGTTCTATCGGTTTTGTTTCATATATTTTGAAATATAATGGTTTGGTGCATATACATTTAGGATTGCCATACTTTCCTAAAACGTTAGGTAGACTAACCTTTTATCATTATATAATGCCCTTTTTTGTCACTGATAATTATTTTTTTGCTAATATTACCTGATATTAATACAGTTAGTCTGGCTTCTTTTTGATAAATATTTGTTTGCTGCATATTTTTCTATCCTTTTACTTTTAGCCTGCCTAATTTATTATATTTGAAGCAAAGTTCTTGTAGATAGTCCATAGTTTTGCTTAATTAGAAAATATATTTTTAGAAGTATCTGAAAATAGAATTGTTAAAATTAATGTGAATTACCCAAAGAATAGCTTCCATTTTTCTACATGCCGGGCATCTGTTAAGCATATCATACACATCAATTTTATTTTCCATGATATTCTTTACTTTTGAAAACCTCTCACTTATGACCCTTACATACAGGTTATCTGTATCGCCCATTGTTCAGTTTTCCTTCTAACACAAGGATTCTGTTGTCTTGTGTGATCAAGCTATGTGGCAATTTCCATACATCTTTGCTACATCAAGGAATGTATATGAATCCCTTACAAATTTCCTTCATGTTTGCCTCCATCATCATCTCTCAGGAAGCCTAAAAATGTCAATTTTATTCCTCCATCCTTAATTTGATGCACATTCAGATTGCAAATATTGTTCTAGAAGCAGTCATGTATGTGCCAAAGACATATGTAAGAGAGACATATGTTTGTTCAGGTAGTTACTCCTAAATAACACAGTCTGTTCTCTAAGCACATTTGCACTATAGTTGATTTTGCTACATATAGAGAAAGCAGATGTATTTCCTCAGGCAACAGCTTATTTTTACTGAAATTAACTAGTATGGGATAACAGTTCTGATATGATATGCTTTAGATACATTCTCTAAGAAGTTAATTCTTCAGTATCTAGTACTTTTGTGTTGTTTGCATATAATTACATAAGTATTTCAGGATCGTGCACTTAGTCCATACTTCTAATAATGCAGTCCTCTAAAAATATTGCTGTGCTATTTTACTTGTGTAGTAACTGAAGCAAAATAAACAAACAAAAAACATCCTATAGGAAATGACTATTTTTAAAAGTTACAAATTATATCATTCTAAATCTTCCACGCGTCTTAATTTCACTTTGTGGGCACATAAAAAAGAAGCATGGATAAAATGATTTTTCAAAAGGCAAAATTTCATAATTTCTCAAAAGAAACTGGAATACAGTTACCTTCTGAGGGCTGAAATATCTCCACACAAAAAATTAAGGTAACTTGTGGGCAGATTTTAAAGGTATAACTTCAGAAAAGGCCCTATTGAACTAAATGTCCGCTGTGCTAAATTTAAAATTACTCTCACAGTTCAGTTCAGTTCAGTTCAGTCGCTCAGTCGGACTTTCACATTCCTACTTAAATCTTGAGCAATCATAAGTTGGTCATGAAAAAATATGTCTTTGTGCCAAGTAAAAATTAGAACACTGAGAAGAGTGTGAATGATTTTAGGAATCGTAAAAAAAAAACTGTGCTATTAATCAGAATCAACAACATAAAACTCTAAAATATTTGCCAAAAAATCCAAGGACAGAGAGTGCTTAAATGAAAAGAGTATATTCTGTAGCTCTCAAAGGAAGACTTGTTAGTCAGTGGAAACAAACGATGTTGATGTGTGATAATTTTGGTAAAGTATATCTAATAGGCCACCAGGATTATCATATATGTGCAAAATAATTATCAACATGAAAGAGAAAGATAAATAACCCCAACCTAACTAAACCAAAATAATTCTCAAAAAGCCCCTAGTTAATATGCTTAGAGAAATTCAAGTGCTATGACTCAGAAAATATAAACAGCATAATATGAATAAGAAACATTCACAGAGATATATTGAAAAGGAGCTAATGTTGGTAATTCCTTTATGTATAAAATATAAAAATAAGTAAACAAACAAAAACAATAAGTAGATAACCTGGAGAAATATCTCAACATTTTTGTTTCTTCAAAGAGCTAATGAAGACCAAAAACTACAAAGGACGTGACTAAAGAAAAAACTCAGATACTAGAATGGTGCTTCTCAAAGTGTAATATGTGGGTTACTTTTACTATAAACAATGAGGATTTTTAATAATCAGAAACAATGTCCCAGGCCCAGAAAACACCTATTATATTAGATTTTCTGTAAGTATGGCTAAGACAAATGCATTTTAATACAGCTGATGATCTTAAGGTTGCTACATTTACTACTAAGATCATTTAAGAGATCCAAATTTTTAAAATAACTTTCAGGTAGTTTAATGATTTCAGGTATTTTTAACCTTTCTGTTCTGAATTTGAGAAACCTTTCAAAAACTAATATATATTTATCTTGTCAATGTAAAAGGAAGTATCTGAATGATCCCATATCTCTAAATTACACTTTAAATCTCTATGAAAATATTTGTTTAATATGAACTGTCTGTTAACCTTCTTTCATCACCAAATTCTAAAATTCAGGAAACTGATTTAATTAATTAGGAGTTAACTCAGTGTATGACATAGTGTGCTGATTAAATGTCCTTTGAATTAAGTACACTCTCTTAACATAGCATTAACTAGTCATTTGTGGTTATTGAGCAATTGAAATGTAGGTAGTCAGAATTTCTAAGTAAAAAAAAGGCAGAATATCTCACTAATATATTTTACAACCATTATATGCTGAAATAATTTGTTGAAACGTGGCAAACCAATGTAAACAACAAAACCATTTTTAGATGCTAATTATTCTAAATATTTTTAGTGGATTTTCCCATTCTCTCTAGACTTTCTTTTAAAGGCGTATTAGAGGCTATTTCAAAAGTTGTAGATATATGTTTTTGTTTCCTAATCAAAAAAGCATTCTCATTAAGCCCCTTGAGTTTTATGCAGCAGATTGCCAAGAATCACATGTGAAATGATTAGGAAATGAGAAGCATCCAAAAGTTTACCTTGCATTTTCTTGTCTCAAAAGTACAAACAACAAATGGGAAAATCTATTAAGGTTTTAATTAATTCCTATTTCTAACCTAGAAAACTGGGACAAGACTTTCTGCCCAGTAGGTTTTTGCCTGCTAGTTTTAAAAGTAAGAAATATCGGGCTCACATTTTCACATGGAACTATCAGTATTTTTAAAGATTATTTCAAGTAAAATTATGAAGACATGATTTGCTCAGGAAAAGAACATATTAGGAAAAATGTGTGATGATGATTTGTTTTAAATTTTGATTTTTATTTTTCAGTGAAATACAGTTTCATTGATTTTAGGTGGAAAATACAGAAATATTTTTTCATTATGATGATACAATATCAAGTAATCACTCTGTTTTTGGTCTCTTTAAGTTTACCATATCTATTTAATTCATTTCACTATAATATAAAAGCAATCAGCAAACATTGTAAATATATACTGTCTTACCACATGCATATGTGATTTTAAAATCACATATTTATGAAAAAGCATGATTCTCGAGTGTCCAAGATTCAGATTGGTATTGACAGATTTTCATAATGGCGTTAAGTGTCATAATATATCAGAATAGGAAAAGTGGGTCTAAATTAATGATAATAATAATCTAGATCAATAGATTAATTTGATATTAATAGATTAGGAACTGCACTTAAACCCACTTTTTCTATTAATAGATTAATTGGGCTTCCCTGATAGCTCAGATGGTAAAAGAGTCTGCCTGCAATGCAAGAGATCCCAGTTTGATCCCCTGTCGAAAGGAATGGCTACCCATTCCGGTAGTCTTGGACTTCCCTGGAGGCTCAGATGGTAAAGAATCTGCCTCTAATGTAGGAGACCACATTAGACTACATTGAACAACATGTGGGTTCAATCCCTGGGTTGGGAAGATCCCCTGGAGAAGGCTACCCACTCCAGTATTCTTGACTGTTAGTTTTAAAATTAAGAATTCTATGGACAGAAGGGTCTGGCAGGCTGCAGTCCATGGGGTCAAAGACACAGTCACTCATGGGGTGACTGTCATTACTACTAAAAGATTAATTATTTCACCAATACTGAATTTTATTCATGATTATGTCCTTAATGGACATGAAAAAATCATCAGGTTACTGAATGGAATTTGCTTTTCCTATATATTCATTGCAACATTTTTTCAATTTATTACTAGAAAATAATTTTATCATATATTCAATCCCCTCTGTTTGGGTGTTTATTTTTAATCAACAAATAAGTTGCACAATTAATTTCTTCCTTCGCTGTACTCTGCAAGGTCTTTCATCACTACTGTTTTCCATGCTTTAGTATTTTGGAAGAAATGCTATTTTAATTATAAATAAAAGACAAGCAAAAACAATTCAAAGTGTCACTGTTATAATTTTCACAGACCAGAACTTAGAGAAAATGTGATTGAAAAAACAGAGATGATGCCTGTATTCCATATATAATCACAGTATTTTTGGAAATCTTGTAAAAAAATGCAGACACAAATTAAAGAATAATAATGCAACAGTGTTAGAAAAGTTGGCTCAAGATATAAATGTGGTGTTACTATTAAAAATTTCCAAGAGTGCAAGAGGGCCTTATATCTATGAGAAATGCTCAGTGTGATTTGTAATTTTTCTTTTGGTTTAATATTTAAGGGAAAACTCCAAAATCTTCTAATTTTCTTGACTTCATTTCTTAAGTTATTTCATGATGTTTGATGTGATTTATTTTACAGCAAAAATCAGTAATTATATGAAGACCAAACAGAAAGTGGATGCCCAATAGTTATTTGACTAAAGACAAGTTTTTTAAAAAGTGAAGCAATTTAAGCCACACCTTAAGTGTCGTTTACTCAGAAAACAATAATAAGAAGCCAATTTGCATTTTAAAACTAATGTCTGACTTGTGATTATGTTTTCAGTAAAAACAAAAACAAAACTTGATTTTGCTTAATAGGCTGTAGAAAGTCTCATGAATTTTATTGCCAATTTTAAATACAAAAACAAACAGACAATAATGTTATTCCATCATGAGAGAGCTGAAGATTTGAATAAACCCAAATTGATTAAAATATAGAAAATGCCAAGAAATTCCTAGGAAAAAGATACCTACATTTATTTTCATTCCTGACAAAGTGGCAGGAAGAGGAGGGGTTTGCATTAAATATTGGTGATAAAAAAGTCATATTTTAAATAAACTTTAGCATCTATGTGAGGGTGGTGTAAATTACCAGGAGCTTTCAATATAGACTGTGTGTACCCACCATCTGCACTTTCCCAAAGGAAATCTCTGAACAGTTTACTGAAAAGGGAAAACTGAGAGACTATCATGTAAGATGGAAGCAGGGCCAGAGAGGTAAAAAACATCATCCACACATTCCTGGACTTTACTGAGAGTAAGCCAATCATTATTGGCTTCGGGTTCTTGAAGGCTGGGTGCACAAGAGGAGATGCAAAAGAAGCTCTCTGCATCTTTGCTGAGTATACAACAGAGTCCCTTCAAATGTTGGAGATAGGACAATAAGGTAGAGAGGTCCAGTGCCGGGACTGAAATTAGAATCAATAGAAACTCCACTAGACCAACAAAAAACTGGCAACCAGGTAGAAGAGAAGAGCAAAACCACCCATGAGTCAGAAAGCTACCTGCTAGACTAGAAAGAAAAAGCATCTTGAATGTTAGTGTTGCTGGTATTTAGATATCAAACCAGGCTAAACATTAAATATAGATTCCACTTTAATACTTTGAACCACAGAAGAAACTGGAATTAACTTTGGTTTCAACACAGTATATATTCTGTTCATTTCAGATTAGTGGGCTTGGAGAAGAAGCGATCGTCCCTGCTCTGAGTGTAAATATTATTTACCTTCATTTGCACTATTTACTAGCATGTATTACCTGGCAGGTGAAGAAGCAAGATAAGGTGACTCATGATTAAGAAAGGTTCAATGAAAGCAGGCTAAAAATGGATAAAATGTAGGAATTATCAAAAAAATTTTAGGTAACTATGACAAACATGATAAAATATTAGTTTAAAGAATGGAAAATATGAATATATAGTGAGTGATATCAGTATAGAGAGGAAATTATAAAACATGAGTCAACTGAAAATGCTAAAAATTAAAAGAAATGATACCAAAGATGACAAATTCTATTTAAGATCTTAAAAATTGATTGCATTGCCAATAATTATGAGCACAAATATAGATCAATAGGAATTATCCTATGTTAATCAGGAAAAATATATTAAAAAAAAAAAGTGACCTTGTACCTGTGACCCATACAGAAACGTCAGTCTATAATACTGAAGAGGAAAGATAGAGTGAAGAAGAAAAAAATGGAGCAGAAAAGATACTTGAATAGATAATACCTGAGAATTTTACAAAACTGATAATAGACATCAACCCAAAGATATATAAATTTTAATGTGAACAAGCTGAATTAAAAAAACAAAATCAAAAAATGGAAATACATGTCAGCACATCAGAAGTGAACTACTGAAAATAAAAGACAAATTACTTTAAAAACACATTCCATATAGTGGATAAAGGAGTAAAAAAATAAATAAAAGACACTTGCAATATAGTTAAAGGTAATATAGTTATAGGTAAAGGTTAAGATTGACAGCTGTCTTTTCATCAGACATGAAGGCAGAAGAAAATGGGACATTATCCTTAAAGTGCTGAAAGAATACAACTGTCATTCAAGAATTGCTTTGACAGCAGAATAACTGTCCAATTGAAGTATTCCTTAGAGAAAAATTTATAGATTTAAAAGTTTCTGACATAAAAAAGTATAAAATTAATCATTTTAGCTTCCACCTTAGAACATTAGTTAGCAAGGAACACATTAAACCTAGTTATATAGAAGAAATGAGTGAATGAAAATAATTGTGGATATCAATAAAATATACAAAAAATAGAGAAAAAGCTGGTGATGAGTAGATTTCTGAAAAAAATTAATAAAATTGACTATCTTCCAGTCAAAGTAGTCAAGAATAAAAGTCACAAAAAACAGAATGATAGATATCAGGAAGGAAGGAGAAAAAATTACTACAAATGACATAGACATTAAATAAGATATATATTATATATATTCCATAATTATGGAATGGAATAATATATTATGGAAACATTTTGGCAATAAACTTTCTGATTTTGATGAAATTTATATATTTCTAGAGAAACACAACTTATAAAAACTTAGACAAAAAAGGAGTAGATAATTTAAATAGTCTAGTAAGTAATTTAAAAATTATTCTTAGAGAATTATTGTCAGCAAAAAAATTATTGCAAAGAAAATTACAGCCATATGCCCTCACTAGGAAATTCAATAAAAATTCAGGAAATGTATAGAATCATTTTTATATAAATTCTTTTATGAGCCTGAGACTCAAAATGATACTCAAACTGTGAATATAGACAGAAAAATACATAATATTAATAAATCGAGTCCTGCAATATATAAAAAGGATAACATTTTACAACTTAATTGAATTAAAAGACAATTTAACATTCAAGAATCATTCATTATAATTTATACACACTGCTATATATAAAATAGGTAATTAATAAGGATCTACTGTATAGCACAGGGAACTCTACCTAATATTCTGTAATGACCTATATAGGAAAAGAACCTAAAAAAGAGTGGACACGTGTATATGTATAACTGATTCACTTTGTTGCACACATGGAACTAACACAACATTACAAAACTATATTCAAATAGAAATATTTGTCATTAAATATAATTCAACTTGTTAACTGAATAATAAATAAATCATATGACTATCTAAACAGTTGCAGGAAAAAAAAAGATTTGGAAAAAACTCTCATAATCTCAGTAAACTGAATTAAAAAAAGCAGTGCCAACAATCTGGTCAAAAACATCTTGAAAAAACTACCCATCACACTTAATCATGAAAATTTTGAGCACTTTAACCCTAAGGTTGAACGAGGCACAGATATTCATTTCCCAAATGCCAACTAATTCATTTGTAATTTATCCAGATTATTTACATTAAGATATTTAATTCTTGGTAACTACATAGATTCTTTGCTATATATCTTAGTATATGTAAGACGACCTATGTATTTTTCATATCAAAAGTATAGTGAGCTTTATTTTCTAACATAAGATTTTCTGGTTAAGTGGATAATTTTATTTTCTCTTCTGTATAAGAAAATTGAATATTTTTCCACATTCTAAAGTGTAGGCAAACAATATTAGTTTATGATTTATTGAAAGAGAAACCTAAAGCCTCATTGAGAACAGATAGAGACCAACAGAAGTATTGATAAAAGTTTGCATGTATTCTAAAGTGAAAATTCTCAGTGCAGTATCTCATTTCCACTTTTCTAAGTCCCAGACTATAAACACAGTTACATTTATTTTCCCAAATGGGTCTATAACTGAAGCTTATGTTCAATATGTCAGGTCAACATAAGCCTCAAAGTCTCATGATTGGCTGGCAAAATTTTTATATATTAGATGTGTAATTAATTATGATTAATAATAATGCGAATATATAATAGTGTATATGTAATATAGTGTGTAATGTGTAGTTAATGTATAATTAATTAGAATTCCTAAATATGTTATTTATTTGGATTTTTATATGGCCTGGTAGAATCATTCAGCATTTTAAAATACATTATTCTTGCTTTCAGTAGTACAGTACACTGAAAAGACTGGCTCACATCAGAGGCAGCAAATTCATAACCCATGTGCTCCAGAGCTTCTATGTATTTAATGACTGGTTAGAGGTTATGTTTACAACCACTACATTCTTCTCCTTGTCCACAATATTTTTTATATGTTGCATATCTTTGCTAGCTGTAAAGGATTTTCATGGTACCTTATTTTCAGCATCTTTAGATTATGACTACTGGTTTCTTTAATGTAAGTTACACACAGTATGCATTGTCTTTGACTTCCTTTCATTAATTTATTAACTCATATTTATTGTGCACCCACTCATTTCAGGCTGGAAATTCTGTGTTGAAATGAAAAGTACAATTCCTTCTGCCAAGGTGCTCATACCCTAGAGTAGGAAAGATAGATAATAAGTAAATAGATTTGTTACCTAGATGTGACTGAGAGTAACCAGAAGACCACATTTTATAGTACGGTGAGGTAAAAAGTAGATATGGATGAAGACTCATGAAAATTATCTTTTTTCCATGTTACGTCTGAAATCATATTTGCCTACCAATGAACAGTATATCAAGTAAGGAACTGGATGCACATGTTTTGAATTCATGGGAAAGTTCAGCACTTAGAGTGAACTGTTAGGAGTAGAAAGCGCACACATGCACATGTGCACACACCCACACACCCACACATACCCACACACACACCCACACACACACACACCCACACCCTCCCCCCCCACACACCCCCACACACCCCCACACACCCCCACACACCCACATACACACACACACACCCACACACCCCCCCACACACACACACACACTCACACACACACACACACACACACATTGCTTTGCTTTCTTACTAAGTCGTGTCTGATTCTTTTGTGACCAGTGGAGTGTAGCCAGCTGGCTCCTCTGTCCGAGGAATTTCCCAGGCAAAAAATACTGGAAGGGGTTGCCATTTCCTTCACCAGGACATAGGTGGTTATTAATGTAATACACCTAGATAAAATGTTGAGGAAAGAATATATGTAGATTTTATATGTAGAAGAATATATAGAGATTTTCTATAGCCAAGCGCTAGCATGCCACCAGTTAGAGATGGAGCAGAAAAAGTGATCCGGTAATAAAGAATAAATCCTCGAAAGAAAGCCAGTAGAGTTTTTCAGGTTAGGCCTTATCAAACAGATTCTGAAAAGTCTATCTATCATCCAATCTTGTGTACAATAATAGAAATATAGAAACTTAATAATATTTATTTATATAAGCAGTAAATAACTATGAGAACTTGAAAGATTTAATATCTATTTCAAACTGGAGAATAATTTCATTCCTAGAAAATGTGCCATGATTGTTTTAGACAAAGATGACTTTCAGTTATTAACTTTCAGATTACTACTTTAAGTTTTTCTTAATAAAATGTTCTTGCTTTTGACTTTCTTGTGACCCTAGAACTAGAGGTCAGCAAAGTTCTCTCATTATAACAGTCATGCATATTCAAAATACTCATGCATATTCAAGTGCTACAGATCTTTTTGCTTACACTAAAGAATTTCCAAAATGATAGAGACTGATCTTTCTCTTGTCACCATCTTTGAAAGTCACTTGGTTTCACTTATATTTACATTAACCCTATCAGTTATATAATAAACTTGCAAAGCATATTCATCACAGGTCAATCATGACAGGTTTTATGACTGAAAATATACAACAAAAATTCCCTTTTATAATGCCGAGAAATGTGTGTTAGCAGAGAAAAGATATTTAGTGGGCTTTAGTTCTGCATTTTATGGGCTTATTTGGTAGCTCAGCTGGTGAAGAATCTGCCTGCAATGCAGGAGACCCTTGTGATTGAGTTAAAAGATACCTTGCTTTCTCCTTTCAGAATCCATCTCATATGTTCTGCTGTGTTTTCAGCTTCAGAGTGTATAAGTTAAAGTTTTGAAGATGGAAATCAGTGACCCCTCATGACTCATTATGGCATCACCTCCATCCTACATGTCTGTTCAGTTCAGTCGCTCAGTCGTGTCCAACTATTTGCGACCCCATGGACTGCAGCACACCAGGCCTCCCTGTCCATCACCAACTCCTGGAGTTTACTCAAACTCATGTCCATTGAGTTGGTGATGCCATCCAACCACCTCATCGTCTGTCACCCCCTTCTCCTCCCACCTTCTATCTTTCCCAGCATCAGGGTCTTTTCCAATAAGTCAGTTTTCACCTCAGGTGGGCAAATTATTGGAGTTTCAGCTTCAGCATCAGTCCTTCCAATGAATATTCAGGACTGATTTCGTTTAGGATTGACTGGTTTGATCTCCTTGCAGTCCAAGGGACTCTCAAGAGTCTTCTCCAACATCACAGTTCAAAAATGTAAGTACACTTGCTTCCTTTTCTGATACTACACTTATCAGATCTGGCTTTAGAGTATGATATTTGCTGAGAAAATGTTATGGACTGAATTATGCATACCACCTCACACAAAATTCTTATGCTGAAATCCTAACCCCCAATGTGACTGTATTTTGAGATAAGAGCTTTTAAAGATATAATTATAGTTAAATGAAGTTGTAAGGGTGGGGCCCTAATTCAGTAGAGCTGGTGTCCTTATAGGAAGGGACACTAGTGATTTCTTTCTGATATGCAGACGAGAAGAAGCCATGTAAAGACTTAGCAGAAGGTGACTGTCTGCAAGCCAGAAACACAATCTACTGGCACCTCACTCTGGAACTCCTAGCTTCCAAAGCTGGGAAAAAAATAAATTTTATTGCTTATGCTACTCAGTCTGTGGTATTTCATTATGGCAGGCCAAGAAAACGAATATATGAGAACATATTGTGACCAGATGACTGGGCTCAATTATGTCCAAGTTTAGGAGGTGCAGATGCTTTGTTTGTTTCAATATTTTTCCACCAAATTCTTTCTCATTCTTAAAATCAAACTATACAAATATACTGAAAAATATTCAATTTCAGTATAAATTATAAAAATACACTGAAAAAAAAAGATTGCTATATTGTGATTCTTTGTGTTTTTGATGCTAGCATCTTACATGCTTATTCATTTTTCTACTATACTTTGTAGATGTCTATGTGGTATCTTCATGAATAAATTAGTGATTTCATTTTCTATAAACTTTGTGTACTTGGTCAAAACTGTTTTATCCAATTTTGTAGTTCACTTTATTTAGCATATTTGCTTCTAAATGATTTTTAGTAATTTTGAGGGGAATACAATTAGTTTTTTTAGGAGAAATAATTGGAATCATTGAGACTATATAAAGCTGTTATTTTTGGCTCTGAAAGTAAATCCAAAAGAGATTTTCTGTATATGTCTGGATAATAAGAATGTTAGAAAATGATAAAATTCATGTATTGGTAATAATTCAATAATTGGTAAATTGAGAAACACCTAAGAGTTAGAGAAAGGAAAGTATAAAGTACTTTAACTGGAGGTCAATGCATCAGGACAGGACACAGATAAAGAGTTATTTACCTGATTACAAGAAATTAGCAAAGTATTATTGTCACAGTCAGGGGCCAGCATTATATTAGTAGAAACAAGGATTTGTTACTTTTTAGTTCCACAGAGTTGAATGTTGTCATATGTTGAGGACTCTTCAGGTATAAAAATTCAAATGAGTGATCCTTATGCAGGAATACATCTTTTAGATAAAGATCAAACATTCACTTTTGACTTCCTACTTTTGCATTCCAGTCCCCTAAGATAAAAAGGACATCTTTTTTTGGTGTTAGTTCTAGGTCCTGTAGGCTTTTCATAGAACCGTTCAACTTCAGCTTCTTTGGCATTAGTCGTTGCAGCATAGACTTGTATTACTGTGATACTGAAGAGTCCTTTTCACTATAGGGGACTGGAATGCAAAAGTAGGGAGTCAAGAGATACCTGGAGTAACAGGCAAGTTTGGCCTTGGAGTACGCAATGAAGCAGGACAACGGCTAACAGAGTTTTGCCAAGAGCACACACTGATCATAGCAAACAGCTTCTTCCAACAACACAAGAGCAACTCTACACATGGGCATCACCAGATGTTCAATACTGAAACCAAATTGAATATATTCTTTGCAGCTGAAGATGGAGAAGTTCTATTCAGTCAGCAAAAACAAGACCAGGAGCTGACTGTGGCTCAGATCATGAACATCTTACAGCAAAATTAAGACTTAAATTGAAGAAAATAGGGAAAACCTCTAGGTAATTCAAGTAAGACCTAAATCAAATCCCTTATGATTATACAGTGGAGGTGACAAATAGATTCAAAGGATCAGATCTGATAGAGTGTCTGATGAGCTATGGAGAGAGGTACATAATATTTTATAGGAGGTGGTGATCAAAACCATTCCCAAGAAAAAGAAAGCAAAATAGCAAAATGGTTGTCTGAGCAGGCCTTAAAAACAGCTGAGAAAACAGAAAGGTAAAGGAGAAAAGGAAAGATAAATCCATCTAAATGCAGAGTTCTAGAGAACAGCAATGAGAGACAAGAGTATTTTTAAGTGAACAATGTAAAGAAATAGAGGAAAACAATAGAATGGGAAAGACTAGAGATCTCTTCAAGAAAATTAGAGATACCAAGGGAACATTTCATGCAGAGATGTGCACAATATGGACAGAAATGGCATAGACATAACAGAAGCAGACTATATATAGAAGAGGTGAAAGAATACACAGAAGAACTATGCAAAAAAGATCTTAATGTCCCAGATAACCACGATGGTGTGATCACTCACCAGGAGCCAAACATCCTGGAGTGTGAAGTCAAGTGGGTCTTCAGAAGCATCACAATGAACAAAGTTAGTGGAGGTGATGGAATCCCAGCTGAGCTATTTCAAATCCTAAAAGATGATGTTGTGAAAGTGCTGCACTCAATATACCAGCACTTTTGGAAAACTCAGCAGTGGTCACAGAACTGGAAAATGTCACTTTTCATTACAATTCCAAAGAAAGGCAATGTCAAAGAATATTCAAACTACCACACAATTGCACTAATTTCACATGCTAGCAAAGTAATGCTCAAAAGCCATCTAGCTAGGCTTCAACAGTATGTAAACTGAACATTTCCAGATGCACAAGCAGGATTTAGAAAAGGCAGAGCAACCAGAGATCAAATTACCAATATCCATTGGATCATATAAAAAGTATTTCAGCAAAACATCTACTTCTGTTTCATTGACTATACTAAAGCCTTTTCCTGTGTAGATCACAGCAAACTATGGAAAATTCTTCAAGAGATGGGAATACCAGGCCATGATATCTGCCTCTTGTGAAACTGTATGCAGGTCAAGAAGTGACTATTAGAAGCCAACATGGAACAATGGACTGGTTCCAAACTGGTGAAAGGAATATGTCAAAGCTGTATATTGTCACCAAGGTTATTTAATTTATATGTAGAGTACCTCATGAGAAATACCAGGCTGGATGAAGCACAGGCTGAAATCAAGATTGTTGGGAGAAAGATCAGTGACCTCACATAGGCAGATGACACCAACCTTATGGCAGAAAGAGAAGAGGAATTAAAGAGGCTCTTGATGAAGGTGAAAGAGGAGAGTTTAAAAACTGGCTTAAAACAACATTCCAAAAAGAAGGTCATGTCATCTGGTCTCATCATTTCATGGCAAATAGATGGGGAAACAATGAAAACAGTGAGACACTTTATTTTCTTGGGCTCCAAAATCACTGTAGACAGTGACTGCAGGCATGAAAAGAAAATTTGCTTGTTGGGAGAAAAGCAATGGCAAATCAAGACATCATATTAAAAAGCAGAGACACTACCTTGCTGACAAAGGTCCATCCAGTCAAAGCTATGGTTTTTCCAGTGATCATGTATGAACGTGAGACTTGGACCATAAAAAAGGCTGAGCACTGAAGAATTGATGCCTTCAAATGTGGTGCTGGAGAAGAGTCTTGAGAGTCCCTTGGACAGCAAGGAGACGAAACTAGTCAATCCTAAAGGAAATAAATCCTGAATATTCATTGGAAGGACTGATGCTGAAGCTGAAACTCCAATACTTTAGCCCCCTGATGTGAGGAACTGACTCATTGAAAAAGACTCTGATGCTGGGAAAGATTTTAGGCGGGAGGAGAAGGCAACAACAGAGGATGAGATGGTTGGATGGCATGATGAACTCAATGGACATGAGTTTGAACAAGCTCTGGTAGATGGTGAAGGACAGAGAAGCCTGATGTGCTGCAGTCCATGGGGTGGCAAAGAGTCAGATACGGTTGAGTGACTAAATAACAACAACAAAACATTCACTCATTATTCACTAAATATTCTTTTGATATCTACAAGATTTCTTTTGATACTTTGGTAGACACTGGAGCTATAAATATCAAAACATAAATAAGATTCATCCTTACAGTCAAGTATCTCATACTAGTGGAAAAAGCAGATACTTATAATACAGTATGATAGAAGCAAGCAAAGTAACTATGGGACCACAGACCAACACATCAGGAAAAAATGTAAGAGAACATTCCTGAAGTGAATGGACACTTTAAGTAAGTTTGGAGGTAGACAAATTCAGAAGAATGATTGACTAGTATCCACTATTGAGAGAGATATCCAAAGAACCATAAATGCTACTATACCATTAGTTACTTATGGAAGGAAAGTAATATGAAGGACAGTCAGCTTCATACACAAAGACCAGATCAGGGAGGTTGTGTGCCAATATGAGAATAGCCATGGAGAACCACTTGATGATTTTTAGGATACTTTTATGCCAATTTTTGTGTTTTGTACAGTTCACTTAGATAGAACTCTGGAAGGAGTTAGGAGTCTGTGGTAGTGATGCAGTTGCAAATTGAGAATGGTAGACATTTAGCTGACAATAGTGAATCAGGAGAAACAACTGACTGATAAATATTTAGATGGTCAAATGAACAAGATATTGACACTAAACTTTCTGTTCAAGTGTGTAACAGAAAAAACTGCTAACTTAAAGATACCCAGGGCTGGCAACTAAGACAAAAGTAGTGCCTTACCCACAGATGGAGAATGCATAGAAGAACAGATCTGAATGATGTGATAAGATGAATTCAAATTTAGATGTTTAGTTTTTCTTTATTTCCTTCTTTCTTTCTTCTTCCCTCCCTCCCTCTTCCTCTCTTCTTTCCTTCCTTCTTTCTTCACTCTTCCCTTCTCGCTTTCACTCCCTTCTCTCCTCCCTTTTTTCCTTTCATCTTGAGTTACAGAGAAGTAAATATATTCAATCCATCTTGGATAAATTATCTGGACTCAAACAAACAAAAAATCTCCACATCAAGAATCAAGAAGAAATAGAAACAGTGATGGATTCCACTTTATGGACAGAATATGGTGAAGAGTGATTTACAGGCCATAGTTCTAAACAGAGGAATGTAAGAGGTAGAAACTAAGGTAGAAGGCCAGTCATATGAACACAACCAAGATAAAGTTACAGAAAAAGATGATAGAGGTGTAGAGTTACTACCCTCTGAAGCAAGAGAAATTCCTAGATTTATTTGAATGGATATAGCAGTTTTCAATCCTTATAAACTAAAAGAAAAACAGCATCATCATTATTTTATGCCAATGAAATTTGATAGAGTGGGCAGTTTATTCTGTATTTATCATTTCTGAAACATTCTCTGTCCTTCTTTGTTCTTCTCTGTGCTCTATGAGGATAATTTATTTTACTGTACTAGTTGGGATTCTTATTCTCTTGATTTCTAGTTAGGTTCAGATAATGCAAAGTATTGGCAGGAGATTGTGGGTTGAAGAAAGTTTGGAGGGAATTATTTTTCTTCGTTGTCTCCCACCAGTCTGTGATTAAATTAGTGGTCAATTTCCACCTGTAGCCATAGCTTCTTTTTGGCCATCCTCTCCCAAATTTAAGCTTTCCTCAAGTTCAATTTACCAACTTTTCTTCTCCATTTAGACCTATGAATAATAACTCACATTGTTCCTAGTTGCTGGGTATATTATCCTTCTTTGTTAATTCTCTTAAGTTTACCCATAGATTTATACATAATATCCTTATTAAATTCTATTTATTTTTCTCTTTGAGTAAGTCATTCTTCTGGGACCAGGACTGGTACAGTAATTAGTACCATGAGTACTAATTACTCTAAAAAGCACTCTAAAAATAAGATTCTGGATTTGGTACATCAATCTATTTAATTAATTTATGGACAACATCTTTGTTGGAGAAAAAAATATGAAACAGTAATAATCCAAGGCAGTGGTACTATGAATGCTTTAGTTATAAACAACAGTGGCATAGGGTTAAAGAGAGATGGACAGTTAAACATTGGAAGAAAAAGTGGGTTTAGCACTTAGACATATGGAGTCAATGGCAATTACAGTAAATCTCCTACATGAGTGAGTTCTGTTCCAAGAACATGTTCATAAGTCCAATTTGTTTGTAAGTCCAACAAAGTTAGCTCTAGGTACACAACTAGCACACTTGGCTATAAAGTACTGTACTCTAATGGGTTTATAATACTTTTTACACAAATAATACATTAAAAGCAAGCACAAAAATAGAGAAAACATTTTTAATCTTACAGAGTACATGCATGCTAAGTCGCTTCAGTCCTGTCCTACTCTGTGCAATTCTGTGGACTGTAGCCGACAAGGTTCCTCTGTCCATGGAATGCCCCAGGCAAGAATACTGGAGTGGGTTGCCATGCCCTCCTCCAGGTATCTTCCCAACCCAGGGATCAAACCCTTGTCTCTTATGTCTCTTGCATTGGCAGGCAGGTTCTTACCACTAGCTTCACCTGGGAAGTCCAAAGCTCAACCATCTCCCAACTGTACTATAGTTGGCATATAGGAGATGGCATCAAGTCAGCAGGCAAGAAGGGTTACTGACTGGAGGAGGGTGAGAAGGTGGGAGATAGTAGAACTGAAGGATCATCAGCAATAGTAGATGATGGGTAAGCTTCAATTTCACTAATGCTTGACATTGATGGCACAGGTTCTGGTTCCTTGCTGCATTCAATTCTAGCTATCTTTTTGAAAAACAAAGATCCAGTGATGTCTGGGTAGTAGCTCTTATTTTCATTTCATAGATGACATTGTACTAGATTGCATTTTGAATGGCTGCTGCAACCTTTGTGGACCATTCTATATTCAGGTCCTGTGCTTGGAATAATAATACCATACTACTGTACTCTATACTGTACTGTACAGTAAAATACAACTTAGCGCACAATGACTTATAGAGGATATATCCATGTGACAATATATGCCGGACATGTGAACTGTGAACTAACTAACATGATTGGACATGCAAACACACGTTTGCAACTGGAAGGTTTGTATGTAGGGCATTTATTGTGTAAAGTTTACTGATTACTCTGAAAGCTTCTGCTGCCCTAGAGAGTATAAAATACAGTAAAATATAGATCTAATGTCTTAAATTCATAAGCTCAATAAACCTGACTAAAAATTAGAAAGATGAGAAAGCCTCCTTGACATTTTTAAAGTAATCCCTTATCTTAAGTATGTAAAGGGCAGACACAGATGAAGTTAAGCCATGAACATGAATGCAATGCTTGTAGATTAGAAGCACCAAATAAATACACAGCTCTGGCAGGTATCTTTTGTTCAAAAAAGGGCAGTGGTAATGAAGCATGCATTAGAACAATTCTCACTAAACAGAACCTTCAATTAAACACACATAAATTTGGTAGTTGAAATCTAATGTGTCAGGAAAATTTTTGAAAGTAGAAACTTGTCTATATTCCCATACTTATAAGTACTTGAAAGAAAATCTTTGCAGCAACAAAAAATATTTTTCAAAAGAATCAATAAAATACTTTTTTTTAAATTGAGAATGTGTTATGTGCCTGGAACTGTACCATCAGTTACAAGAATAAAATGTGATGTAATTCTTTTTTAAAATTTGTTATTGGGGTATAATTTATTTACAGCGTTGTGTTAGTTTCAGGTGTACAACAAGGTGAACCTGCTATCCAAATACATATATCCACTCTTTTTTGGATTCTCTTCTCATACAGGCCATTAGAGAGTATTGAGTAGAGTTCTCTGCATTGTGCAGTAGGTCCTTATTAGTCAGAAACGAAGACTCTTAAGGACTTTACATGTGTCATTGTCTAACAGAGGATGCTTATTTTTCTTGGAATGGTTCATCAACCCTCATTGCCATCAGATAAATTTTAGCTTTTCTGAGATAAATCTCTTTATACTCCTGTTTCAGAATTTATCTGGAAGCAGATAGCTTATACAACAAAGATTTGAAGGATCTGCCAGCTTTTCATGGCAGAAATCCCAACAGCATGAAAGCAAATGGAATCTCAGTGTGAAAGACTAAGAACTGAGTATAAGATTACTATTAACATGAGTATATTCTTAAAGAGATGGGAATGCCAGACCACCTTGCCTGCCTCCTGAGAAATCTGTATGCAGGTCAGGAAGCAACAGTTAGAACCAGACACGGAACAAAGGACTGGTTCCAAATTAGGAAAGGAGTACGTCAAGGCTGTATATTGTCACCCTGCTTATTTTATTTATATGCAGAGTACATCATGAGAAATGCCAGGCTGGATGAAGCACAAGCTGGAATCAAGATTGCCAGGATAAATATAAATAACCTCAGATAAGCAGAAGACACCACCCTTATGGCAGAAAGTGAAGAAGAACTAAAGAGTTCCTTGATGAAAGTGAAAGCGGAGAGTGAAAAAGTTGGCTTAAAACCCAACATTCAGAAAATTAAGATCATGGCATCCAGTCCCACCACTTCTTGGCAGATAGATGGGGAAACAATGGTAACAGTCACAGACTTTATTTTGGGGGCTTCAAAATCACTGCAGATGGTGACTACAGTCATGAAATTAAAAGATGCCTGCTTCTTGGAAGAAAAGCTATGACCAACCTAGGCAGCATATTAAGAAGCAGAGACATTACTATGCTGACAAACGCCTGTCTAGTCAAAGTTATGGTTTTTTTCAGTAGTCATGTATGGATGTGAGAGTTGGACTATAAAGAAAGCTGAACACGGAAGAATTGATGCTTTTGAACTGTGGTATTGAAGAAGCCTCTCGAGAGTCCTTTGAACTGCAAGGACATCCAACCAGTCAATCCTACAGGAAATCAGTCCTGAATATTCATTGGAAGGACTGATGTTGAAGCTGAAACTCTAATACTTTGGCCACCTGATGTGAAGAGCTGACTCATTTGAAAAGACCCTGATGCTGGGAACATTTAACCTTAGGATTATAAGGTCCCTTAAATTAAAAGATATCTATTCTGATTAATTTAAAAAGTAATTAAGCATTTATTTAAGTATTTTTCCCCAGGAAATAAGAAAAACAAATCTCTAATACTTTAAAAGTTGTGGACTAAAAAAATTTTTTCTGTAAGTGAGAATTGAGAACATTTTAAATAACTAAGGTAAATCTTTAGTAAATGAGACTAGTGTATGTTCAAGCACTTAGACAGTTTGCAAACTGTTCTCTGTTATCCATGTTTCGGTTTTCTCTGTGTAGAAGTAGAAATGGAAATCAGTTACTTTGGGTAAAGTGAAAGTGTCAGTCAATTAGTCATGTCAGACTCTCTGAACCCGTGGACTGTGGCCACCAGGCTCCTCTTGTCCATGGGATTTCCCAGGCAAGAATACTGGAGAGGGTTGCCATTTTCTTCTCAGGGCATCTTACCGACCCAGGGATCAAACCCACATCTCCTGCATTGGCAAGCAGATTCTTCACTTTTGAGCCACCAGGAAAGCCCTGTGAACGGGGAGGTCAGTATTCATTTGATTTTGGCAAAGTGGAGTACATGCAATGAAGCACAGATCTTGGTAAAAGATAATTGGTAGACACAAGGATGGTTATCTTGGTTATTTTTTTTTTTTTCTTTCCAATTAATTTATTTTTATGGAAGGATAATTGCTTTACAGAGTTTTGTTTTTTTTTCTGTCAAACTTCAATATGAATTCACTGTAGGCATACAAATATCCACTCCCTTTTGAACCTCCATCTCATCTCCCTCCCCATCCCAGCTCTTTAAGTTGATACAGAGTCCCTATTTGAGTTTCCTGAGACATACAGCAAATTCCAGTTTGCTATTTTACATATGGTAATGTAAGTTTCCATGTTATTCTTTCCACACATTTCACCCTCTCTTCCCCTCTCCCCATGTCCATAAGTCTATTCTCTATGTTTGTTTCTCCATTGTTGCTCTGTAAGTAAATTCTTCAGCACCATTTTTCTAGATTCCATTTTTTGCATTAGAATACGATGTTTACCTTTCTCTTTCTGACTTCCTTCACTCTGGAATAGGTTCCAGGTTCATCCACCTCATTAGAACTGACTCAAAATCGTTCCTTTTTGTGGCTGAGTAATATTCCACTGCACATATGTACCACAACTTCTTTATCCATTCATTTGTCTATGGACATATAGGCTGCTTCCATGCTATAGCTATTGTAAATAGTGCTGCAATGAACAATGGGATACAGGTGTCTTTCAATTTTGGTTTCCTCAAGGTATGTGCCTAGGAGTGGGATTGCTGGGTCATATGGTGCTTTTATTTCTAGATTTTTAAGGAATCTCCATATTGTCTTCCATAGTATCTGTATCAATTTACATCCCCACCAACAGTGCAAGAGTATTCCATTTTCTCCACACCCACTCCAGCATTTATTGTTTGTAGACCTTTTGATGATGGCCATTCTGAGCAATGTGAGGTGATATTTCATTTTAGTTCTGATTTGCATTTCTCTAATAATGAGCAATGTTGAGCATCTGAAAAGATGTGTCTGTTAGTCATCTGTACATCTTCTTCAGAGAAATGTCTGTTTAGGTCTTTTTCCCACTGTTTTAATTGGGCTGTTTGTTTTTTCTGGTATTAAGTTTTATGAGCTGCTTATAATATTTTGGAAGTTAATCCTTTGTCAGTTGTTTTATTTGCTATTATTTTCTCCCATTCTGGGGGTTCTTCTCACCTTGATTATAGTTTCCTTTGCTGTGCAAAAGCTTTTAAGTTTCATCAGGTTCCACTTGTTTACTTTTGTTTTTATTTCCATTACTCTAGGAGGTAGATCATAGAGGATCTTGTTTTGATTTATGTCATCAAGTGTTCTGCCTATGTTTTCCTTTAAGAGTTTTATAGTTTCTGGTTTTACATTTAGATCTTTAATCCATTTTGAGTTTATCTTTGTGTATGGTGCTAGGAAGATTTCTAATTTCATTCTTTTACATGTAACTGTCCAGTTTTCCCAGGACCATTTTTTGAAGAGGCTGTCTTTGTCCCATTGTACATTCTTTCCCCCTTTGTCAAAAAAAGGTGCCCATAGTTGCATAGGTTTATTTCTGGGGTTTCTATCTTGTTCCAGTGGTCTATATTTCTGTTTTTGTCTCAGTACCATACTGTCTTGATGACTGTACTTCTGTAGTATAATCTGAAGTCAGGAAGGTTTATTCTTCCAGCTTCAATTTTCTTTCTATAGACTTTGGTTATTTGGGGTCTTTTGTGTTTCTACATGAACTGTGAAATTTTTTGTTCTAATTCTGTGAAAAATGCCATTGGTAATTTGATAGGGATCATATTGAATCTGTAGATTGCATTTGGTAGTATAGTCATTTTCACAATATTGATTCTTCCTACTCAGGAACATGGAATATCTCTCCATCTATTTATGTCAACTTTGATTTCTTTCATTAGTGTCTTATAATTTTCTGTGTACAGTTCTTTTGTCTCCTTAGGTAAGTTTGTTCCTAGATATTTAATTCTTTTTGTTGCAGTGGTGAATGGGATTACTTCCTTAATTTCTCTGATTTTTCATTGCTAGTATATAGAAATGTAAGTGATTTCTGCATATTAATTTTGTATTCTGCAACTTTGTTAAATTAATTGATTAGCTTTAGTAATTTTCTGATACTATCTATAGGGTTTTCTATGTACAGTATCATGTCATCTACAAACAGTGAAAGCTTACTTCTTTTCTGATCTGGATTCCATTTATTTCCTTTTCTTCTCCGATTGCTGTATCTAGGACTTCCAGAACTACATTGAATAATAGTGGTGAAAGTGGACACTCTTGTCTTATTTCTGATCTTAGGGGTGATGCTTTCAGTTTTACACCATTGAGAATAATGTTTGCTGTGGGCTTGTCATATATGGCCTTTACTATGTGGAGGTAGGTTCATTATATGCCAATATTTGAAGACTGTCAGAGTGATGGTGGCCTCATAGAATGAGTTTGGAAGTGCTCCTTCCTCAGCAATTTTTTGAAAAAGTTTTAGAAGGATAGGCCTTAGATCTTCTGTAAATGTTTGATAGAATTCTCCTGTGAAGCCATCTGCTCCTGGACTTTTGATTTTTGGGAGATTTTTTTTTAAAATCACAGCTTCAAATTCAGTGCTTGTGATTGGGTTGTTCATAATTTCTATTTCTTCCTGTTTCAGGCTTGGAAGATTGAACTTTTCTAAGAATCTGTCCATTTCTTCCAGGTTATGTATTATATTGCCATATAGTTGTACTAGTCTCTTATAATCCTTTGTATTTCTGCATTGTCTGTTGTAACCTCTCCTTTTTTATTCTAATTTTGTTGATTTGATTCTTTTCTCTCTTTTTCTTGATGAATCTGGCTAAAGGTTTGTCAACTTTGTTTATCTTCTCAAAGACCAGCTTTTAGTTTTACCTCAAGATCAGTGGGGAAGGCTTTCTTATATCTTCTTGCTATTCTTTGGAACTCTGCATTCAAATGGGTATATCTAGAAATTTTCTGATTTCCATTTTGATTTTTTCCAATATTGCATAAGAACCTAGAATGATAAGTCCATGAATCAAGGCAAATGGAAGTGGTCAAATAGGAGATGGCAAGAGTGAACATCGACATTTTAGGAATCAGCAAATGAAAATGGACTGCAATGGGTGGATTTAACTAAGATGACCATTATATCTACTACTATGGGGAAGAATCCCTTAGAAGAAATGGAGTAGCCATCATAGTCAACAAGAGTCCAAAACGCCATACTTGGATGCAATCTCAAAAACGACAGAATGATCTCAATTCGTTTCCAAGGCAAATCATTCAGTACCACAGTAATCCAAGTCTATGCCCCAAGCAGTAATGCTGAGGAAGGTGAAGTTTAATGGTTCTATGAAGACCTACAAGATCTTCTAGACTAACACCAAAAAAAGATGTCTCTTTCATTATAGGGGACTGGAATGCAAAAGTAGAAAGTCAAGAAACACCTGGAGTAGCAGGCAAATTTGGCCTTGGAGTACATAATGAAACAGGGCAAAGGCTAATAGAGTTTTGCCAAGAGAATGCACTGGTCATAGCAAACACCCTCTTCCAGAAACCCAAGAGAAGACTTTACACATGGACATCACTAGATGGTCAATTCTGAAACCAGATTAATTATATTCTTTGCAGCCAAAGATGGAGAAGCTATATACAGTCAGCAAAAAGAAGTCCAGGAGCTGACTCTGGCTCAGGTCATGAACACCTTATTGCCAAATTCAGACTTAAATTGAAGAAAGTAGGGGAAACCACTAGAACATTCAGGTATGACCTCAATCAAATCCTTTATGATTATATAGTGGGAGTGAGAAATATATTCAAGGGATTAGATGTGATAGAGTGCCTGATGAACTACGGATGGAGGTTCATGACATAGTACAGGAAACAGGGATCAAGACTATCCCCAAGAAAAAGAAATGCAAAAAAGCAGAATGGCTATCTGATGAGGGCTTCCAAATAGCTCTGAAAAGAAGAGAAGTGAAAGGCAAAGGAGAAAAAGGAAAGATATGACCATTTGAATGCAGAGTTCCAAAGAATAGCAAGAAGATATAAGAAAGACTTCCCTACTGATCAGTGCAAAGAAATAGAGGAAAACAATAGAATGGGAAAGACTAGAGATCTCTTCAAGAAAATTAGAGGTACAAAGGGAATGTTTCACGCAAAGATGGGCTCAGTAAAGAACAGAAATGGTATGGACCTAACAGAAACAGAAAATATTGAGAAGAGGTGACAAGAATATACAGAACTATACAAAAAAAGATCTTCACAACCAAGATAATCACGATGGTATGACCACTCACCTAGAGCCAGACATCCTGGATTGTGAAGTCAAGTGGGCCTTATGATGCATCACTATGAACAAAGTTAGTGGAGGTAATGGAATTCCAGTTGAGTTATTTCAAATAGTAAAAGATGATGCTGTGAAAGTGCTACATTCAATATGCCAGGAAATTTAAAAAACTCAGCAGTGGCCACAGGACTGGAAAAGATCAGTTTTTATTCCAATCCCAAAGAAAGGCAATGCCAAAGAATGCTCAAACTACTGCACAATTGCTCTCATCTCATATGCTCAGAATTCTCCAAGCCAGGCTTCAATAGTACGTGACTGTGAACTTCCAGATGTTCAAGCTGGTTTTAGAGAAGGCGGAGGAACCAGAGATCAAATTGCCAACATCTGTTGGATTATGGAAAAAGCAAGAGAGTTCCAGAAAAATATCTATATCTGCCTTATTGACTATGCCAAAGTCTTTGACTGTGTGGATCACAGCAAGCTGTGGAAAATTATTAAAGAGATGGAAATACCAGACCACTTGACCTGCCTCTTGAGAAACCTGTATGCAGGTCAGGAAGCAACAGTTAGAACTGGACATGCAACAACAGACTGGTTCCAAATAGGAAAAGGAGTATGTCAAGGTTGTATGTTGTCACCCTGCTTATTTAACTTATATGCAGAGTACATTACGAGAAACACTGGGGTGGATGAAGCACAAGCTGGAATCAAGATTGCCGGGAGAAATATCAATAACCTCAGATACACAGATGACACCACCCTTACGGCAGAAAGTGAAGAAGAACTAAAGAGCCTCTTGATGAAAGTGAAAGAGGAGAGTGACAAAGTTGGCTTAAAGCTCAACATTCAGAAAACTAAGATCATGGCATCCAGTCCCATCACTTCATGGGAAATAGTGTCAGACTTTATTTTCTGGGCTCCAAAATCACTGCAGATGGTGACCGCAGCCATGAAATTAAAAGACGTTTATTCCTTGGAAGAAACGTTATGACCTACCTAGACAGCATATTAAAAAGCAGAGCCATTATTTTGCCAACAAAAGTCCACCTAGTCAAAGCTATGGTTTTTCCAGTGGTCATGCATAGCTGTGAGAGTTGGAGCGTAAAGCAAGCTGAGTTCTGAAGAATTGATGCTTTGAATTGTATTGTTGCAGAAGACTCTTGAGAGTCCCTTTGACTGCAGGAAGATCGAACCAGTCCTTCCTAAAGGAAATAGTCCTGAATATTCACTGGAAGGACTGATGCTGAAACTTCAATACTTTGGCCACCTGATGCGAAGAACTGACTTTTTGGAAAAGACTGAAGGCGAGAATAGATGGGGACGACAGACGACAAGATGGTTGAATGGCATCACTGACTCAGTGGATGTGAGTTTGAGTAAACTCTGGTAGCTGGTGATGGACAGGGAAGCCTGCACGCTGTAATCCCTGGGGTCACAAATAGCCAGACACTACTGAGCGACTGAACTGAACTGAACTGAAAAATGATTTTCAGTATCCTCTTGGTTATTTAGGAACACACTGTCTAATCTCCATGTGTTTGTGTTTCTATTCTTTTTTTTTTCCTTATAATTGATATTTGGTCTTATAAGATTGTTGTCAGAAAAGATGCTTAATACAATTTCAATTTTTCTTAAATTTACTGAGGTTTGATTTGTGACCCAACATGTGGTCTATCCTGGAGAATGTTCTGTGTGCAGTTGAGATGAAGGTGTATTCTTTTGCATTTGGATGGAATGTACAGAAGATTTCAATGAGATCCATCTCATCTAATGTATCATTTAAAATTTGTGTTTCCTTCTTAGTTTTCGGCTTTGATGATCTGTCCATTGATGTGAGTGGAGTTTTAAAGTTTCCTACTATTATTCTGTTGCTGTCAATTTCTCCTTTTATGTCTGTTACTGTTTGTCTGATGTATTGAGACGTTCCTATGTTGGATGCATAGATGTTTACAATTGTTATGTCTTTCTCTTGGATTGATCCCTTGATCATTATGTAGTATCCTACCTTATCTCTTGTAATCTTCTTTATTTTAAGGTCTATTTTGTCTGATATGAGGATTGCTACTCCAGCTTTCTTTTGCTTCCCATTTGCATGGAATATATTTTTCCATCCTCTCACTTTCAGTCTAAACGTGCCTTTAGGTCTGAATTGCATTTCTTGTAGACAGCATACATATCAGTCTTGTTTTTATATCCATTCCGCCAGTCTGTTTCTTTTGGTTGGAACAGTTAATCCATTTACATTTGAAGTAATTATTGATATATATGCTCCTATTGCCATTTTCTTAATTGTTTGGGGTTGATTTTGTAGATCTTTTTTCTTCTATTGTATTCTTGATTATATAAGTCCCTTTAACTATTGTTGTAAGTCTGGTTTGGTGATACTGAATTCTCTTAACTTTTGCTTGTCTGAAAAGCTTTTTATTTCTCCATCAGTTTTGAATGAGATCCTTGCCAGGTATAGTAATCTTGGTTGCAGATTCTTCCCTTTCAGTACTTTATGTATATCCTGCCATTCCCTTCTGGCCTGCAGAGTTTCTGCTGAAAGATCAGCTGTTAAGCATATGGGGTTTCCCTCATATGTTACTTGTTGCTTCTCCCTTGCTGCTTTTGATATTCATTCTTTGTTTTTAGTCTTTGTTAGTTTGATTAGTATGTGTCTTGGCATGTTTCTCCTCGGGTTTATCCTGTATAGGATTCTTTGTGCCTCTTGAACTTGATTGACTATTTCCTTTTCCATGTTGGGGAAATTTTCAACTATAATCTCTTCAAAAATTTTCTCATACCCTTTCTTTTTCTTTTCTTCTTCTGGAACCCCTATAATTCTAATGTTGGTGTGTTTGATATTGTCCCAGAGGTCTCTGAGACTATCATCAGTTCTTTTCACTCTTTTTATTTTATTCTGCTCTTTAGAAGTTATTTCCACCATTTTATCTTCCAGCTCACTGATTCATTCGCCTGCTTCAGATATTCTGCTATTGATTCCTTCTAGAGTATTTTTTAATTTCAGTAATTGTGTTGTTTGTCTCTGTGTGTTTATTCTTTAATTCTTGTAGGTCTTTGTTGGTTCTTGCATTTTCTCCAATTTACATTCAAGTTTTTTTTATCATCTTTACTATCCTTATTCTAAATTCTTTTTCAGGTATTTTGCCTATTTCTTCTTCATTTATTTGGACTTCTGTGTTTCTAGTTTGTTCCTTCATTTGTGTAGCATTTCTTTGCATTTTCATTATTATTTTTTTAACTTATTGTGTTTGAGGTCTCCTTTTCCCAGGCTTCAAGGAAAGCTGGATTCTTTCCTTGAAGAAGGTTGAATTCTTTCTTCCTTTTGGTTTCTGCCTTCCTAAGGTTGGTCCAGAGGTTTGTGTAAGCGTCATATAGGGTGCGATTTGTGCTGAGTTTTGTTTGTTTTTCTTCTGACGGGCAAGGCTGAGTGAGGTGGTAATTCTGTCTGCTGATGATTTGGTTTGTATTTTTATATTGCTTGGTGTTTAGATGAAGCGTCCTGCACAGAGTGCTACTGAAGGTTGGGTGATGCCAGGTCTTGTATTTAAGGGGTTTGTATTCAAGTGTGAGTTCTCACTACTTGATACCCCCTAGGGTTAGTTCTCTGGTAGTCTAGGGTCTTGGAGTCAGTGCTCCCACTCCAAGGGCTCAGGGCTTGATCTCCAGCCAGAAATGAAGATTATTCAAGTGGTTTGTTATGGCATTAAGTGAGATTAAAACAAATATCCAAAAAACAACAAACCAAAGATGAACCCCAGGCAAATGGCACTTACAATATCAGGCAAATTATAATTAAAATAATGGAATGTACACATATACATATACACCCATGAGCAAAGTAAAAACAGTCCAATAAAGACAAAGTACAGTAGATTGACCCAGTGAACTAAGGAAATAAAAAATTATATTTACCAGTTAAGAACAAAACTAACTAAAGCACAGTCTGGAAAACAAAACTAAAGCAAGGTGCCAAAAGGGGAATAAAGCAGTGAAAACAAAACTACCAAATATGTTGAGAGGAAAGGGAAGAAAGAAAAGAGAAAGGATATGCAAAGTTAAATAGAGGTAAATGAAGAAGATTTATATACACTAAAGATTAACTGCATGGGGAAAAGAACAGTAGGAAAAGCAAACAAAGTAATAAATGTAGAAAAAATATAATAGGTTTTAAAAAATTAAAAATAAGAATTATAAAAAAGAGAAAAGAAAAAATGTAAGAAGAAAGAAAAAAAAGAAAATTAAAGGAAAGCTCCACAGAACTGCAAAAGTTCAACTTAGAGGCATAGTTTTATAACAACAATAAAAAGTGTGACTGAATATACACATATACATATGCACCCATAAGCAAAATCAAAACAGTCCAACAAAAATAAAGAATAGATAAATCTGGTGAACAAAGGAAACCAAGAATTATATCTACCAGGAAAAAAAAAACTAACTAAAACACAAACTGGAAAACAAAACTGGGGAATAAAGCAATGAAAATAAAACTAACAAATGTGTTGAGAGGACAGGAGAGAAAGAGAAGAAAGAATAGATATGTAAAGTTAAATAGAGGTAGATAAGATTTATATACATTAAAGATTAACTGCAAGGGGAAGAGAACAGTAGAAAAAGCAAAGGAATAAATGTACAAAAAATAATAGGTTTAAAAAATTAAAATTAAAAAAAGAGAGAGAAAAGAAAAAAGAAAAAAAAAAGAGGAAAACTCCACGGAACTGCAGAAGCCTAATGTAGAGGCAGAGGTTTACAATAAAAAATGTGACTGGGGGAAAAAAAAAAAAAAGCTCAGAAGCTTAATTGGATTTCATAGTGCCAATAAAATCGAGAAATACAACAGAAAGGGGGAAAAAAGAAAAAAAATCCAAAAGAATCTACAGAACAAGTCAAAAAATAAGAATAATAAATGTTTTCCTTGAGTCCTGCTGTCAGAGCCCTTTCCCTCGCTGGGAGTCACAGTCCACCTCACCTCCCTAGGATGCCCTCCAGCACTGTGCTGACCTCTGGACCTGCCGTGGGGACAGCTAAGATTCTAATCTGCTCCTACTCCTATGTGTTCTGGGCTCCAATGTCCACAACTATCAGAACTAGAGAGTTTTCTTTTGTGGGAGCTCTCTTTGGCCTTTTATATATTCCGTAGACACAGTACCTAGTAGATCTTGTGGATTTAATCTGCAGCTTGTATAGCTGATGGGAAGGTTTTGGGTCTTCTTCCTTAGCCACACTGCCCCGGAGTTTCAATTGTGGTTTTATTTCCACCTCTACATGTGGGTCATCCGCTGGGGTTTGCTCCTGAGGCTGCCCTGGAGGACTTGGGTTTGCCCCCATGAGGGCCAGGTGTGGAGGTGATGCAGCTGCTTGGGTCGCAGGGGTTCTGGCAGCACCAGGTACTCAGGGGAGTGGGCGGCTAGGGCAGCAGGAAATATAGTGCTCTAGAAGGGAATGGCAATAAGTATCGGCCAATATGCTGTATATTCTTGCCTGAAGATCCCACCCTCCCTAACAGAGAAGCCTGGCAGACCACAGTCTACAGGGTCGGGAAGAGTCGGACAGGACTGAAGTGACCCTGCGCGCATAGACACGAGACTTTTTTTTTTTTTTTTTTTTTTGGCCCATGACAGCTCTGTCCCAGTGAGAGCTGAGCGTGAAGGTGGCCCAGCTGCTTGGCTTGCAGGGTCCCTGGTGGCGCCCAGTGTGCCGGAACACAGACGGTCTCCACCGCAGGAGTTATGGCCCTATCCTAGCCTTTTTCTGAGCCTCTTGTAGCAGGCGATCAGAAGGCCTCTTTGGCCAGTCTTTCTCCAGAGCTCTGCCCACTCAGGCACTTAGAGGGCTCCCTTGCCTGGGGTCCTTCTCTGTTTTTCCATAAGTCAAGCACATAGAGGGGCCCCCCTGGCTGGGGTCCTACTCTGTAGGTTGGGGTGTCAGGCACTTAAAGGGGCACCCTGAGTGGGGTCCTACTCTGTAGCTCAGTGCATCAGGCATTTGATGGGCCAGCCTCTCTACTGTTCATCTGCCAATCACCCCCTACACGTGACTCAGCAGTATCGCCTTGCTTCCATGGCTGCCTGGCTTTCCTCCACAGGCATTTCCCACCACAATCTCCTCCCTCATATCCCCCATCTCTCCGCAGTCAGCAGCAGCCCTCACCCTGGGATTGCTCCACAATCCCTAAACTCCAACTCCCTGCCGCTGCACCTTCCAGGCGGCCCGCGTTCCTGTCCGGGGTATGTATGACTGCGGCAAGGACTGTCTGATTCTCTTTTCCATTTAAGCTGCCACAGATCAGCTGTTTCACTCACAGCCTTAAATGTTTCTCTTCTGACTCAGACAATTGCCCAGATGTGAGGATCAGACCCCTGCTTCAGTTCCCCAACCCATCAAGAGTGGGCCCAGTCCTACTATCACTCCTGTTTTTCCCCCTAGTTCCTTCATCCTACCAAGTTTTGTGTGGTTCTATGTATTCTTTTCTGCTGGTCAGCTATTCCTGTCCACTCTGCTCTGCACGCACTTCTGTGTCTGAAGGTGTATTCCTGATGTATCCATGGCGGGAGATGTACTCCTCCGCCATCTTGTTCCCCAGTCCCTGTCTTTGGTTATTGGATTCAGTGCTTTTCCAAGTATGGGAAATGCAAGAACTGGGGTTCACAAAATTTTCTCCTAAAAATATCTAACTATCTGAAGTCCTTTTCAATCTATTTCCCCAGAACATAGAGTGCTGATTCCTGATCTCCTTGAGTTTTTGTCAGGGTTTGTTGAAAGTCACTCAATCACTGTAGAATTGGATGCAAGAGACATTCCTTACCTGCCAGATTCAAATTATTTAAGGACTAGGATAAAGTGTTCCATACTAATGAAAAGAACTAAGGTTCTTTGCAATTATACTACCTTCTTTTAATTTTAAAAGGTTTATTAACATCTCAATTAAATACTTAATCAGTTAATCTTTCTCAGGCACCTGCATTTCTTTTTCTCTTGTTTATTGAGATATAATTGACATATAATACTGTGTAAGTTTAAGGTATAAGATAAGTTTAAGGTGTATGATTTTATTTGAAATTGCCTACCATAATTGTTTATTGAACATATTGCATTCATTACCTTACACAGTTATATGTATGTATGTGTGTATGTGGTGAGAACTTTTAAGATTTACCCTCTCAGCAAATTTACAATACAATACTAACTATGGTCGCTGTGCTGTACATATTTCCAGAACTTACGTGTCTTATAACTGAAAGTTTTTACCCTTTGACCAATACCATGCCATTCCCTTAATCCAGCCTATTTGAGTTTTATGAGTTGCTTCTATAGTTTGGAGATAAGACCTTTATCAGATAGATGGTTTACAAGTATTTTCTCTCATTTCCTAGATTCCTTTCATTTTGGCTGATCCTTTCTTTTGTTGTACAGAAGTTTTTTCCTTGATGTAGTACCACTTATTTTTGCTTTAGTTGCTTATACTACTGATGTCATATCTATTAAAAAAAAAAAAAAAAAAAGGAAAAATAAAAAAGCAGCTGGACAGAATCTTAACCTAAGCTCCATGGTTGCCCAGGGACTCTGTTCAGGCTCCCTGGGGCAGGGCTGGAGGCTATGTCCAATGGTGAGTGTGGATGAGGGCTTGGCTCCCTCCCCAAGAAGATGGGCTCTGAAGCTGTCAGGGTCTCTGGCTAGGGGCCTTGATCAGGTGGGACTGAAGATTATGTTTCACTATTGGGTGGAACTGCAGGTTTTGTAAAGCAGATCAACCATTTTAGTCCTCTTGGGTTATTTTCTTTAAAGCTACCTTTCTGCCACTTGAAATATGAATGTTTTCATTTAGTCAACATATATTTATTTAATACCTACCATATTTTTAGGAGTTTTCTAAGAGTAGGACATATAGCAATGAACAAAATACAAAAGATTCTTTCTCCCATGGAATTTTCACATTGGGAGAGGAATAGAGAAAAAATAGAGAAGTGAAAGCAAATAAATAAATAAATAGTATTAAATTTATTTAAATAAGCATTTAATATCCATATTAAATGCTCACATCCACAAAATGCTCACATTCATAAAAATTTATTTAAATAAGCATTTAAAGAAAGTGAGGAAAGGTATACTAAGGCACTGAGATTTGAGCAGATTTGAACAAAGTGACAGACTTCTCTGGGGGAGAAAGCTTCAGGCATAGGAAAGGGCTACTGTAAACGTCTCTGAGTGAGGAGATACCTGATAAGTTATAAGAATTAACAGACCTGTGTGATAGGAACAGATTAGATGAAAAGACTATGTGAAGGAAGAGTTAAGGATTACCATGTAGGACCTTGTCAGCCATTAGAAGAATTTTTCTCTAAATGAATGAAATGAGAGCCACTCTCATTGTGAAGAACAATTACATGATAAGTCTTATGTTGGTAAAATCTTCCTCTGTTGTGGGGGCTAGGAGAGAATCAGGAAGTTAGGTTAGGAGAATATGACAGAAGGTGACAGAGTTGATAAGATGGAACTTTGTGGTCATGAGATAGCAGTGAGAAATGACAGGTTTTGGGTATATTTTTGAAGATAGAATCCATAGAATTTTCTGATAACTTAGATGCAGAGCATAAGAGAATGAGTCTAAAAAACCTGAAAGAACAAAATGATCATTTGTTGAGATGTAAAATGTCATTGAAAAAAAGAGTTTCTTTTTTGAGAAAATCACTGGGAGCTCAGTTTTGGATATATTAATTTTGAGATGCCTGTTCGCATGCAGAGAGAGATGGAAGAAGCAGTTGAATATATGACTCGGGGTCAGAGGAACTGCCAGGGTTTGTGATACAAATGTTTAATTCCTTGGATTAGAATACAGATATTATTGCACACAAAGTAGTCATTTATTATTTTTATCTTTGCTAAACATACCATGAAATTTACCCTAAAATTCATATTACTTCTATAGTCACCATTAAAGTAACTTTATTTAGAAGTTAACCTATTGGTATGCTAAATTTACATGCTTTTAGAGTTATTAAAGATATATTTAGGTTAAATTCCACTCCCATAAAGAGAGAGAGATTAATAGGGTGGATGGGAAAAAAGAAGAAAATAGGCAGAAAATAAATAACAAACTTGGAGTTACCAATCCCTTTTACTTAAGATAGTTGAGATTAATTTATTCAGCACTTCGCACAAAAATTCTTTATTAAAAGAAAAAAATCTGCTACTAAGTAAAACCAATGCATTCCGATCTCACAATTATATCCATAGCTATAATTCTGCTTTAGTTTACAATTCCATTTTTCCCCCTTAAACATATTGCTTATATAAATGCATGAGATGTCATTATAATTGCTCATCTTTATAGATGAATTTCAAATCATAGCTGGAGATACAAATGAAAAGACTAAAAAATAGAAATAATTGGAAACCTTACATAAGAAAAGAATGAAAATGATATAATAATTATTTCCTTATATGTAAATAACTAGTAAGATCTTGTTTAATGGCTTCATTTATTCATTTTCCCAATAAATTCTTTATCCATTATCCCAATAAATATAGAGAAAATTATAGTTAAGAAAGTAAGTGAATAGTGTTGACATTTCTCCTTGAGGTTAATAAATATTTCCAGTGGCACTGCTATCTTAAATCAACTATTTGTAACTATCACACTGAATGGAAAAATCTAAATTTTAACATGAAAAAAATTCTCAAGTCTTCCACTTTGTTCTCTCATAAAACAAAAAGAAACAGTTAAGTTCTAGGAATTATATTCTATACTCTTCATATATGTGTTACATACTTAGCAGGAGTTCTCAGAGGGTCTCTTACATTCAGAGAAAATAATTCAAAATGTTATGTGGATATAGTAAAATTCACAACATACAAATATACCAAAATCCTGAAATATGTTAACATTTTTAATAATATTTAAAATACCTCCATGAAAAAAGTTAAAGCTGTTCTAATCTCTAATAATATACTACATGCATTCTTAAAAAATATTTCTACTGAGGCAGTTAAAGAAAAATATGCTTCCCATAAGATAAAGTCAGTCTATTGGAAATTTTTAAATGGTAGGCATTTGAAAAGAATTTCCTTTAGTATGAATTCAAAAATAAATGACAGAATCTACCTGTTCAAGAAGAAACTTCCACTTCAACATTATTATTTCAGATTGTAATATTATATTTAATTGGATAATATTAAGAATTAACTTCTGTCTGTTCTATTAGATAATAAGCTAGTTAATGAATGGTGATTGCATGAAAGAACTTCCTTGCCTAAGATTCTATTTTCAAGCCATTGAGTCAATTGAATGTGTAAATTCTGTCACGAAATTTACAGTGTGAATGCCATTATATATATTGATTAAGACATTTTATCAGTTTTCTCCCAAAACAGCTTATTGCAACTAAGGGTGATTTTTAACATGATTCCCCAAATTTGGGTGGAATATGCTTTAAATTTTAAATGAAAGCCGAAGGGAAAATATGATTAATTATATCCAAATTACCTTTATTTAAGACTTTTTAAGATGAACTTTTCATTCTTGAAGAGGTTAAAAAGAAGGATACACTAGTACTTTAGTTTACTTATCACCTTAGGTGTAAGTAATATACATGAAACTAACTCCAGTGAGAAGAAAACAAGCAGAAGGGAGAAAGAGGCTATCCAGAGGGGAGAGTGGCAGATGCTGAGGTGGGGTGGGCAGAGAGGAAAGAACAAAGACAAGCCTTTCCACTGAATTCTCATTTCAGCCCTGTAATAGATATACTTCAGCAAAGACATCATGTGGGTTGGATTATTACTGAGCATATTTTTAGTAATGAAAGAGCATTCAGTCTTCTAAATGTACAAAAATTGTTAGTTACCAGCCAAAAGATCTTCAAGATTAACTGAAAATATACATTATTTTAAGAAGTATTTTTATGAATATAGATAATTATTTAAATTTATGTTAAAATTCCCTTTTTGTGACTTTATTTTTGGCCTGTATCCGTTGTACTGAGTGTTTGATTAATTATACACATATTTTTGATCATGTTTTAAAGTGTGATTTAATTCCTTGAAACTATTCCTTGGTTATATTAGGGTCATGTTTAGTTAAAACCTAAGGAAAAAATATGGCATTATATTATTTCTCAATATTAAGTGCATGTGATCAAAGTTAATCACATATAATAAAGTCCTACATGTTCAAGAAAACGTATTCATTTATATTCCAATAAAATACACTTTGAAGTCCACAAATAAAATTATTTTCTTTGGTTCTACCTCCCTTCACTTATTATGTCCTTATCTGTGACATAATAGCTTTTCTTTGAGCATACTAATTACACTAAAGCATTCGGCATGACCACTGGTAAGTCAGCAGAAAAGTTCAAGGGTATTTCACAGTGCTCAGCTGCTCTTTTTTCTTTTCGTCATAGGCACTGATGCATTGTGCCATTTGCCTGCCCACTCACCTGAATTCAAATAGCCTGGTATAGCATAAGCTCTGCAAATGCAAATCACCTAGAATATGCAAATTATAAGTTTGTTTAAAAACGTGGGTGTTTGGTTAAGGATGCTAAATCATCTTTCCATCCAAAGCTATTTTGCTTAATTACGAACTTGAAATGCACATAGAAAACAATCCTACTCCCAAATCACTCAGAACCAACATAGACTTCTTTGGCATCCTCTTAATTAAATCTGGCTTCTGAACATTAATTATGAACTCTACATAGATAGAGTGATTGAGAAAATTTAAAATATATGCATAATGCTGACCATATAATGAGAAAGTTGTTTTCACAGAAAAGAAATCCCAGTTCCTAAGTAACTATTGCAATAAAATCATACAAATTTGCTATTATACAGTGTAAGGACTTAAATTGAAGATTGAGCTGACAAGATTATATAATTGCATATAAGAGATAACTAGCTTCAAGCTGAATTTACTATAAAAACTAATTTTTAAGCATTATCTAAATGTAATATATTACCAACTCAAGAAAATACTTTTATTAATTGCTATATGCTTGTGTAGGCTTCCCTGATAGCTCAGTCGGTAAAGAATCTGCCTACAATGCAGGGGACCCTGGTTCAATTCCTGGGTAGGAAAGATCAGCTGGAGAAGGGATAGGCTACCCACTCCAGTATTTTGGGGCTTCCCTTGTGACTCAGCTGGTAAAGAATTCCCCCCTCACTGTGGGAGACCTGGGTTCGATCCCTGGGTTGGGAAGATCGCTTGGAGAAGGGAAAGGCTACCTACTCCAGCATTCTGGCCTGGGGAATTCCATGGACTGTATAGTCCATGGGGTCACAAAGAGTCAGACATAACTGAGTGACTTTCACTTGCAAATGTCATGCACTTTGGGCATATAAATACATCATGCTAAGAAAACTAACTAATATTATTAATAATAATATACTATTAGTATCATTGTCAAATATAACAACATATTATAGTATTATATATAATAATATTAACATCATTGTCAAGTCACTGTCAAATCTAAGTTTAAACAGTCTCCATCAAGCATATCAAGTCAGCATTTCACTTCATTTGAAGAAATAAAATATAATGTGACACGTTTGCAAGCAGGACCTCTATACTACCCTCTATACCCTCTAAACTACCTCTATAGTGCTTTTACACAAATTATCATGAAAAGATCCTTTCTCAAAATACTTTATTTCCATATGTCAGAATATACTAACATTGTAAAAAGAAGATTTTATAGCTTTCTGTTAGAAAATGTTCACAATATATAGGCAACTTGACTGCCTCTGATGCAGGTAGTGCCTCAAAACTGATTCAACCACCTCAGATATTTTTGGTTTGTCTCCTTGAGAAATAGGCTCTAAAACACTCCATTCAAGGTGTATATGTAGACAGACTGTCTTCATGTATTAATTACAGGTTATGGAAATTATAATATAGATTTGCATTGATGGACAAAAATTGAAAACATCAAGAGAAATGTAAGTGTGCAATCTACAGGTAATCTGTAAGAAATGTAAACATCTCCATCATGATATATTTTATTTTATATTGAGAAACCTCTATCAGAATTTAAAATATATTACACCTGTAAAAGAATTAAATATCAAAAGAATAGACTCCAAATATATACTTATATTAAAAATAATCACCAATAATGGCCTCAAGGGATTATGCATGTTTGTGCACATATTAATATATCATTTATTTATTCAAAAATTCTCTTGAGCACTTTCTGTGCAGTACTTACTGTAATACCAGTTGAAGGTATTAACACAAGGATAATGATAGCCAAAGTCTAGTGAGGAGACAGCAAGTAAACAGTTCTGATATAATGTGATGAGTTGTGTGAAGTAAATAAGTAAATACCAACTTGACTTGGATATTATTTTCCCCTATTTATTTCTCCAAAGGAATAAGTTTAAGTTGTAGATAGCACTGAGAATTTTGGATACATTAAACTGATGTTGAAAAATAATATGCTATGAGAATTTTTTGAAGGGAATATTCTTAATTTATACCTTATCAAAAATAAAATTACAGATAGAATTGGGATTTCTATATTTAAAAAGATGAAACTATATACATGAGAAGAAAATAGTGTGAATGATTTTCTACTCTTACTGTGAAGTATATTTCTCTGTATATACATAGCTAACAATATACATGAATAAAAAATTATAAAAGAAATTCCATAAATGGAATTCTGAATTTGCCTATAAAAGTAATAGAAAATATGTGAAAATATATCACACTTACTGAAGCCAAATAAATGCAAATTAAATTTAGAGGCCCTTTTTAATGCAAAAGACAAAATTTTCTTTTTCTTTTCAATGGCAACCTTCTAAGGCATGAATCTTTCAGAAGTGAGTTCTATTTTATATGAGTAAGGGAACAGTAAACTAGTTCCACATTTTGAGAAAGAAATTTGGCAAAATTTAACCAAAGACAAGAAAGAGTTGGGAGAGAAGAAAGAAAATAATCAGAGACAACTCTTCTCTCATTTGTGCTAAAACATGTGTAATAGACCCATCATTAAGGCTAAGCACTCCAAAGTGGTCTTTTTGATAAACTGTAGCCATTTTCATTCATTTTCACCACTTTCAAAAGTGAGTTTTCATTCATATAAAAGTTTCACTAAAATGTTTGGACATGGCTTATTAGACTCCAAAGTATTTAGCCCCACACACTCATATATGGGCACATTAGCTTTTACAGCATCATTTGTCACATTTATAAAACTTCTTTTTGCTATGTGTACTTAAAAAAAGTCTTATTTGCAGGCAAAAGATAATTGAGATAAATATGCAAACTAAAATGTATTTTAAAGGCGCATCTTCTAAAATCTTTCTTTTTGTATCTTATTTTCCAGTTGTCACAGTTTTGATGAATTTCTCAGGAAACTTGTAGGATCAAACGAGAACCAGTTAAACTACTAATGCTTTTATTTACCAAATTAAAAAGAGGCCACAAGACTACCAAAATAAATATGCCTAGTAATTCATCTTTTGGAATGTATTCTAAAGAGCAATCTAAATTTACAGGAAGCTACCTGTTTGTCTTTTTCTTTTTTACCATGACAAAATGACAAAATGGCTCCTATGATTTTACTAAAGTGACAATGACACAAGGCAAAGAGCTTAAGCGCAGGGCACTTTAGATGGGAAAGGGGTACACCATGCAAAATATATACTGCAAAATTCATTTTGCTTACATTATCTTTTTTCTTTATGCCTGTATGTGGTTAAAAGAAAACCTATATAAATAGATCCAAATAAATTCTTTAAGTTCTTTCTATGAGTATGTAAAACAAAAATTTTGTGATAAGATAGCATTTGTTAAAAATATGTATTTTACATATCAATGCACTTAAAATTTTAAAAAAATTTTGCCTTGCTGAAATTCTATAATATAGAATAAGTTTACATTTTAAAAGTCAAGTAATTTATACATACAGTAATGAAACAACCATCTTCGTTAACCTTTCCCATATTTATTCTTCCTTTGTTAGGTGAAAACTTTTAACTGTTACTATTCTAAAATCTTTTGATAGTTTCTACCATAACTGTAAATACTGGGTTGATCAAAAAGTTCCTTTGTGTTTTTCCATAGTGCACATTTTGGCCAACTCAATAAATATCTAAATATATTTTATTGTTTATTAGCTTCAGACATTATGTAGTATACAAGTCTGGTCGATAAGTACTAAAACATTTAAAGCATTTGCACTTGTTTGTTTGGGCTTTCCAGGTGGTGCTACTGGTAAAGAACCCATCTGCCAATGTAGGTGATGTAATAGAGCCAGGTTCAATCCCTGGGTTGGGAAGATCCCCTGAAGGACAGCATGGCAACGCACTCCAGTATTCTTGACTGAAGAATCCCATGGACAGAGGAGCCTGGTGGGCTACAGTCCATGGGGTCACAGAGTTGGACATAACTGTAGCAACTTAGCACACAGGTACGTGTTTGTTCTTCTATTTCTGTATCTTCCTCCAAATATAGTTCTAGAATGCTTTTAACCCCTTATTTATATTTATACATTTTAACAGTACTTTAAAGTAATACTTAGATGCTTTAGGCTATCATTCAATCACTTTTTGGCATTCTCACTCAATGCTATTTTGTATATATGTACTTAGTTGTTCGGTTGTATCCAACTCTGCAATCCTTTGGACTGTAGCCTTCCAGGCTCCTCTGTCCATGAGATTTTTCAGGCAAGAACACAAGAGTGGGTTGCCATTTCCTTCTCCAGAGGATCTTTTTACTTGTGTAATCATGGTCAAATCCTTTGATATCTGTGTGCTCCAGGTTTTTCATCTAAAATTTAAAAACTTGGGTCATGAATTTGAATTTTAAATTAATTATTGGATGTGACACATTTAGCAAAATGTCTTTCTATGGTAAGTGCTTAGACATTACAATACCCTGTTTATAAGATGAAGATACAACCTCCTCTAACCTATCTTTCCCCTTTTTTCTCCACCTTCTACTAACTATGTTTATACTGTCAAAGATTATAACATTCACATTCTATCTTACATCTATCCCAAGGGATAGAGGAAAATATTCACGACACTGGTCTTGGCAATCATTTCACAGATATGACACTAACAGCAAAGGGCACAAAAGTAAACATAGACAAGTGGGACTATATCAAACCAAAAAGTTTATGCACAACAAAGGAAATAATCAATATAACGAAGAGACTATTTATAGAATAGGAGAAAATATTTGCAAACTATATATCTGATACACGGTTGAGCTCCAAAAGTATATAAGGATTTCCACAACTTAATAGCATATAAACAAATAATCTGATTTTAAAAATGGGCAGAGGAACTTAGTAAAAGACCTAGATCAATGGGTACATGAAAAAACATTCAACATCACTAATCATCAGGGTAATGCAAATCAAAATCATGATGAAATGGCCTCAGAGGATGTCAGTATAGATCCAATAAGAAAAAAAAAAAAGTGGCAAAATTGTAGAAAATTGGGAGCCTGTGCACTGTTTGTAGAAAGGCAAAAGAGTGAAAGCATGTAAGATAGTATCAAGTTTCCTCAAGCATGTAAAAACAGAAATGCCGTATCATCCAGGATTCTGATTTCTGGGTATTTATTCAAAATAACTGAAGTCAGGATCTTGAGGATACATTAGCCCTTCCACATTCACTGCACTGCAACATTATTAAAAATAGTCATGAAGCAGAAAAAAACTAAATGTTCACTGCAGGGTGAATGGATATAGAAAATGTGGTATATATACACAATGTGCGGCTTCCCTGGTGACTCAGAAGGTAGAGAATCTGTCTGCGATGCAAGAGACTCAGGTTCAATCCCTGGGTCAGGAAGATGGACTTCATTGGTGGCTCACACCAATGGAATACTTTTGAGCCTTTAAAAAGAAAGAGATTCTGCAATATGTGACAACATAGATAAAAACCTGAGGACATAATGCTAACTGAAATAAGCCAGTCAAAGAAAGACAAATAGTGCATGACTCCATTTCTAAAATATACTAATTTAGAAAATTTATAAGAATCAAAACAGCAGTTTCTGAGATTAGGAAGTTACTAGGGGCAGGAGTGGTTTACAGGCACAGAAAGGAGGAGAGAATGGGGAACTCCTGATTAATGGTCTAAAACTTTTGCAATATTAATACAAGATGACTAAGTTCTAGAGAACTATTATAAAACACTGTGCCTACAGTTTACGACATTGTGTGTGTTTGCCAACATCCGTTGGAACAACAGAAAGCAAGAGAGTTTCAGAAAAACATCTATTTCTGCTTTATTGACTATGTCAAAGACTTTGACTGTGTGGATCACAACAAACCAAGGAAAATACTTCAAGAGATGGGAATACCAGACCACCTGACCTGCCTCCTGAGAAATCTGTATGTAGGTCAAGAATGAACAGTTAAGACTGGACGTGGAACAACAGACTGGTTCCAAATCGGGAAACGAGTATGTCAAGGCTGCTTATTTAACTTATATACAGAGTACATCATGAGGCATGCCAGACTGGATGAAGCACAACCTGGAATCAAGATTGCCAGGAAAAATATCAATAACCTCAGATACGCAGATGGCACCACCTTTATGATAGAAAGTGAAGAACTAAAGAGTCTCTTGATGAAAGTGAAAGAGGAGAGTGAAAAAGTTTGCTTAAAACTCAACATTCAGAAAACTAAGATCATGTCATCTGGTCCCATCACTTCATGGCAAATAGATGGGGAAACAGTGACAAATTTTATTTTGGGGGGCTCCAAAATCACTGCAGATGGTGACTGCAGGCATGAAATTAAAAGATGTTTGAGGGTGCTCATAAGACGGCAGAGGAATAGGAGAGGGAGACCACTTTCTCCCCAACAAATTCATCAAAAGATGATTTGAATGCTGCACAACTTCCACAAAACAGCTTCTGAACACTGGCAGAGGACACCAAGCACCCAGAAAAACAGCCCATTCTCTTCAAAAGGAAGTAAGACAAAATATAAAAGAAAAAAAGAGAGACAAAAGAGTTAGGGATGGAGACCTATCCCATGGAGGGAGTTGTGAAGGAGGAGCAATTTCCAAACACCAAGAAACCTTCTCATCTGCGGGTCTGTGGTGAGTTTTGGAATCTCAGAGGGCAACATAACCGGGAGGAGAAAAAACAAAACAAAAAAACACAGAATACATACCTAACTGCAACTCCCAGCGGAGAAATAGCCCAGACGCTTGTGTCTGCCACCAGGGAGCAGAGGTTGAACAGGGAAGTGTGGGTTGCGTGCTTAGGGTAAGGACCAGGCCTGAATCCACTGAGGACAATCTGAGGGAGCTAATGTGAGATAGCAATCCAAACTGTAGGATAGCCAGAGAGAGGAGAAAAAAAAAGAGAGAGATATAGAGAGAACTTTCCCATGAAAAGCTCTAACCTAAGGTACAGCCTGGCCTGTTCACAGAACAAAAGACTGAGCAAATACCAGAGGAGAGCTAGCTGGCTGTGGACCAGCCCATCCCCCCACCAGAGGCAGAGAGGCAGGTGGGTGACAGCCAGAGCTGGAAGGCAAGGGGAAATCTCAGCCCCAGAGACGGCATCCTCCACCAAACTGAGCAGGCTCCCAGTTGCTAACCACATCTTCCTGGGATCCTGGACGGTTGACATCTGCCGGGAGGGTCACAGCCAGAGACCAGCTCCCCAGAGGAGACACTGGCACACCTGAGTCAGCGTTCTCACTGCGCACCCAGGAAACAGAGCGACTGGGACTAGGGAGGTGATTAAAACACAGTCCACCTGGGACAGTGTGCTTGCCAAGCACCTGGTTGCCTGAGCTGCTCGAACCTGGGAAGGGCACAAAACGCATGCCCAACCGAGTCTGTACCTTTGTGGAGTACCCGAGAACGTGAACATGAGAAGCTTAGACCTGGGAAGCCCACAAAACCCAGGGCCCACTTTGGACAGTTCCCCTGCAGATCAACCTGGAGCCTGAGCAGTGTAGAACAGGGAAGCATAATGTGCCGTGAGTGGGGGCAAACCCAGGGTGGTCCATACACTGCAAGCACTTCCCACACACACCAGTGATATTTGTTTGCGGTGTTACTCCCTCCCACAGCACAACTGAACAAGTGAGCCTAAATAAGTGACCACCTTCACCCCCTTGTGTCAGGGTGGAAATTGAACCCTGAAAAGACTTGCAAACAGAGGAAGGCAAAATAAACAAAGAAAGGGGACCTGCTCTGGAAGTGACAGGTGCAACAGATTAAAACCCTGTAGTTAGCATTAACTAAGCATTGGAAGGGGCCTATGGAAGTTTCGAAAGAACAGCATGTATCAAGTGCTCGGGCCTGTTGGGCTGGGAAGATCCAGAGGAATCGGGTGGAGAGGGAGGTGGGATGGGAGACCGGGATGGGGAATTCGTGTAACTCTATGGCTGATTCACATCAATGTATAACAAAACCCACTGAAAAATAAAAAAATTAAAAAAAAAAAAAAAAACATGATTCACTTTGCCATACAGCAGAAACTAACACAACGTTGTAAAGTCATTATGCTCCAATAAAAATTAATTTTAAAAAAGGAAAAAAAAAAAAAAAAAAAAAAGAAGTATAGGCTGGAACAAGGAACTATCTGAAACTGAACTGAACCCCACAGCCCTCAACAGCTCCAGAGAAATTCCTAGATATATTTTATTATTATCATTTTTAAATTTAAAATTTTTAAGTTCTTTATTACTCCTTTAATTTTCATTTTCATAACCTGCTATTACCTTGCAAAAAAAAAAAAAAGACCCTATTTTTAAAGCAAATTTCCTATATACATTTCTTATAATTTTTGTGATTGATTTTGTTTTGTATTTTTAATGTTGCATTTTTGAGAGTCTCACCTCTATTCTAGATTTTTAATCTTTGCTTTTTGGTATTTGTTATCAATTTTATACCTTTAAGAATCTAATCGTCAACATCCATTTCTACTTAGGGGTGTGGTTACTGGCTTGATTGCTCTCTCCCCATTTGACTCTTCCTGTTCTCCCCCAGGTCACCCCTGTCTCCTCCCTCCCCCTCTCTTCTCTACTTAACTTTGTGAATCTCTCTGGGTGTTATGGGCTGTGGAGAACAGTTAGGGAACTGATTACTAGCTAGGTTACTCTCTCCCCTTTTGATTCCCCCCTCTTCTCCCCCTGGTCACCTCTATCTCCTTCCTTCCTCTTCTCCTCTCTGTATAACTCTGTGAACTCCTCTGAGTGTTCTGGATTTTGGAAAGCATATAGGGAATTGATTATGGGGCTAGACTGCCATCTCCTCTTTTGATTCCCCCTCTTCTCCTCCTGACCACCTCTATCTCCTTCCTAACTCTGCTCTTCTCCATGTAACTGTGTGAGCCTCTCTGTATGTCCCTCACTTTGGTGAATGTTTTCACCATTAACCTAGATGCTTTATCATCAGTGTAGTAAGGATGGAGAAGTCTTGAGGCTACTATAAGAATAAGACTGAAAATCAGAGGCAGGAGGCTTAAATCTTAAACTTGAGAACTCCAGACAACTCCTGATGCCAAGGAACATTAATGGACAAGAGCTCATCCAAAAGCCTCCATACCTACACTGAATCCAAGCTCCACCCAAAAGCGAACAAGTTCCGGAGCAAGACATACCATGCTAATTCCCAGCAATGCAGAAACATAGCCCTGAGCATTAAAATATGGGCTGCCCCAAATCACACCAAACCCATACACCTCAAAACTCACTACTGGACACATCATTGTACTCCAGAGAGAAGAGATTCAGCTCCACCCAGCAGAACACCAATGCAAGCTTCCCTAACCAGGAACCTTGACAAACCATTAGTACAACCCCACCCACAGGGAACAACCTCCACGATAAAGAGGAACCACAAACTGCCAGAATACAGAAAGGCCACCCCAAACAAAGCAATCTAAATAAAATGAAAAGGCAGAGAAACATTCAGCAGGTAAAGGAACATGATAAATGCCCACCAAACCAAACAAAAGAGGAGGAGATAGGGAGTCTACCTGAAAAAGAATTCAGAATAATAATAGCAAAAATGATCCAAAATCTTGAAAACAAAATGGAGTTACAGATAAATAGCCTGGAGACAAGGATTGAAAAGATGCAAGAAATGTTTAACAAGGACCTAGAAGAAATAAAAAAAAAAAAAAAAAAAAATGAGTCAATAACAAGTAATGCAATAACTGAGATAAAAAACACTCTGAAGGGAACCAACAGTAGAATAACTGAGGCAGAAGATAGGACAACTGAGGTGGAAGATAGAATGGTGAAAATAAATGAAGCAGAGAGGGAAAAAGAAAAAAGAATTAAAAGAAACGAGGACAAACTCAGAGAATTCTGGGACAATGTTCAACGCCCCACATTTGAATCATAGGAGTCCCAGAAAAAAAAAGACAAAAAGAAAGGGCATGAGAAAATACTTGAGGACATAATAGTTGAAAACTTCCCTAAAATGGGGAGGAAATAGTCACCGAAGTCCAAGAAACACAGAGAATTCCAAACAGGATAAACCCAAGGCGAAACACGCTGAGACACATATTATTTAAATTAACCAGAGATCAAACACAAAGGGCAAATATTAAAAGCAGCAAGACAAAAGTAACAAATAACACACAAGGGGATTCCCATAAGGATAACAGCTGATCTTTCAATTAAAAAAAAAGCTATTTCAGACTTTATCACTTTCCTTTATTTAGTCAATTTGTGTCCTTACCCTTCTCATTTGAGTTCAGTTCAGTCGCTCAGTCATGTCCAACTCTTTGCGACCCCATGAATCACAGCACGCCAGGCCTCGCTGTCCATCACAAAGTCCTGAATTTTACTCAGACTCATGTCCATCGAGTCGGTGATGCCATTCAACCATCTCATCCTCTGTCGTCCCCTTCTCCTCCTGCCCCCAACCCCTCCCAGCATCAGGGTCTTTTCCAAGGAGTCAACTCTTTATATGAGGTGGCCAAAGTATTGGAGTTTCAGCTTCAGCGTCAGTCCTTCCAATGAACACCCAGGACTGATCTCTTTCAGGATGGATTGGTTGGATCTCCTTGCAGTCCAAAGGACTCTCAAGAGTCTTCTCCAACACCATAGTTCAAAAGCATCAATTTTTCGGTGCTCAGCTTTCTTCACAGTCCAACTCTCACATCCACACATGACCACTGGAAAAACCATAGCCTTGACCAGATGGACCTTTGTTGGCAAAGTAATGCTTCTGCTTTTTAATATTCTATTTAGGTTGGTCATAACTTTCCTTCCAAAGAGTAAGCGTCTTTTAATTTCATGGCTGCAGTCATCATCTGCAGTGATTTTGGAGCCAAAAAAATAAAGTCTGACACTGTTTCCACTGTCTCCCCATCTAGTTCACATGAGGTGAAGGGACCAGGTGCCATGATCTTAGTTTTCTGAAAGTTAAGCTTTAAGTCAACTTTTTCACTCTCCTCTTTCACTTTCATCAAGAGGCTTTTTAGTTCCTCTTCACTCTCTGGCATAAGGGTGATGTCATCTGCATATCTGAGGTTATCGATATTTCTCCCGGAAATATTGATTCCAGCTTGTGCTTCTTCCAGCCCAGCGTTTCTCATGTACTCCGCATATAAGTTAAATAAGTAGGGTGACAATATACAGCCTTGACATACTCCTTTTCCTGTTTGGAACCAGTCTGTTATTCCATGTTCAGTTCTAACTGTTGCTTCTGACCTGCATACAGGTTTCTCAGGAGGCAGGTCAGGTGGTCTGGTATTCCTATCTCTTTCAGAATTTGCCACAGTTTATTGTGATCCACACAGTCGAAGGCTTTGGCATATTCAATAAAGCAGAAATAGATGTTTTTCTGGAACTCTCTTGCTTTTTGATGATCCAGCGGATATTGGCAATTTGAACTCTGGTTGCTCTGCCTTTTCTAAAACCAGGTTGAACATCTGGAAGTTCTCCATTCACATATTGCTGAAGCCTGGCTTGGAGAATTTTGAGCATTACTTTACTAGCGTGTGAGATGAGTGCAATTGTGCGATAGTTTGAGCATTCTTTGGGATTGTCTTTCTGAGGGATTGGAATGAAAACTGACCTTTCCCAGTCTTGTGGCCACTGCTGAGTTTTCCAAATTTGTTGGCATATTGAGTGCAGCATTTTCACAGCATCGTCTTTCAGGATTTGAAATAGCTCAACTGGAATTCCATCACATCCACTAGCTTTGTTTGCAGTGATGCTTTCTAAGCCCCACTTGACTTCACATTCCAGGATTTCTGGCTCTAGGTGAGTGATCACACCATTGTTATTATCTGGGTCATGGAGATATTTTTTGTACAGTTCTTCTGTATATTCCTGCCACCTCTTCTTAATATCTTCTGCTTCTGTTAGGTCCATACTATTTCTGTCCTTTATTGAGCCCATTTTTGCATTAAATGTTCCCTTGGTATCTCTAATTTTCTTGAAGAGATCTCTAGTCTTTATCATTCTGTTGTTTTCCTCTATTTATTTGCATTGATCACTGAGGAAAGCTATCTTATCTCTCCTGGTTATTCTTTGGAACTCTGTATTCAAATGGGAATATCTTTCCTTTTCTCCTTTGCTTTTTGCTTCTCTTCTTTTCACAGCCATATAAGGCCTCCTCAGACAACCGTTTTGCCTTTTTCTATTTCTTTTCCATGGGGATGGTCTTGATCCCTGTCTCCTATACAATGTCATGAACCTCCATCCATAGTTCATCAGACTCTCTATCAGATCTAGTCCCTTAAATCTATTTCTTACTTCCACTGTATATTCATAAGGTATTTGATTTAGGTTGTACCTGAATGGTCTAGTGGTTATCCCTACTCTCTTCAGTTTAAGTCTGAATTTGGCAATAAGGAGTTCATGATCTGAGCCACAGTCAGTTTCCGGTCCTGTTTTTGCTGAATGTATAGAGCTTCTCCATTTTTGGCTCCAAAGAATATAATCAATCTGATTTTGGTGTTGGCCATCTGGTGATGTCCATGTGTAGAGTCTTCTCTTGTGTTGTTGGAAGAGGGTGTTTGCTATGACCAGTGTGTTCTCTTGGCAAAACTCTATTAGCCTTTGCCCTTCTTCATTTTGTACTCCAAGGCCAAACTTGACTGTTACTCCAGGTATCTCTTACTTCCTACTTCTGTATTCCAGTCGCCTTTGATAAAAAGGACATCTTTTTTTGGGGGGGTGTTAGTTCTAGAAAATCTTGTAGGTCTTCATAGAACCATTCAATTTGAGCTTCTTTGGCATTAGTGGTTGGGGCATAGACTTTGGATTACTGTGATATCGAACTGTTTGCCTTGGAAACGAATTGAGATCATTTTGTCATTTTTGAGATTGCATCCAAGTACTGCATTTCAGACTCTTTTGTTGACTATGATGGCTACTCCATTTCTTCTAAGGGATTCCTACCCACAGTAGTAGATATAATGGTCATCTGAGTTAAATTCACCCATTCCGGCCCATTTTAGTTCACTGATTCCTAGAATGTCGACATTCACTCTTGCCATCTCCTGTTTGACCACTTCCAATTTGCCTTGATTTGTGGACCTAACATTCCAGGTTCCTATGCAATATTGCTCTTTATAGCATCGAACTTGTTTCTATCACCAGTCCCATCCACAAATGCATGTTGATTTTGCTTTGATCCCATCCCTTCATTCTTTCTGGAGTTATTTCTCCATGAATTTCCAGTAGCATATTGGGCACCTACCGACATGGCGAGTTCCTCTTTCAGTATCCTATCATTACGCCTTTTCATACTGTTCATGGAGTTCTCAAGGCAAGAATACTGAAGTGGTTTGCCATTCCCTTCTCCAGTGGACCACATTCTGTCAGACCTCTCCACCATGACCCGACTGTCCTGGGTGGCCCCACATGGCATGGGTTAGTTTCATTGAGTTAGACAAGACTGTGGTCCTGTGATCAAGTTGGCTACTTTTCTGTGATTATGGTTTTAGTGTGTCTGCCCTCTGATGCCCTCTCGTAACACCTTCCGTCTTCTTGGGTTTCTCTTACCTTGGACGTGGGGTGTCTCAAGCTACCAATGATATTTTTCAGAGAACTAGAATGAATAATTTCACAATTTGTATAGAAATACAAAAACCTCAAATAGGCAAAGCAATCTTGAGAAAGAATAATGGAACTGGAAGAATCAACTTGCCTGACTTCAGGCTATACTACAAAGCTACAGTCATCAAGACAGAACGGTACTGGCACAAAGACAGAAATATAGATCAATGGAACAGAATAGAAAGCCCAGAGATAAATCCACGCGCCTATGGACACCTTATCTTTAACAAAGGAGACAAGAATATACAAGGGAGAAAAGACCATCTCTTTAACAAGTGGTGCTGGGAAAACTTGTTAACCACTTGTAAAAGAATGAAACTAATACTTTCTAACACCATATACAAAAATAAACTCAAAGTGTATTAAAGATCTAAATGTATGACCAGAAACTATAAAAGTCCTCAAGGAAACATAGGCAAAACACTCTCTGACATAAATCACAGCAGGATCCTCTATGACCCACCTCACAGATTAAAGGAAGCAAAGGCAAACATAAACAAATGGGACCTAATCATACTTTAAAACTTTTGCACAATGAAGAAAACTATAAGCAAGGTGAAAAGACAGTCATCAGAATGGGAAAAAAATAATAGCAAATTGAAGCAAATGACAAAGACTTAATCTCAAAAATATACATGCAGCTCAATTCCAGAAAAATAAGCAACGCAATAAAAAATGGCCAAAGATCTAAACAGACATTTCTCCAAAGAAGATGTACAGATGGCTAACAAACACATGAAAAGATGCTCAACATTACTCATTGTCAGAGAAATGCAAATCAAAACGTCAGTGAAGTAGCATCTCACTCCAGTCAGAATGGCTGCTATCCAAAAGTCTACAAGCAATAAATGCTGGAGAGTGTGTGGAGAAAAGGGAACCCTCTTACACTGTTGGTGGGAATGCAAACTAGTACAGCCCCTATGGAGAACAGTGTGGAGATTCCTTAAAAACCTGGAATAGAACTGCCCTATGACCCAGCAATCCCACTGTTAGGCATATACACCGAGGAAACCAGAATTGAAAGAGACACATGCACCCCAATGTTCATCACAGCAATGTTTACAATAGCTAGGACATGGAAGCAATCTAGATATCCATTGGCAGACAAGTGGATAAGAAACCTGTGGTACATATACACAATGGAATATTACTCAGCTATTAAAAAGAATGCATTAGAATCAGTTCTAATGAGGCAGATGAAACTGGAGCCTATTATACAGAGTGAAGCAAGTCAGAAAGAAAAACACCAATACATTAACACATATATATGGAATTTAGAAAAATGGTAATGATGACCCTATATGCGAGAGACCAAAAGAGATACAGATGTAAAGAACAGACTTTTGGGCTCTGTGGGAGAAGGTGAGTGTGGGATGATTTGAGAGAATAGCATTGAAACATGTGTCTTACCATATGTGAAACAGATCTCCAGCCCAGGTTTGAGGGATGAGACAGGACACTCAGGGCTGGTGAGCTTGTGCACTGGGATGACCCTGAGGGATGGGATAGGGAGTGAGGTGGGGGGAGGGATCAGGATGGGGAACACACGTATACCCATGACTGATTCATGTCAATGTATGGCAAAAACCACTACAATATTGTAAATAATTAGCCTCCAGTTAAATAAATTAATTTTTTTTAAATATTCTTGCTCCTTGGAAGAAAAGTTATGACCATCCTAGACAGCATATTAAAAAGCAGAGACATTACTTTGCCAACAAAGGTTAGTCTAGTCAAAGCTGTGCTTTTTCCAGTAGTCATGTATGGATGTGAGAGTTGGACTATAAAGAAAGCTGAGCACCAAAGAATTGATGCTTTTGAACTGTGGTGTTGGAGAAGACTCTTGAGAGTCCCTTGGACTGCAAGGAGATCCAACCAGTCCATCCTAAAGGAGATCAGTCCTGGGTGTTCATTGGAAGGACTGATGCTAATGCTGAAACTCCAAAACTTTGGCCACCTGATGCAAAGAACTGACTCATTGGAAAAGACCCTGATGCTGGGAAAGATCAAAGGCAGGAGATGAAGGGGACAACAAAGGATGAGATGGCTGGATGGCATCACTGATGCAATGGACATGTGTTTGAGTAAACTCTGGGAGTTGGTGATGGACAGGGAGGTCTGGTTGCTGCAGTCCACGGGATCACAAAGAGTCGGACTCGACTGAGCGACGGAATTGAACTGTGTGTGTTTAGTTGCTCAGTCATGTCTGACTCTTTGTGACCCCATTGACTGTAGCCCACCAAGCTCCTTTGTCCAGGGAATTTTCCAAGCAAGACTACTGGAGTGGAAAGCCACTTCCTTCTCCAGAACAATATTGTATTATGGCTTAAAACTAAGTTAAAGGGGTAAATATCAGATTAAGGTTTTATACATTAAAATAAAAAATAGTAGTTTTTAAAAAAGAAATTAGGATTCATGGTAGAACCAAATCATAATGACCTATTTTTCCAGACCTATTTCATTCATTCTTTTAAATTTTTAACCTAAATATTAATTTAGACATACATATAGAATTGCTTCTTAAAGAAGAATAATATAATTCTCAATTTCTGAAAAATTACTCTTGTTTGAATTTCAAATTTACCTTAAGTTTCCTGACAACTATGACTCAAAAAAACAAAATTCTCAATTATGCAATGAAGCTTATCAGATAGGAAGTAAATCAGAGGGTAAAAAGTAAAAGAAAAACTAAACTTTCCTTGAATTTATAATCTAAATAAGTCTTCATGTTGATCTTATATAGCAGACTCTAATTTCTATAAAAAATACTCTTAGTAAGGCAATAAATGTGGTAAAAAAGACCTTGTGAAATCTATTTTTAATATTTGCTTTACAAAATTTATATGTGCGGTGACTGGATATTCTAATCCCTGGATATTTCTAATTCTTATTCCTCTAGACACAGATGACACTGCACTTATTTGCTCACTGTGGTTGTTCAGCCACGTGAACAATTTAGTTAATGGTTCTTAAGTTTAAGTGCCATGTGTTACTTAATTGCCCATGTGGATTTTCCATAGACTCTTTTCCTTCTGCCATGGTACAATGATGATGTTCAAGATGCTAGCCATTCTTGTCTGTGTACCAGAGTGAGAAGAATTCAGAGCAGGACATCTGAGACTCAAAATGAACATAAAGCATGAACAAGAAATAAAACCTATCTAGTCTAAAGTTGTCAAGATTAGGAGGTTACTACTCAGCATAACCTTGCTTCACATAGTAAGTTTCAAAACAGAATTCATTCAAAATGTTTTTCTTGTTGTTTTAAATTGTTTAGACCAAGTTATGTTTTGTATGGTACCTTTTAATCCAAAGATATTTCTGAGTAACCCAAATGACAAACATAAATTTGCCTCCAAGTAACACCTCGTCTTTGGCAGGAGCTAGACAGCAGACACTTCTAATTTGCTCTTATTACTCCTTGCTGTCTTACTACTAGAAGCATAGGGTTACTATAAAAGAAGGAACATTTCAAATGTTCTAAAATTCAGAATGAGTCTGTAGTTGCATTATGAAAATGAAAGTTTTTCAAATCTCCTAAAAGAATGTACAGCTTCTCTTGTATACAGAAATTACTGCAAGAAAAAGTAGAAATTTTCTCAAAAAGTAACTTGGAGTCTCCCTTTCTTAAGTAATATGAATTATCAATTGACTTGTATATTGACATTTTTCGATTTTAAATATTCACTACACAGTTTTAAGAGGGGACATGTAGATCTATAAATTTTTAATGAAAATTGTTATGAAGTTTTCACTTTCAGCACACTAAAGTCAGTAACATTGCCTTCACAAAAAAGCACATCTATGTGCTTTTTAAATTCCTTTTTATATTTCCTTTTGTTTTCATGCTGTCCTCTAGTTTTGCAAAATCCAACTTGCTGTGACATTCTAGATGGGTCAGTTCCCTCAGAAGTTCTTTGACACTTCACTTCTCAATTTTTTTTCGTTTCTTATAGTATAAGTTGTCGATATAAACTGCTTCTTATGTTGAAAACTCAAACTCATTGTAATTATAAATTAATAGCTGAATGTTAGTGGACTTGTCATTCATGATTGTATGTCTCCTGGAATATGGGAACATATCTTAGTACAATAATTCATAGGAACTGCATGGCATAGAAAGCATTTTTTTTTAAATTTTTAATTTTTTTATTTTCAGTGGGTTTTGTCATACTTTCATATGAGTCAGCCATATAGTTACACGAATTCCCCATCCCGGTCGCCCATCCCACCTCCCTCTCCACCCGATTCCTCTGGGTCTTCCCAGCCCACCAGGCCCGAACAATTGACTCATGCATCCCACCTGGGCTGGTGGTCTGTTTCACCACAGATAATATACATGCTGTTCTTTTGAAACATCCCACCCTCACCTTCTCCCACAGAGTTCAAAAGTCTGTTCTGTACTTCTGCGTCTCTTCTGCCCTGCATATAGGGCCATCGTTACCATCTTTTAAAATTCCGTTTATATGTGTTAGTATGCTGTAATGTTCTTTATCTTTCTGGCTTACTTCACTCTGTATAATGGGCTCCAGTTTCATCCATCTCATTAGAACTGATTCAAATGAATTCTTTTTAACGGCTGAGTAATATTCCATGGTGTATATGTACCACAGCTTCCTTATCCATTCATCTGCTGATGGGCATCTAGGTTGCTTCCATGTCCTGGCTATTATAAACAGTGCTGCGATGAACATTGGGGTGCACGTGTCTCTTTCAGATCTGGATTCCTCAGTGTGAATGCCCAGAAGTGGTATTGCTGGGTCATATGGTAGTTCTATTTCCAGTTTTTTAAGAAATCTCCACACTGTTCTCCATAGTGGCTGTACTAGTTTGCATTCCCGCCAACAGTGTAAGAGGGTTCGTTTTTCTCCACACCTTCTCCAGCATTTATTGCTTGTAGACTTTTGGATAGCAGCCATCCTGACTGGCGTGTAATGGTACCTCATGGTGGTTTTGATTTGCATTTCTCTGATAATGAGTGATGTGGAGCATCTTTTCATGTGTTTGTTAGCCATCTGTATGTCTTCTTTGGAGAAATGTCTGTTTAGTTCTTTGGCCCATTTTTTGATTGGGTCATTTATTTTTCTGGAATTGAGCTTCAGGAGTTGCTTGTATATATTTGAGATGAATCCTTTCTCTGTTTCCTCATTTGCTATTATTTTCTCCCAATCTGAGGGCCGTCTTTTCACCTTGCTTATATTTTCCTTTGTTGTGCAAAAGCTTTTAAGTTTCATTAGGTCCCATTTGTTTATTTTTGCTTTTATTTCCAATATTCTGGGAGGTGGGTCATAGAAGATCTTGCTGTGATTTATGTCAGAGAGTGTTTTGCCTATGTTCTCCTCTAGGAGTTTTATAGTTTCTGGTCTTACATTTAGATCTTTAATCCATTTTGAGTTTATTTTTGTGTATGGTGTTAGAAAGTGTTCTAGTTTCATTCTTTTACAAGTGGTTGACCAGTTTTCCCAGCACCACTTGTTAAAGAGATTGTCTTTTTTCCATTGTATATCCTTGCCTCCTTTGTCAAAGATAAGCTGTCCATAGGTTCGTGGATTTATCTCTGGGCTTTCTATTCTGTTCCATTGATCTATATTTCTGTCTTTGTGCCAGTACCATACTGTCCTGATGACTGTGGCTTTGTAGTAGAGTCTGAAGTCAGGCAGGTTGATTCCTCCAGTTCCATTCTTCTTTCTCAAGATTACTTTGGCTATTCGAGGTTTTTTGTATTTCCATACAAATTGTGAAATTATTTGTTCTAGTTCTGTGAAAAATACCATTGGTAACTTGATAGGGATTGCATTGAATCTATAGATTGCTTTGGGTAGAATAGCCATTTTGACAATATTGATTCTTCCAATCCATGAACACGGTATGTTTCTCCATCTGTTTGTGTCCTCTTTGATATCTTTCATCAATGTTTTATAGTTTTCTATGTATAGGTCTTTTGTTTCTTTAGGTAGATATACTCCTAAGTATTTTATTCTTTTTGTTGCAATGGTGAATTGTATTGTTTCATTAATTTCTCTTTCTGTTTTTTCATTGTTAGTATATAGGAATGCAAGGGATTTCTGTGTGTTAATTTTATATCCTGCAACTTTACTATATTCATTGATTAGCTCTAGTAATTTTCTGGAAGAGTCTTTAGGGTTTTCTATGTAGAGGATCATGTCGTCTGCAAACAGCGAGAGTTTCACTTCTTCTTTAAGGATCTTCTCTAGACAGAAAATGCAGAAAGGTTGTATAAACGTGAACCCAAAACAACAAAGTAAATGGCAACGGGTCCACACCTATCAATAATTACCTTAAATGTAAATGGGTTGAATGCCCCAACCAAAAGACAAAGATTGGCTGAATGGATACAAAAACAAGACCCCTATATATGCTGTCTACAAGAGACCCACCTCAAAACCAGAGACACATACAGACTAAAAGTGAAGGGCTGGAAAAAAATATTTCACGCAAACGGAGACCAAAAGAAAGCAGGAGTCGCAATACTCATATCAGATAAAGTAGACTTTCAAATAAAGGATGTGAAAAGAGACAAAGAAGGACACTACATAATGATCAAAGGATCAATCCAAGAAGAAGATATAACAATTATAAATATATATGCACCCAACATAGGAGCACCGCAATATGTACGGCAAACGCTAATGAGTATGAAAGAGGAAATTAATAGTAACACAATAATAGTGGGAGACTTTAATACCCCACTCACAACTATGGATAGATCAACTAAACAGAAAATCAATAAGGAAACACAAACCTTAAATGATACAATGGATCAGCTAGACCTAATTGATATCTACAGGACATTTCACCCCAAAACAATCAACTTCACGTTTTTCTCAAGTGCACACGGAACCTTCTCCAGAATAGATCACATCCTGGGCCATAAATCTAGTCTTGAAAATTTCAAAAAAATTGAAATCATTCCAGTCATCTTTTCTGACCACAGTGCAGTAAGATTAGATCTCAATTACAGGGAAAAAGTTGTTAAAAATTCAAACATATGGAGGCTAAATAACACACTTCTGAATAACCAACAAATCATAGAAGAAAGCAAAAAAGAAATCAAAATATGTATAGAAACGAATGAAAATGAAAACACAACAACCCAAAACCTATGGGACACTGTAAAAGCAGTGCTAAGGGGATGGTTCATAGCATTACAGGCTTACATCAAGAAACAAGAAAAAAGCCAAATAAATAACCTAACTCTACACCTAAAGCAATTAGAGAAGGAAGAAATGAAGAACCCCAGGGTTAGCAGAAGGAAAGAAATCTTAAAAATTAGGGCAGAAATAAATGCAAAAGAAACTAAAGAGACCATAGCAAAAATCAACAAAGCTAAAAGCTGGTTTTTTGAAAAAATAAACAAAATTGACAAACCATTAGCAAGACTCATTAAGAAACAAAGAGAGAAGAACCAAATTAACAAAATAAGAAATGAAAATGGTGAGATCACAACAGACAACACTGAAATCCAAAGGATCATAAGAGACTACTACCAGCAGCTCTATGCCAATAAAATGGACAACTTGGATGAAATGGACAAATTCTTAGAAAAGTATAACTTTCCAAAACTGAACCAGGAAGAAATAGAAGATCTTAGCAGAACCATCACAAGCAAGGAAATTGAAACTGTAATCAAAAATCTTCCAGCAGACAAAAGCCCAGGACCAGATGGCTTCACAGCTGAATTCTACCAAAAATTTAGAGAAGAGCTAACACCTATCTTACTCAAACTCTTCCAGAAAATTGCAGAAGAAGGTAAACTTCCAAACTCATTCTATGAGGCCACCATCACCCTAATTCCAAAACCAGACAAAGATGCCACAAAAAAAGAAAACTACAGGCCAATATCACTGATAAACATAGATGCAAAAATCCTTAAGAAAGCATTTTTGAAATGTGGTGTTTTCATTACTTCAGATCACATTACTTACATCAAAGTTCACTCCATCTTTAGTTAAATTGGACACTATCTTCAAAAAAACAGTATACAGGAAATTGGCTCGATGTCTTTACCATCAGAGCATTTATTTGTTACATCAATCTATATTATTGTTACTAGAAGTATTAGTAATATTGTGTTACATTAATATAAGGTCAGAATCCCCTCAAAACCTAAGTACTTTGATTTATGAAGATGACATAAAGAAAAATTTTAAAATTACAAAAGTCACCTTTTCCAAATATGAAACTCATTAAAACTAACAATAGTTTCTAAAAGATCAGTTAGTAGACATATAATTAAAATGTAATTTTAAGCTAAACACATACAGACGCATGCACTATATACCGACATAATCTTTAAACGATTGACTTTGTCATGTATATAGCTAACACAACATTATCATTAAATTGGAAACATTAATCAGATCATCAGTTTGTGAATCTAAGCTCCTTTATGTAGTAAAAAATGTACATATCACATTTGAATCAAAAGTTTTGCTAATACACATGCTACTCATTTATATCTGTACTACTCTACCTCCTGTATTTGTGCTCAGATTAAAAATAGAAAAGCTAAGGAAATGAAGAGACAGTAGACAAAAGAATTAGAAATAGGAATTGTAAAGACATAGAATTCAAAAAGAATAATTATTGATGTTTGAGTAGGTAGGGGATTAAGAGAATAAAATGTGAAGCTGTAATAGAGAAACGAGAATCAGAAATTACTGGAGAAGTGGACATGTTGGAATGAGGAAAATTCAGATAGGAGGGGAATAGGAACCCTTACTTGTGGAGTTTACCCCAGACTATCCTGCTCGCCATTTTTCCTCAAACACTCTTCATGAATCTATTTTGAGATTTAAAAGATAATTATCATTAGTTAAAATCTTTAATTCAACATACTGAATTGCTTTGGGCCCACCAAGCCAATTACAGGTAGACCCAAAGAAAACCCAAGTATTTTAACACCACTGTTTCAATAAGAGGCCTTCCCATGTGACTCAGTGGTAAAGAATGTGCCTGCAATGCAGGAGACCCAGGTTTGATCCCTGGGTCGGAAAGATCCTCTGGAGAAAGAAAGGGTATCCCACTGCAGTATTCTTGCCTGGAGAATTCCATGGACAGAGGAAACTGGTGGGCCATGGTCCATGGGGTTGCAAAGTCAGACATGACTGAAGCAACCGAGCATGCATGCATGCCTCAAGTAAACATGAACAAAATTAAAAATGTAATGTAAATGATAGAATTTGTTTAGTGATTAAACATCTATTTAAGGCATTTTCAATCAGAAATGTATTTCAAATTGCCAAACACTGCTATTCCTAAATTGAACTACCATTTTAGGATGAAAATTGCATACCTAACATACCTAAATTTGAATTAATCAATCAGCCCAACTATTCTCTTATAACCCACTCAGCTTTCTAGAAAATTTATTATCACCTTACACATTCTATTGCTGCAAATGTTTTTTGAGTTAGCATTTCCAGTTTAATACTGTTTTCTTCAAATTTATGAGTGAATTGGGTTTGCTAAAGTACATAGCTAATTAGATTCAATAACCTAATTTTTAGAAATATAAAATATTATTTTATATTGAGTATGTGAATTAGTATAAATAATGCATACTTCCACTCTTAAATTAGTAATGTCTCTTAAATTTTGGTTGAAATGCAGGAACTCCTAATCCACTGTTTTCAGACATAAATTATTATACTAAGTTTTCAAATAATCAGAGCTAACCCACTTTAATCACTAATGTTTATTTTTACTTTATGTGTTTTAATGAAGTTTTTTTAGAATCCTTTCCACATGACACTGTCTCCTTAGGAAACAAATAGTAAATGTTTCTTATATGTTTCCAGAGAAATACAGCTCATAATTATTTACATGATAGATCTTCAGAGATTAAAAAAAAAATCTAATCTGGTTTGGTTCTTTCATTTTGTAACAGAATGAACTGAGGTTCAGTAAGAGAATCATTTTGCAAGGGACTGCATGTCTAGGGCTTTAACCCAGGTTGCAAGAAGATCAAACCAGTCATTCCTAAAGGAAATCAACCCTGAATATTCATTGGAAATACTGAAACTGAAGTGCCAATACTTTGGCCACCTGATGCAAAGAACCAATTCATTGGAAAAGATCCTGATGCTGGGAATGACTGATGGCCAAAAGAGAAGGGGGCAGCAGAGGATGAGATGGCTAGATAGCATCACTGACTCAACAGAAATGAATTTGAGCAAACTCCGGGACATAGTGGAGGACAGAGGAGCCTCCAGTGCTACAGTCCACGGGGTCACAAAGAGTCAGACTCGACTTAGTGGCTGTAAAACAACAAGGTTTCTTCTATCCACTTCATTTGCTAGATTCCTGTCTTCACTGCAGTTATGGAGGTGAATGGAAACTTATGTAAATCAGTCCACACTGTAGCACTGAATTCTTTAGTACATTTCAGCCTTCATGTTTGTATTTTACCTTGGCATCACTTCCTATGTTTGATTGCATTTAAAACTTTGTAGCCTAGAAGCCTCTGGATGCTAACAGTAGGTTAGAAATGACAAACTAGATAAGCAAGCATTTTATAACTGAATATAAGCTAAATATAAGAAAATAGGACTTGATCAGTTCTAATGAGTTGGATTAGTGTAGAGCCTATTATACAGAGTGAAGTCAGAAACAAAAACTAATACTGCATATTAATGCATATATATGGGATCTAGAAAGATGGTACCTGATGAACCTATTTGCAGGGCAGCAACAGAGATGCAGACATAGAGGACAGCCTTATGGATATGGGCCGGGGGAGGAAGAAGAGGGTGAGGTGAATTGAGAGTAGCATGGAAACATATACACTACCGTGAGTAAGACAGATAGCCAATGTGAATTTGCTGTATGATGCAGGGAACGCAAACCAGGTCTCATAACAACCTAGAACAGTGGGAAGTGCTGTAAGGTGGGATGGAGGTTCAAGCGGGAGGAGACATATGTATACCTATGGCTGATTCATGCTGATGAAACCAACATGATACTTAAAGCAATTATCCTTCAATTAAAAATTAAAAAAAAAAAAGACAATTGGACTTGAGTGAGTGACTAAGAATATCCTATATGATAAAATGTATGTTTTCTTCTCTGCTTACTTTGGGGATATATATTAGCAGACTAAAACTGTATATTATGTTTAATTTTTCAATTCTAACATGGTCATTTTGGTGACTTGTGGTAAAGTTTTGTGATGATGTTTTAAGTCAATATTAGAATAGATTTTCCATAATACCTAATGCCTTTCCTAAATTCAAATTTATTCTGAAAATTATTAGTGATGGGAAAGATACATATATATATTATATATATTAATAATATATACTTTATATATATATAAATTTATTCAAAATGTGTAAATCTAGAAGCTGTATTAAAACAAAAGAAAAAAACAGTTTGAATACACACACACAAGCATACTAATGGGCATAATAATGTTTGTGTGTATAAAATGTTCAAGGGACAGAGCCTTTGGGACATACCATGACCATCGAATGTCTTGTTTTAAAGATAATCTAAAAGAAAACTGAAACACAAGGCGTTTATTTTTAAGTTTCTTTCTCTTCTGAATGGTTTCAGAGTAGTTTTCTTTGTGTTCCAGAATGTTTCTAGTCTGGTTGAATTGAGTTGTACAAAAGGCTAAGGGTATATTTCAGCTTACCAACAGATTAATGAGCCCTGGTGTCTATTTTTTTGATCTTTATATAATCTATACCATTGAAACCTGTACTACTTCCCAGACATTGGAGCTAATTATTTCCTAAAGGTTCAGGATAGAAGGAAAACATTTTTACCTTCTGTGAATCACAGAAGGTTAACACTTCCAAGAGTCTCACTTTATCTTGTTTTCTTTCAGGCTTGCTTTCCAGAGGACCCTGAGAGGAAGGGCCAGTGAGGTTATGTCTTTGGAAAGCAAATGTCATTGGGTTGCTTTGCTTCAGGGTTATTTGAAAGTTGAATACCTTCCTGAGGAAATGTTTCTACAGTGATTGCCAATTTTCTGCTTGAAAGGTTTATGATCAAATCATCTCTGGTAGAAAATTTTAGTTGGAATTCTTTCTACTGCTGATGTTTGAGGACACATGCTAGCACATGTTAACATTCTTTTTCTATTGTAGTTAACATTTACAATTTTTAGCACCACTAAAATTATTTATCCAAAGTATATGGCTTAGAAACTGATAGATTTAATTACAAGGAGAAATAAATGCAGATAAGATTATAAGACGGAAGGTGGGAAGATTGTGGGTAAAACGCTTTAAAAAAAATAACAGAAACAATAATCTTCAAAATAACTTTTAAGATGTAAAGATTTTGTTAAAGAATCAGTGATGTCTCCTGGAACTTAACAAACACACAAGCAAAGGTCTAATGTAAGTTGATATAAAAATCAAGTTTAAACACTTCAATAAAAAAATAGCTTAGATAAAAATATCCTTATTTTCTTTTGTTTATTCTTTTCAAATATTATCTAAATGAATGTTAACTTTCTTAAATAATTATCATTGTCTTTAGATAGATGTAACATTAATAGCACTATTCATCATTGGCCTCCAGTTTTCTTAGGGAGTAAATTTTCAGTGAAACACTGAGTTAATATTCCTCATGATGACAATGTAATACTACATCCTGCATGGAACTAACAGATCTAATGTGACATGTATTGCTCAAGAAAAACTCTACAAATTAAAAGTGCTTCCTGTAGCAAAATACTGTATAATAACAAATACAAAGAAAAATTTACATCTTTTTCAGAAAGTACAATCACTATGCTCTCCATTACATCTGATCTCCAAATTATTCTAGGATGTAGTAAATTAAAAATAAAATACTAAATTTTTAAATATCAGAGTCATTTAAAATTTTGACTCAATAAGCTCCATGTCAGAAATAAATGCTCCTTCTTTGACTATCTAAGAGAGAAATATATGGGGAGTACACATAAAAAATATAAATGTAAATCCATTCCAGAGAATTAATTTCAGTCTAATCTACCTAAAATCAAAAGTTGCCAAAGAAGCTGTGGTACATATACACAGTGTAATATTACTCAGTCATAAAAAGGAAAGCATTTGAGTCAGTTCTAATGAGGAGGATGAACATAGAGCCTATTACACAAAGTAAGTCAGAAAGAGAAAGATAAATATCGTATACTAACACATACATATGGAATCTAGAAAGATGGTACTAATGAATTTATATGCAGGGCAGCAAGGGAGAAACAGACATAGAGAATGACTTCCGAATGTGGGGAAAGGGAAGAAGAGGGGGAGATGTATGGAGACAGTAACATGGAAACTTTCATTACCATATGCAAAATAGATAGCCAATGGGAATTTGTGGGGCCCTGTATCAGGCTACAGGGGTGATATGCAGAGGGAGATGGAAGGGAGATTCAAGAGGGAGGGGACACGTGTATACCTATGGCTGATTCATGTTGATGTCTGACAGAAAATAGCAAAATTCTGTACAGCAATTACAATTTATAGATCATTCCTAAAATTAAGAAACATTACATAGGTGACTACAATAATGAGAGTGAATTTCATAGCAACCTGAAAATTTTTTAAATAAATCTTAATTATTTATACTAAACATTACAATTTCATATTTTATATTTTTTGTGTACACTAAGTAGCTTATAATGCTTTGTGTGTGCCCAAACAGTAGTTTTTTTTTTTTTTTTCAAACAGTAGTTTTGTTGACATTAGAGAAGCCTCAAATTTAATGTTAAAATTTTAGAAAGCCATGGATTCTCAAGACTTAGTCTCAATCTCTGACTCTTTCCATTGTAATTCTAACCTGGTATTTCATAAATGTGTCCACCACCTGCTAATGAAATATTGAGATTCGAGCCTGTTAACTTTTCTATTATAGCCAAAACATTCAGTAGAAACTTAAAGTGTTGTGATAATCACCTCTAACTTTCCCAAACCAATTAAATGAACTTCAAAAAACACAATATACTAGGTTATATATAGCTTCGAGATAGAGTAAGGAATATATATGTGGGGACATAAACATTTTGAGAGAAAAAGAGGTCATTGAATGAGTGACCACAGCACACAAAAAATAGAACAGACTCATTTGGAAAAGTTTAAAAAAAAAATGTTCTTCCTTGTTACCTTGTATCCACAAAAAGCACATTTTAAAGTAAACATCCACATGGAATAAAAATAGTGAATTTTAAAAAATAAGAATCACAGACGCTAATGTACAATGTACGCACTGAAAAACCACATTATGCTACCTGAGAAAGACATCTTGATGAGACACAAATTCTGGTTTCGTTCATTCATTCAAAATCATTAGTAAAGGAATTGTGGTCCATCAACAATTGGTTTTCACAAACAAAAATTGCTCTTAACTCAAGTAGTTTCCATATAATCGGGTATGGAAAAGAGTAGGAAGAGAGAGAATACAATACAGTGTAGTAATTGCTATGGTGGAACTACAACAGCTGATATTGGAACATATATAGAGTTGGCCAGAGCTGAACTTTGGAGGCAAGACAACCATAGAGGAAGTTTCTTGAAGGAGGTGATAATTCAGTTCTAGGAGATAACAGCAGTCATCCAAGTAGGGAAAAGATGCACATGCAACCACTGGAGAGAAGACTGGTATAATGAACATTTGGGGACTTGGACTAGTTCCCAAAGTTGTGCTGTAATGAAGAAATTGGTGGTGAGATGAGATGATGAGGAAATCAGTCACTAATTAGGCAACAGTCTGAGAAATGAGTCTCATTACCTTTTATTCCCTAGTGGCTCAGGCAGTAAAGAATTGACCTGCAATGCTGGAAACCTGGGTTGGGACGATCCCCTGGAGGAGGGCATGGAAATCCACTCCAGGATTCTTGCCTGGACAATCTCCATGGACAGAGGATCCTGAAAGACTACCATTGATGGGGTTACAAAGAGTCAGACACAACTGAGTGACTAAGAACAGTACAGCACTTTTTATTATAGGTAATGAGAGATAGCTAAAGGATTTTAGACAGGGTGCGACACATATGTTTTTGTTTTTGTTTTTTTCACTTGAAGGGAGTAAGGACTAGAAGTATGGGTTGGTTAAAAGATTGTTTTTATAGTCTCTGTGAGAATTGAGAATGATAGTCCCTAAAATTTTGGAGGAGGTAAGAAGAACTGGGCAAATTAAACAAGTCTAAACAGATTGAATCAACAAGATCTGGTTAACTGATTACATGAGTAAAAAGGAGAACTAATGGTTTCTAATTTTGTGATGTTGAAAGCTGAGTAATAGGTTGGAACATTCAATAAGTGAATATAGAACTAAAACAGATTTAAAGTAGAGAAGGAGGTGATTAGTAGATAAAATATTTGGTTTGATATACACTGTACTTATGATACTTTGGATTATCTGGTTGGAGATATCTAGTTGGGAGAGGAACATACAGTTTTGGAAAATTAGGTTGAAGATAACCGTCTTGAGATTCATCACCATGTTGAAGGGTATTGAAACTGGCATACTTTTAATAAGTATACTACCCAAAGCAATCTATCAATTCAATGCAATCCCTATCAAGCTACCAATGGTATTCTTCACAGAACTAGAACAAATAATTTCACAATTTGTATGGAAATACAAAAAACCTTGAATAGCCAAAGCAATCCGGAGAAAGAAGAATGGAAATGGAGGAATCAACCTGCCTGACTTTAGACTCTACTACAAAGCCACAGTCATCAAGACAGTATGGTACTGGCACAAAGACAGAAATATAGATCAATGGAACAGAATAGAAAGCCCAGAGATAAATCCATGTACCTATGGACACCTTATCTTCGACAAAGGAGCAAGAATATACAATGGAAAAAAGACAATCTCTTTAATAAGTGGTGCTGGGAAAACTGGTCAACCACTTGTAAAAGAATGAAACTAGAACACTTTCTAACACCATACACAAAAATAAACTCAAAGTGGATTAAAGATCTAAATGTAAGACTAAAAACTATAAAACTCCTAGAGGAGAACATAGGCAAAACACTCTCCGACATAAATCACAGCAAGATCCTCTATGATCCACCTCCCAGAATATTGGAAATAAAAGCAAAAATAAACAAATGGGACCTAATGAAAATTAAAAGCTTTTGCACAACAAAGGAAGCTCTAAGCAAGGTGAAAAGACAGCCTTCAGAATGGGAGAAAATAATAGCAAACAAAGCAACAAAGACTTAATCTCAAAAATATACAAGCAACTCCTGAAGCTCAATTCCAGAAAAATAAATGACCCAATCAATAAATGGGCCAAAGAACTAAACAGACATTTCTCCAAAGAAGACATACAGATGGCTAACAAACACATGAAAAGATGCTCAACATCACTCATTATCAGAGAAATGCAAATCAAAACCACAATAAGGTACCATTACATGCAAGTCAGGATGGCTGCTATCCAAAAGTCTACAAGCAATAAATGCTGGAGAGGGTGTGGAGAAAAGGGAACCTCTTACACTGTTGGTGGGAATGCAAACTAGTACAGCCACTACAGAAAACACTGTGGAGATTCCTTAGAAAACTGGAAATAGAACTGCCAAATGACCCAGCAATCCCACTCCTGGGCATACACACCGAGGAAACCAGAACTGGAAGAAACACATGTACCCCAATGTTCACTGTAGTACTGTTTCTAATAGCCAGGACATGGAAGCAACCTAGATGCCCATCAGCAGATGAATGGATAAGAAAACCGTGGTACATATACACCATGGAATATTACTCAGCCATTAAAAAGAATTCATTTGAATCAGTTCTAATGAGATGGATGAAACTGGAGCCCATTATACAGAGTGAAGTAAGCCAGAAAGATAAATACCAATACAGTATACTAACACATATATATGGAATTTAGAAAAATGGTAATGACAACCCTATATGCAAGACAGAAAAAGAGACACAAATGTATAGAACAGACTTTTGAACTCTATGGGAGAAGGCGAGGATGGGATGATCTGAGAGAACAGCATCAAAACATGTATATTATCAAGTGTGAAACAGATCGCCAGTCCAGGTTGGATGCATGAGACAAGTGCTCGGGACTGGTGCACTGGGATGACCCAGAGGGATGGGATGCGGAGGGAGGTGGGAGGGGGTTTGGGTTGGGGAACACATGTAAATCCATGGCTGATTAATGTTAATGTTTGGCAAAACCCACTACAATATTGTAAAGTAATTAGCCTCCAACTAATAAAAATAAATGGAAAAAAAAAAAGAAGAAGAAACTTTGGCATACTTTTGACGAGAGGAAATGAGAAGAGAACTGAAAGTGGGACTCTATAGAACATCATGATGATTAGCACGTTAAGAGAAAGAGGGGAAGGAGATAGAGGATTACTGAAAAATGAGATAAAGAAAAATCAAAGTATCATTATATAAATCAAAGAAGTAAAATTTCAAGGCAAGCATCCTCAACACACTACCAAACAAAATTAAAGTAAGGTAATTTAGAAGCTAAAAGTTTCCATTGGAATTTTAAAAATGACCATGCAAGAATACTTCTAATGAGAAAAAAAAAAAGAAAAGAATACTTCTAATGGTCTTACAAACTAGAGAATCACATTGCACTGAGTTAGAGTAAATGAGAAGTAAGCAAACAGAGTCAATTCAGAGGCTAATTAATGAATTCCTGCCTTGCATAATACCCTATACAAGATGTATGAGGTACAATTATGAAGACAATAGCCATGGTCTCTATTCCATAAATTCTTCAATACACAAGATAAGCCTCAATTACATGTACTCTGATAAATCTTATGGCTGTAATTAAAACATTTCTCCTTTTTAAATAAAAATTACCTTAGATGAGAGAATTTTAGAAATTAGAGAAGAAAATGGCAACCCACTCCAGTGTTCTAGCCTGGAGAATCCCAGGGATGGGGCCGCACAGAGTCAGACACGACTGAAGTGACTTAGCAGTTAGCAGTGAATATTATAGGACAAGGTGATAAAAACTCAGAGTCTTTATTTGAAGGTGTGTGGCAGAAAGCTTGAGAAGTAGAGATCAGGTAGGGAGAAGAAAAATCTTTAACTAGCATTAACATTATTTTATAATACTAACAATAAACAGTACTCAAATTAGCTTGCTATTGCAAGTGGCATTGTCAACAGGTAAATTCTTTAATGCTAAGGGCTGTAATTCTAATTTTACATAAGTTATACTTGATCTAATGCCTAGCATACAAAGCACTTAGAAGTTCAATGTACTTTCTGTTCATGTCATTAATTACATATGAAGTCAAGCATCAGAACAAAATCCAAATTATTAATCATCTTTCAGAACTAACTTGAATTAAGCATTTATAAATAATATTTTGGGGGTATAAGGATACTTTCCACTATTACCAATGACAAGTAAAAGACAGCTAGTCCGAAAAAAGGATCTCAGAATTGAATGTGACCTCAGAGATCATCTGGTCCAGAAAAGCTGAAAACTAATTCATGCCAGGCTTGCTCATCTGAATCAGCCTCTAGGCCTGCTGCACTTTAGCCTGGAGAATGGGGCTTGCTTTGATACAATTCAATCCCATGATGACTAGTTAGCTTGGGTCTATTCTCATGACCTTAGGAACATTCTTGTGAGAGTTAACAAGAATTGAGAGCAAATTCTTTACTACTCTTAGAACATGTAATATGAGTCCTGCTTAATGAGAATCTGTGATGTAAATTTCATTTATGTGCAAAAATTTTTTTAAAAAAAGAAGGAAAAATTAAGAATTTCTGACTCCAAATCCAGATTTAAGGGATAACTATATATAGTTTCAGAGTCAGACATGACTGAGCAACTGAGCATAAGCATTGAAAAATTACAGAGTCTAGTAGGAGAAAATGACTTTCAGAATGAGTAAAGATATTATTTCACAGCCCAAGGATATAGTCCCTGATCTCATTATACTAATATGATAAGCTAAAAGGATTCATCCATAAATGAGTGAATGGTCAACTCTGTACAATGCTGGTAGTGTTTGCATTTCTGGAAATGAAAGATAAATGAGATGTTATAGAGGGGAAAATACTTCCTTGAATTTATCACAGTTTTCACTAGGAAATCAAGAAAAAGAGAGAAAAACGTAAGAAAAAAAATAGAAAGACAGTCACATCAACTATCCATTTAAAAAAAGACATAAAAAATGGATATGACAATTCTTGGTAAACTAAGCTTTTTCAGTTTCCTTGAGTTGTGATAATATTATAACAGAAAAACTCTGTTACTTAAATTTCATCAAAGGCTTAGAGTATTTTATCTCCTGGGAAGTTTATTTTTCACTTATTGAAATTAACATTGGGTTTTTCCTGATAGTTCAGTGGTAAAGAATCCACCTGCCAGTGCAGGAGACAAGGGTTCAATCCCTGGTCCAGGGAGATCCCACATGCCAGAGCAACTAAGCCCACGTGCCACAACTGTTGAGGCTGTGCTCTAGAGCCTAAGAACTGCATGCAACTACTAAGCTCAGGTGTTGTAACTTCTGCAGCCCTCATGCCCTAGAGCCCATGCTCCACAATCAGAAAAGCCATCACAGTGAGAAGCCTGCACACCACAACTAGAGAATAGGCCTGCTCACTACAACTAGAGAAAAGTCTGTGCAGCAACGAAGGCCCAGCACAGTCAAAAGTACATTTAAAAATAAATAAAACTATTTTTTTAAAGTTAATGTAATTCTGTGGACCTCTATAAAACTAGAAATGTAAACAAAGAAAGCATATGCTGGAAAAATTCTGATCTTCATAAGATCTTGGCAGAGAGAATATAAAACAACTATGAAAGTATAAGGTTACAAACAAAGAAAATGTCAACATTTTTGTTCGTATTAAATATCTTCTGATAACCCCTGGATTAATCTTCCCGTTATAATGGGAAGTTCTTTCCCCTAAGAACTCAATTACAGAAAGCAGTAGAAAAACATTCCATTTATACCTCTATTGTGGAGATTCTGCTAATGGAAAAAGTATATAAATATATGACCAAATTTTCTTTAAAAAATATCTGCAGCTGAAAATCTGACCTGCAGAAAAGTGGAGAAGCAAAAAGTACTGAGAACTTCTCTCTGAACATAACATGACAACCTCAATACTATTAACAGGACCTCAAATTTTGAACCTGGAGAGAATATTAGAAATAATTTATTACATCTTGTTTGCTAGTTATGTCTCTGATGGAAAGAGTTGGCAGGACAAAAATCAAACACTTTCTTTCAATTTATTTCCCAGGGTGTGTGCTGTATGTGTATGCATTTGTTTCTACCCAAGTACAGACACAAAATGCACACGAAGGGTGATCCAGGCCAAACAACTCCTTATTATAAACGAAGGTTTTGGCTCCATTTTCTCAGCTAATCTCTAACCCTGCATTATTAGCTTTGACACTCAAAAAAAAAAAAAAAAAATGGGGGTCAATAATATCTCGTTTTAATCAAAACTGCTCTTTATTATAACCTAAGAACTAAAGGTTGGTCTAGTCAAGGCTATGATTTTTCCAGTGGTCATGTATAGATGTGAGTTGGACTGTGAAGAAAGCTGAATGCTGAAGAATTTATGCTTTTGAATTGTGGTGTTGGAGAAGACTCTTGAGAGTCCCTTGGACTGCAAGGAGATCCAACCAGTCCATCCTAAAGGAGACCAGTCCTGGGTGTTCATTGGAAGGACTGATGCTGAGGCTGAAACTCCAAAACTTTAGTCACCTCATGCGAAGAGTTGACTCATTGGAAAAGACCCTGATTCTGGGAGGGATTGGGGGCAGGAGGAGAAGGAGATGACAGAGGATGAGATGGCTGAATGGCATCACCAACTCGATGGACATGAGTTTGAGTAAATTCTGGGAGTTTGTGATGGACAGGGAGGCCTGGCGTGCTGCGATTCATGGGGTTGCAAAGAGTCGAACACGACTGAGGGACTGAACTGAATTGAAGATCTAAAGATAAATAAAGGTATCCTTCAAATTCTACCTTTGACATATCAAATATAAATATGGAAAGCAAATTCTAGGGGAATTCCCTGGTAATGCAGTGGTTAGGACTATGTGCTTTCACTGCCAAGGGTGTGGGTACAATCCCTGGTCAGGGAACTAAGAGCTGACAAGCCTCATGAGAACCCTGAAATACAGCCAGTCTGGGACACTGACCTCTCATCTTTTCACCAGACCCTCTCTCATACTCTGAGACCACTAGTTCTTAAATTTTAAGATCATGAGGACCACTTGGAGAGTTGTTTACACACAGAAAGATGAGGGTCCTTGCCCCCACATCTATGCTCTAATAGGTCTGGTACGGAACTCAAGAAAATTGCATTTCTAAGTTTCCACCTGGTACTGATGCTGTTGGACCACACTTTCAAAGCCACTATGCTATGAAAAGATGCTCATCAGTGCTAATTATTAAGGAGATGCCAACAAAAACTACAGTGAGGTATCACCTCACACTAGTCAGAATGGCCATCATTAAAAAGTCTACAAATAACAAATGCTAGAGAAAGGTGTGTAGAAAAGGAAATCCTCCTATATTATCAGTGGGAATGTAAGTTGGTACAGAAAAACAGCATGGAGGTTCTTCAAAACACTTAAAATAGAGATATCATATCACCCCAAATCCCTCTCTTGGGCATATATCCAGACAAAACTATAATTCAAAAAGATACATGCACCCCCATGTTCATAGCAGCACTAATCACAACAGTCAAGGCACAGAAACAACCTAAACGGCCATAGATAGATGGAAAAATAAAGAAGATATGTTACACATATACAATGGAATATTACTCAGCCTTTAAAAAGAAGAAAATAATGTGATTTGCAGCAACATGGATGGAACTAGAGAGTATCATACTAAGTGAAGTCAGGCAGAGAAAGACAAATACCATATGATATCACTTATATGGGGAATCTAAAATATAACACAAATGAACCTATGTATGAAACAGAAACAGACTTATAGAGAACAAACTGTGGTTGCCAAGAGATGGTGAGGGAGGATGGACTGGGAGTTTGGGGTTAGTAAATGAAAGCTATTACATATAGAATAGATAAACAAAGTCCTACTGCCTAGCACAGGGAGCTATATTCAACATCCTGAGATAACTATAATGGAGAAGAATATAAAAAAAATACTGTGTATATATAATCACTTGCTTTTCAGCAGAAATTAACACAGCATTGTAAATCATCTATATCTCAATTTTAAAAAAAATGCTATTCTATGTCTTCCATTAATGGGGTTTGAGTTAGGATGGGGAAAAAAGCAGAAAAGAGCAATCAAGAAAGAATCAGCTTAATGTTTCTTCCTCATACAGAAGAATCAAAAGGAAAAGAGGAGTAAAAGTACAACATTATAGAAAGTAATCAAATATTCCCTTTCCAACAAACTACACTTTATGGAAATGATATTATTTATCCTCTTGTGATTTGCCCAAAGTAGTGAGATGGACTTCTCACTCATAATTTTGTTTGCAAGTTACACACACCCAGAGAGTATGAAAAGGTTTGTTACTCACATTATGAAGTTTTCTTGGGAGAGCCTGGCTGACTTCCAAAGTGGCTTGAGAAAAAATCAAGGAAGGATGACTGTCTTGAGGTTTTGCGGTGAGGAGGAAGTGGTCTGGGATAAACATTCTCACATGTGCAAATTCATATTGTATGGTTTGGACTTCCCACTGATGCCAAAAGAGAGCACACTCAGTCTTTCTTATCAGCTTTCCCAGATATAGTACAACAGGGAAGGAGGAGTGATAGGCTTGAAATCTGTTAAGAGTTTAACATAAAAAATGGAATCAAATTATTACAATTAACTCCCAAAGATTTACTGATAAGTGAACTATATCATGTTTAATTGAATTAAATTCGAACTTGTTTACAAAAGCAATATGGCCTCTAAGACTACTGTGTCCTAAAGGCAGTAAACTATTTCTTTAGGAATTGAACAATGTTCATTTTCACAAGTAAAATGAGTGCCTTGGTCACTATCAAGAATGTTTGGCATTCCTAAGGAGATAATATTTGAGAAATATATAGAAAAGTCTTTATTTCACTCATGATTAAACACAAGAGAAACATATATATATATATATGAACATGTATACATACACATGAAATGTAAATGAGTCTGAAGTGAAACATTTAACCCAATGCCTCTTTGAAGTAGACACTCATCTCATATTCTTGTTCATAAACATTTGAAAATTTTGTCTGTGATTAATTAAATCTGTATCAGAAGTTCCATACAACTTAGCAAGTCAGCAAACACAGCACAAAGTCGCCTAGCAAAAGCACAAGGTTTTCAGCAGGCCACGCCTCAAAGCACATGCCGGCTAGCAGGCAGCAGAGCCAGACAGCAAGCCAAAGCAAGTGAAGAAAGACCCCTGATGGTGAGGGTCATCACACACACACACACACTCTGCTCACAGTGTACGTTGTTGTGGCCAACCTGTAGATATGGGATGCTTTGCTCCATTCAAAGTCTGATTTACACAATGAGGTATCATCTCACACTGGTCAGAATGGCCATCATCAAATAGGCTACAAACATTAAGTACTGGAGAGGGTGTGGAGGAAAGGGGACCCTCTTACACTGTTGTGGGAGTGCAAACTGGTAAAACTACTGTGGAGAATAGCGTGGAGATTCCTTAAAAAACTGGAAATAGAACTGCCATATGACTCAGCAATCCCACTGCTGGGCATACACACTGAGGAAAGCAGAATTGAAAGAGACACATGTACCACAATGTTCATCGCAGCACTGTTTACATTAGCTAGGACATAGAAGCAACCTAGATGTTCATCGGCAATTGAATGGCTAAGGAAGCTGTGGTATATACACACTGGAATATTACTCAGCTATAAAAGGAAACCATTTGAGAGAGTTCTTACGAGTTGGTTGACCTAGAGCCTACTATACAGAGTTAAGTAAGTCAGAAAGAAAATGACAAATACTGTGTATTAATGCACATATACAGAATTTAGAAAGATGGTACCAACAATCCTACATGCCTGGCAGCAAAGGAGACACAGACATAAAAAAACAGACTTTTGGACTCAGTGGGAGAAGAAGGGGGTGGGATGATTTGAGAGAATATCATTGAAATATGTATATACAATATGGAAAATAGGTGACTAGTGCAAGTTTGATGCATGAAGCAGGGCACCCAAAACTGGCACTCTGGGACAACCAGAGGGATAGGGTAGGGAAGGAGGTGGGATAGGAGGGACACATTTATACCTATGGCTGATTAGTGTTGATGTATCAGAAAAAAATCACAATATTGTAAAGTACTTATCCTCCAATTAAAATAAATATTTAAAAAAAAGAAGAAAAAGAAAGATCTGGTTGAGATATAGGGATAGACAAAGCCACATCCACACCGAGAGAGTATGAAAAGGCTTATTACTCATATACTGAGGGTTTCTGGGCAGAGTAGAGTATGTTCCCAGGTTGCCACAAAAATGACTTGAGAGAGCAAGAGTAAGGAGGACTAACTGGCTTAGAGTTTAATGGTGGCTAAAGGGTGGGACTGGAATAAGGGTTTCCCACAAGCATGGACTGAACTTATGTGGTATAAACATCTTTATGGTGCCAAATGAGGAAACAACTAAACTTTCTTTTTACTTTGTCCAGATGTGCATAGAGGGAGGGGAAAGTGAAGCTTGAAAGTTATTAGCAATCAAATATCAAAAGTGGATGCTTTATTTCAGATCTTTTCTTATCTCTTCCATTCTCTTACCAGGTTTTACATTATTTTGTCAGGTGGAGCAGGATAAAGGAAACACCAACCCATTCACATTATTGATTGAAAAAGAAAATAGAAGAATTAGAAAGGAAGAGGAGAGAGGACCTATATTGATTTTGCAACTTCTTTTTGGACATTATTTGTGCTAAATATTTTCTTTTATTTTTTCTCATAATTAAACATAATCCAAGAGGAGTGTCTGTAAGTGGTTTTCCCATTGTTACACAGTTGTCAAAGAGTAGAAATGGGTTAGATAGGCTTGGTGCTTGTGTCTAACCACAAATCACTTTTCTCCCCCCATACTTCAGTTCAGGTTTGTTTTTGCTTATGTTTTTCTCAATATGCTTTCTCAAATGGTTGTAAAAAATCAAAAGTTATGGAAATTAAACAGAAAAACTGACTACAGATTGCATGTTAGAACCAATTTTTGTATGTAGTTTATGTCAATGTATCCATGCATCTATCTAGCTAGCTAGCTATCATCCACTTTATTTCTTTTTATTTTATTTTTTCCTTTGATCATGCTGAGCAGCATGTGGGATCTTATTTCCCTGACCAAGGATGGAACCCAGGACTCCTGTGGTGGAGCATGGAGTCTTAACCACTGGACCACCAGGGAAGTCCTCTATCCACCTGTATTTTTGAAGAATTTTTATTTTTTTATTTTTTGTATTTTTGAAGACTTTTTAATGGTTAACATTTTTGGACTCATTTTCAAAGGTTAGGTGTATTTTACTCATGCCTTAGGAAATGATAAAATGGTAATTCATTAAATAAACTTTCATCACTTGAAAACTCTTTATATATAGTCTCATTAGATTTTTTTTCTTGGGGATTGAAAAGCTTATTTTGTTAGACCGAATAAATCTTTCACTATAATCACACTAAAATGGATTTTCTGTCATAATGGAGGAGAAAGTTGGAGGTAAATATTAGTATTAGTTATTTCACTTTTCTAATTTCTTTGGTAAGGACTTCGCATGTTGTAACTTTTTTTAGGGTTTTGTAATTATTTCTTATGTTCTAGCTATTTAAACTATGCCAAACTAAGACAAACTTGCAAAAATTCTATTTGGCCTAGTTTTCAAAAAGTAATTGGTTTGCATTTCTCCAACATAATTTATACTTTCTCTACAAATATATTTTCAAAAACCAAAATCAAATACCTAAACAAGTACACTTAATTCTTAGTATATGTTTCAGTAAGGATGAACAGACACTGCAAGTGAAAAATTTAAGAATTAAATACATCTGTCCCTCTCCCTAGTCTTGAGTATTATTCAACTGATAATGTTCAAGAGTATGGAACCCTAGAGATCATGACCTTAGAAATGTCTCCTTCTCTGGTCTCAAAAGAATTCATATTCATATTCAGATATGGAAGATGACAGAGGCAGGAAAATATCCATGCTAAGTACTCAAATTATTCAAGTAGTCATTGTAGAGACTGGCAGGAGTTGCATTCTATTATTTTAATTGCTAGTTATAGCATGTTTGTTCATTCAACAAGTATTCATGAATATTATAATATATTAAGAGTAAACTGAAATATAGAAATAAGAGAGAGTTCTCAGACTCAGGGTCTTCCAGTTCAGGGGGTACAAAGGCAAGGATGATATATCCATAGTCTGGTAACGTTAAGGTGCATTAGCTATACGACCCAAAGCAATCTGCAGATTCAATGCAATCCCTATCAAGCTACCAACGGTATTCTTCACAGAACTAAAACAAATAATTTCACAATTTGTATGGAAATACAAAAAACCTTGAATAGCCAAAGCAATCCTGAGAAAGAAGAATGGAAATGGAGGAATCAACCTGCCTGACTTCAGACTCTACTACAAAGCCACAGTCATCAAGACAGTATGGTACTGGCACAAAGACAGAAATATAGATCAATGGAACAGAATAGAAAGCCCAGAGATAAATCCACAAACCTACGGACATCTTATCTTCAACAAAGGAGGCAAGGATATACAATGGAAAAAAGATAACCTCTTTAACAAGTGGTGCTGGGAAAACTGGTCAACCACTTGTACAAGAATGAAACTAGAACACTTTCTAACACCATACACAAAAATAAACTCAAAATGGATTAAAGATCTAAATGTAACACCAGAAACTATAAAACTCCTAGAGGAGAACATAGGCAAAACACTCTCTGACATAAATGACAGCAATATCCTCTATGACCCACCTCCCAGAATATTGGAAATAAAAGCAAAAATAAACAAATGGTACCTAATGAAAATTAAAAGCTTTTGCACAACAAAGGAAGCTCTAAGCAAGGTGAAAAGACAGCCCTCAGATTGGGAGAAAATAATAGCAAATGAAGCAACAGACAAAGGATTCATCTCAAAAATATACAAGCAACTCCTGAAGCTCAATTCCAGAAAAATAAATGACCCAATCAAAAAATGGGCCAAAGAACTAAACAGACATTTCTCCAGAGAAGACATACAGATGGCTAACAAACACATGAAAAGATGCTCAACATCACTCATTATCAGAGAAATGTGAAACAAAACCACAATGAGGTACCATTACACTCCAGTCATGATGGCTGCTATCCAAAAGTCTACAAGGAATAAATGCTGGAGAGGGTGTGGAGAAAAGGGAACCCTCTTACACTGTTGGTGGGAATGCAAACTAGTACAGCCACTATGGAAAACAGTGTGGAGATTTCTTAAAAAACTGGAAATAGACCTGCCATATGACCCAGCAATCCCACTCCTGGGCATACACACTGAGGAATCCAGATCTGAAAGAAACACGTGCACCCCAATGTTCATCACAGCACTGTTTGTAATAGCCAGGACATGGAAGCAACCTAGATGCCCATCAGCAGACGAATGGATAAGGAAGCTGTGGTACATATACACCATGGAATATTACTCAGCCATTAAAAAGAAATCATTTGAATCAGTTCTAATGAGATGGATGAAACTGGAGCCCATTATACAGAGTGAAGTAAGCCAGAAAGATAAATACCAATACAGCATACTAACACATATATATAGAATTTAGAAAGATGGTAATGATAACCCTATATGCAAAACAGAAAAAGAGACACAGATGTACAGAACAAACTTTTGGACTCTGTGGGAGAAGGCGAGGGTGGGATGTTTCGAGAGAATAGCATGAACATTATCTACAGTGAAACAGATCACCAGCCCAGGTGGGATGCATGAGACAAGTGCTTGGGCCTGGTGCACTGGGAAGACCCAGAGGAATCGGGTGGAGAGGAAGGTGGGAAGGGGAATCGGGATGATGAAAACATGTAACTACATGGCTGATTCATGTCAATGTATGACAAAACCCACTGCAATGTTGTGAAGTGGTTGGCCTCCAACTAATAAAAATAAATGAAAAAAAAAATTAAAAAAATAAAAAAAGAAACATGATGAACAGCTGTGTTGAATGGGAACAATGAAATGTTTCTCAAAAGGGGCAAGACGCTTTATGAGTTATGAAAGATAAGTAGGGATCCAATATTTAAGGTGTTTAAATAAAGGGAATAATTGAATGTATATTTGCAAAAGTTTTGGAGGACAAAAGAATGTTCCATATTTGATGTACATCTGGGTTTGACTTGGAAACAAACAGGGATCATTCTGTTATTTTTTTATATTGTACTGAAGTACTGCATTTTGGACACTTTTGTTGACTACTAGGGCTACTCCATTTCTTCTAAGGGATTCTTACAGTAGTAGACACAATGGTCATCTGTGTTAAAGTCACCCATTTCAGTTCATTTTAGTTCACTGATTTCTAAAATGTCAATGTTCACTCTTGCCATCTCCTATTTGACCATTTCCAATTTACCTTGATTCATGGACCTAACATTCCAAGTTCCTATGCAATACTCTTTTTTATAGCATTGGACTTTACTTCCATCAGCAGTCACACCCACAACTGGGCATTGTTCTCACTTTAGTTCCATCTCTTCATTCTTTCTTGAGTTATTTCTCTACTTCTCTCCAGTAGCATATTGGACATCAAGCAACCCGGGGATTCATCTTTCAGTGTCATATCTTTTTGGCTTTTCATACTGTTCATGAGGTTCTCAAGGCAAGAACACTGAAGCAGTTTGCTATTCCCTTCTCTAGTTGACCACATTTCATCAGAACTCTCCATCATGACCCATTCATCTTGGGTGGCCCTACATAGCAAGGTTCATAGTTTCATTGAATTAGACAAGGCTGTGGTCCATGTGGTCAGTTTGATCAGTGTTCTGTGATTATGGATCACAGTAATTCAAGTCTATGCCCCAACCAGTAATACTGAAGAAGCTGAAGCTGAATGGTTCTATGAAGACCTACAAGACCAGTGATCAAGACCATCCTCAAGAAAAAGAAATGCAAAAAGGCAAAATGGCTGTCTGAGGAGGCCTTAAAAATAGCTGAGAAGAGAAGAGAAAGGCAAAGAAGAAAAGGAAAGATATACCCATTTGAATGCAAAGTTTCAAAGAATGGCAAGGAGAGATAAGAAAGCCTTCCTTGGTGATCACTGCAAAGAAATAGAGGAAAACAACAGAATGGGCGATACTCGAGATCCCTTCAAGAAAATTAGAGATACCAAGGGAACATTTCATGCAAAGATGGGCACAATAAAAGACAGAAGGGTATGGACCCAACAAAAGCAGAAGATATTAAGAAGAGGTGGTAAGAATACACAGAAGAACTACACAAAAAGTATCTTCATGACCCAGATAACCACAATGATGTGATCGCTCACCTAGAGCCATATATCTTAGAATGTGAAGTCAAGTGGGCCTTAGGAAGCATCACTACGAACAAAGCTAGCAGAGGTGATGGAATTCCAGTTGAGATATTTCAAATCCTAAAAGATGCTGCTGCTAAAGTGCTGCACTCAATATGCCAGCAAACTTGGAAAAGTCAGCAGTGGCCACAGGACTGGAAAAGGTCAGTCTTCATTCCAACCCCAAAGAAAAGCAATGTGAAAGGATGTTCAAGCTACCACACAATTGCACTCATCTCACACGCTAGCAAAAGAAAAGAAAGTGAAGTCGTTCAGTCATGTTTGACTCTTTGTGACCCCATGGACTGTAGCCTACCATGTTCCTCCATCCATGGGATTTTCCAGGCAAAAATACTGGAGTGGGTTGCCATTTCCTTCTCCAGGAGATCTTCTGGAACCAGGGTTTGAAACCAGGTCTCCCACATTGTAGGCAGACACTTTACCGTCTGAGGCACCAGGGAAGTGCTCAAAACTCTCCAAGCCAGGCTTCAACAGTACATGAACTGTGAATTTCCAGATGTTAAAGATGGATTCAGCAAAGGCAGAGGAACTAGAGATCAAATTTTCAACATCTGTTGCATCATAGAAAAAGCAAGAGAGTTCCAGAAAAACATCTACTTCTGCTTTACTGACTATCCCAAAGCCTTTGACTGTGTGATCACAACCAACTGAAAAATTCTTCAAGAGATGGGAATACCAGAACACCTTACATGCTTTCTGAGAAATCTGTATGCAGGTCAAGAACCAACAGTTAGAACCAGACATGGAACAATGGACCGGTTCTAAACTGGGAAAGGAGTATATCAAGGCTGTATATTGTCACCCTACTTATTTAACTTATATGCAGATTACGACATGCAAAATGCCAGGCTGGATGAAGCATAACCTGGAATCAAGCTTGCCGGGAGAAATATCAATAACCTCAGATACACAGATGACACCACCCTTATGGCAGAATGAAAGTGAAAGAGGAGAGTTAAAAAGTTAGCTTAAAATTCAACATTCAAAAAATGAAGACCACGACATCCAGTCCCATCATATCATGGCAAATAGATGGGGAAACAATGGAAACTGTGAGAGACTTATCTTAGGCTCCAAAATCACTGTAGATGGTGACTGCAGCCATGAAATCCTTGGAAGAAAAGCTATGACCAACCTAGACAACATATTAAAAAGCAGAGACATTACTTTTCTGACAAAGGTCCATCTAGTCAAAGTTATGGATTTCCCAGTAGTCATTTATGGATGTGAGATTTGGACTATAAAGAAAGCTAAGCGCAGAATAATTGATGCATTTGAAATGTATTGTTGGAGAAGACTCTTGAGAGTTCCCTGGACTGCAAGGAGATCAAACCAGTCAATCCTACAGGAAATCAGTCCTGAATATTCATTGGAAGGACTGATGCTGAAGCTGAGACTCTAATACTTTGGCCACCTGTTGCCAAGAATTGACTCACTGGAAAAGACCCTGATGTTAGGAAAGATGGAGAAGGCAAGAGGAGAAGGGCATGACAGAGGATGAGATGGTTGGATGGTATCACTGACTCAATGGACATGAGCTTGAGCAAGCTCTGGGAGTTGGTGATGGACAGTGAAGCCTGGCATGCTGCAGTCCATGGGGTCACAAAGAGTTGGACACAACTGAGTGACTGAACTGAACTGAACTGAGTTTACTTTCTTAGGGGCCTCAGCTTTAAGAATGAAATAGGTTTTAAATGAAACTGAAGAGATAGGCATAGTAGAATTACAAAGAGCCACAAATACGATTCTAAGGAATTTGAACTGTATCTTATATTTATAGTGAACCTAATGGCTGACACTTAATAGAAGAATGTGTCCAATGCTATGTATTTCTCAAATTCAGTTTAAAAGCAGAGTAGAATACACAAGAACCATTAAATCTTTATGGAAATAGAAAGGCCAATCATAATAAAAAGCAAAAGGTATCATTTAGATTAAAAAAATTTTTTGAAGGACTTGAAATATGGCAGTAGCTGAGAGAATGTGGGCACAGGAGAAGACTTATGAGAAAAAGAGGACAAAGAGTTACCATAATTTGGCAATGAAAAGATTTGGAAGAAGCAGAAATTGAAGTAAAAGAAATCTGCTTTGTCAAGATTTCTGGTTAACTGTGATAGTATATTTCACTATATTGAAGAATATTTTTTTTAAAAAGGAAGCATAAGAGTAAAGCTGAGAAATATTGTTTTACACACAAGTGGTGAGCTAAAGTGGCTTAGGACATCCAAACAGAAATGTTCCATGTAGGGCATCTGACTGTGCTCAAACTCAAGAGAATTAGGAGCCATTTTATTGATGTACCCATGGGAAGTGGTGAGCACATGCTCTATGACTGAGTTGGCAAAGTTGTCCTTTCCACTCTTGAGGAATTTCTGTCCCCAGTTTGCATAAAAGAAGAGGGCTCCTGTTGCTAAATAGGACTTGGAAACCCAACATTCACTTGTGTTGTAAGTTAGTAAATCAGGACAGATGAGTCTAAGAACAGGGCTAAGCAGTGAAATTCCTGCAAAACCTTTCCTCATTTGGAGGTGACAGAATTAATGGGGTAACTTGTATACACCACACCAGATTGAGATTAAAAAAAAAAAAAAAAACAAAACTGCTTGCTCTAGCCCTATCAGATCACTGATGTGAATCATGAACCTACACATGGCACATGAACCAGTACATGAAATAAAGCTATACACAGAGAAAAAATTGCATAGATCTACACACACACACATATACATATGTGTGTGTATATATATACACACACAAATACATGAATGCAGCTTTTCAATGTTGAAAACTGAATAGGTCTGAAGTCTAGTTAATAGTTATGTTCAAAGGTAGTTTTTTGATTTTGATGCTGTACTACTTCTGTATGAAGTGTCACAATTGGGGGAAAGTTGGGTGAAGGACATATGAGATTCTTTGTATTATGTTTGTAACTTTAACTCTATGATAATTTCAAAGAAAAAAAAATAGCCTGAGTCAATTGGGCTGTTTGCAACCCACCGTTATCTATCACTAACTTGATTGTTAAACAAACAGGTTTTCTTTATTTCAGATATTTTAGTTTTGAGACAATTATTATTCATGCCATTTCAGTCAAATCTGAGTAACAGTTAAGAGGATAATTAATCTGAAAATAAGGCTGCTTTCATTTCTTTATATAATCTTAGTATATCTGTTGTATGAACTTGAGACAGACACATAATCTTTCTGTTCTTTATGTTCCCCATAAGTACTGGAAATAATGGTTGGTGATGGTATTCACTGGATTATAAAAATTAAAAAAAAGCAAGGGAATTTCAGAAAACCATTTGTATCTGTTTCACTGACTATGCTAAAGCCTTTGACTGTAGGTCGTGACAAATTGTGGAAAGCTCTTAGAGAGATGGAAATACCAGACCACCATACTTGTCTTCTGAGAAACCTGTATGTGGATCAAGAAATAACAGTTAGAACCCTGTATGGAACAACTGATTTGTTCAAGATCAATTAAGGAGTACAACAGGGCTGTCTGTTGTCACCCTGATGTTTAATCTATATACTGAGCACATCATGAGAAATGTCAGAGCTGGATGAGTTACAAGCCAAAATCAAGATAGGCGGGAGAAATACCAACAACAATCAGATATGTGGGTCATAACACTCTAATGGAAGAAAGTGAAGAGGAACTAAAGAACCTCTTGATGAGGGTGAAGGAGGAGAATGAAAGAGCTGGTTTAAAACTAAATATTAAAAAATGAAAAAAAACCCACTAAGATCATGGCATCCTACCCCATTACTGCATGGCAAGTAGAAGGGGAAAAGGTGGAAGTAGTGACAGATTTACTCTTCTTGGGCTCTAACATCACTAAGCATGGTGACTGCAGCCACGAAATCAGAAGATGTTTGCTTCTTGGCAGGAAAGTGATGAAAAACCTAGACAGTTGTGCTAAAAGCAGAGACATTACTCTGCTGACAAAGGTCTGTATAGTCAAGGCTGTGGTATTACCTGTGGTCACATATGGTTGTGAGAGCTGGACTATAAAGAAGGCAGTACACCAAAGAATTGATACCTTAGAACTGTGGTGCTGGAGAAGACTCCTGAAAGTCCCCTGGACAGCAAGGAGATCAAACCAATCAATCTGGAGGGATATCAACCCTGAATATTCACTGGAAGAGCTGATGCTGAAGCTGAAGCTCCAGTATTTTGGTCATCTGATGTGAAGAGGTGACTCATTGGAAAAGTTCCTGATGCTGGAAAAGATGGAGGCCAGAAGGAGAAGAGGACATTAGAGGATGAGATGGCTGGATGGCATCACTGATGTAATCAACATGAACTTGGGCAAACTCCAGGGGATGGTGAGGGACAGGGAGGCCTGGAATGCTGCAGTTATGGGGTTGCAAAGAGTTAGACACAACTGGGTGACTGAACAACAACAAAAACAACAATGGTTGTAAAGAGGAAATGAATTAGCATAATGAAACACTTGGACCACATTTCTAGAAGGTATTATCTTAATGATCAGTATTTGCTAGTAATTTCCAGCAAAATGCCTTCCATATATTAAAGGAATATTTTCAATTATATTTATGGCAACTATTTTTAAAGCCATATTATTTAATTGCTTATTTCAGTATGCAGTACGAAGCAAAAATGTTTTAGCTACTTTTGCTGACATTAAAGCTTTTAATGTTTCTAAATTAATAGACATTCTTATAATCATAGATCTCAAGAGTCCATCACAAATAGCAATTTAATGAAGACAGTGTACAGTAGCTATCCCTTAAGTATTTATTAGATAGTGATTCATCTACATTTTGTGAAGGAGGTCTAATTTTCCAAGAAGAGAGTGACTTTGCAAGAATATATAAATTTTGACCAGCTCACAGCATTTTAAACTGATTCACTTTTTCCTTAAATATACACATGGTAAAATAGCATTTGATTTATAATATTATTAACCAGTCAATAATGAAAAAGATTAAACACATAGTTAGCTAAGTTTGAGTTAAAGGAAGAGGAGGAGGAGAAGGGGAGCAAGGAAATGGAAGTGGATATAAAAGTGGAAGAGGAAGGGGAAAAGGAGAGGAAGGGAAAAAAAGGGATGGCATTCCTGAATGATACTCCAGAAGGAATATGGGTACTTATTGGCCCCAGCAATATACCTTGAAAAGAATATTCTTTCTCATTGAAATGGCCTTGGTTCTTCTGTCAACAGTCAATTCATGATATATATAATAACTTATTCATGAGCTTTCCATATGTCTCGCAATTTTGCTTTATTATTTTCAAGACTGTTTTGGTTATTCCGGGTCCCTCACATTTCCAGGTGAAAATCTGTAGAATATTTGGGAAATATTGTTTTATCTC